>NW_016107474.1:2319216-2329246 GCF_001604975.1 Cebus imitator | reverse complement strand
GAGATTAGGTCTCATTATGTTGCCCAGGCTGGTCTTGAACTCCTGGGCTCAAGGGATCTTCCTGCCTCAGTCTCCTAAAGCACTGTGATTACAGGCATGAGCCACCACTCCCGGCCTCCCCTGGCTTCTGTGTTAAGTGCTCCTAGCCTTAAATTCTAGCTCTGCCCCCTTGACAAGCTATTGAATTTCTCTGAGACTGTGTTTCTTTATCTGTAATTTTGTGATAACAAGATGCACCTCCTAGCATGGTGGTAAGGAATACGTGTTGAGATATCCAATGCAAAGTGCTTTTCGAGATGCCTGCTACATGGTAAGTGTTTAATCAGGCGGGATGTTATGATGATCGTCCTGGGAGCTCCAAACAGACACGCAATTTTTGACTAACTGGCTTGTGACATGGACTGTTTCTTTCCAATTTAAGATGCTTTCTTTTAATGAAAGTTTAAAAAAATAATAAAAGCGTAATTACCACTTGATAGGTAATTACTATGCGGGCTTGCACTATAATTAAATAAAACTGATTTGCATACAAGATAATGTCGCTGCTGGCAGCACTACTGATACATTAGTTATTCACTAATTTTGAATTTAACTTCGTGGGAAGATTCTGTGGTTGACAGCCTCCTGGGAGGGGCGAGGGGCATCCTACCACCTGTCACCGGCTACCACCATGAGTACCATGAACTTGTACAACTTGCAGGAAGGGCTGAGGCAGAAGACTGAGGTGCCATCTTATTTTTAAAATCCAGTTTGTTTTAATTCTGTCCAAATATAGAAGCAATTTGTGGTCAAGAGGGTAAAACAAGGTGGAAAGAAGGAAAAAAATGATTTCAGACAAACACTGTTGGCATTTTGGTATAACATAATAAGCTCCACATCTTTTCTCTAGATATTTTGAATGCAATGGTGGTAATGCTGTTTAGTTCAGTGATGCACATGTTATACCCAAGGCAGTGTCTGGCACGTAGCTCCTGCTCAGGAAATGAGAGTGTTATTTTTGTTATTATTTGAGATGGAGTTTTGTTCTTGTCACCCAGGCTGGAGTGCAGTGGCGTGATCTTGGCTCACTGCAACTTCCACCTTCAGGGTTCAAGCGATTCTCCTGCCTCGACTTCCCGAGTAGTTGGGATTACAGTTGCCCGCCACCATGCCTGGCTAGTTTTTTGTATTTTTAGTAGAGACGGGGTTTCACCGTGTTGGGTTGAGCAGGCTGGTGTCGAATTCCTGACCTCAGGTGATCCGTCTGCCTTGGCTTCCCAGAGTGCTGGGATTACAGGCGTGAGCCACCGTGCCCGGCCAAGAGCATTACTATTATTATTACAGGCTGTCTGATTTTTGTGTTCTGGCCTTTCCATGGCACAAGTGCAATCATTTTTCCATTTAACTAAACCGAAAAAGTCCTCACAAACATTGCTTTAACCGATTGTACCACATTCTGTTCTGTGCAAGCTTCATGCACATATATTATTTCAAATTGTTTACTCATGAATACTAATGAACATCTTTATGCACAAGGTCTCCTAGATGTTTCAAGTTATCTCTGTCAGTCAGGGTTCTCCAGAGAAACAGAACCGTTAGGAGATATATGTGTATAAAGGACGGGGCTCATGCCTGTAATCTCAGGACATCGGGATACTAAGGAGGAGGATTGCTTGAGCCCAGGAGTTTGAAACCAGCCTAGGCAACATAGTAAGACCCCATCTTTACAAAAAAAAATGTTTAAAAATTAGCCAGGCAGCCAAGCTCAGTGGTTCACACCTGTAATCGCAACACTTTGGGAGACCGAGGTCGGTGGATCACCTGAGGTCAGGAATTCAAGACCAACCTGGCCAACATGGTGAAAACCCGTCTCTACTAAAAATACAAAAAACTAGCCAGGCGTGATGGCACGCATCTGTAGTTCCAGCTACTTGGGAGGCTGAGGCAGGAGACTTGTTTGAACCCAGGAAGTGGAGGTCACAGTGAGCCGAGATTGCACCACTGCACTCCAGCCTGGGTGACAGACCGAGACACTGATTTTTTTTAAAAGAGAGATAGTGAGAATGAGACAGAAGGGGAGAGAGAAAGAGAGAGAGAGAGACTGACTATAAGAAATTGGCTCACATGATTACAGACGCTGAGGAGTTCTAGCATCCGCCCTCTGCAAGCTGCAGAGCCAGGAAAGCAGGTGGTGTAGTTCCTGTTTCAGTCTAAAGGCTCGGTAAGCTACAGTCCAAGTGCAAGAAAGACCAATGTCCTGCCTCAAAGACAGGTGGGGACAGAGAATTCTCCCTTTTGTTCTATTTAGGCCTCCCGCTGATTGGACGAGGCCCAGCCACATTAGGAGGACAGTCTGCTTTCCAGAGTCCACCAGCTCAAGTGTTCCTCTTGTGCAGAAATGCCCTTGAAGACACACACAGGGTAAGCTGTGTCCAGGCATCTCAGCACCTTGATTCGACCAAGATGACAGGTGAATTTTTTTTTAAATTTTTTTTTTTTTGGGGGGACGGGGTTTCACCATGTTGGCCAGACTGGTCTCAAATTCCTGACCTCAGGTGATCCACCTGCCTCAGCGTCCCAAAGTGCTGGGATTACAGGCGTGAGCCACCGCACCTGGCCTTGACAGGTGAAATTAACAATCATATGCATGATTCCTTACCCTCTTGTCCAGTTCTAAAATTAAGGATTGAGACAACCATGGGCAACATGGTGAGACTCCATCTTTACAAAAAATATCAAAATAGCCAGGTGTGGCAGTTCATGCCTGTGGTTTCGGCTACTCAGGAGACTGAGGTGGAAGGATCCCTCGAGCCTAGGAGCTTGAGGCTATAGTGAGTCATGAGAGCCTGGATGAGAGACGTGACCCTGTCTCAAAACAAAACAACAAACAAAACAAATTAAGGATTCTGAGATTGAGGCCCTTGGTGGAAGTCTGGTTGGAAGTCACAATAGAGCTACAGGACTCAATGTCTGTTTCGACTGTGGGGACTTGCAAGCTCTGGCGGAAGTATGAGTTGGTTTAACTCTTCTCCTGGGAGTCTGACAATATACTTCAAAAATATTTAAATGAAATGGTCCAGACTGAACTGTTTGGTTGCAAATGACAGAAATGCATCTCTAGTGTAAGGAAAAAGAAATATTATTGTCTGTTGGACCTAAAAGTCTGGGGTTTCAGGCATGGCTGGATCCAGGGTTCAAATGTTGTCACTGGGACTGCACGCTACTTTCTCCTCACATCCTTGCTTTCTTTTTTTTTTTTCTGAGACAGAGTTTCACTCTTGTTACCCAGGCTGCAGTGCAGTGACGTGATCTCGGCTCACCACAACCTCTGCCTCCTGGGTTCAAGTAATTCTCCTGCCTCAGGCTCCCAAGTAGCTGGGACTTCAGGTGCACGCCACCATGCCCAGCTAATTTTTGTATTTTTAGTAGAGATGGGGTTTCACCATGTTGACCAGGATGGTCTCGATCCCTTGACCTAGAGATCCACCCGCCTCGGCCTCCCAAAGTGCTGGGATTACAGGCGTGAGCCACCGCGCCCGGCCACATCCTTGCTTTCTTTTGGGTTGGCTCCATTCTTAGGCCAGCTCTTCTCCCATGGTGATAAGATAGTGCTAGAAGCAGTCTGACTGCATCCTTTCCTTGGCATGCCCAGTGGAAACAGCATTTCTTTCACCAAATAAACAAACAGATGAACGCAAAGGCTCATTTGGACTGACCTGGGTTATGTCCACGTCTAGACCATACTTCCTGCTAGGAGGATTGAATACTTTGATTGCCTGGGCTTGGGTCTACAGAGTAACTGAGATTCCGCCAGTAAAAGTGAATCCTACCTCCAGATGTCAGAGAAAAGGATGCTCTGTCAGCAAAACAATGTCCTCCACAATCGCTGAGCTTCCAACTTTATTGAGATATAATTCACATGCCATAAAGACTGTATGCTCGGCCTTTTAGAGGATATGTTCAGTAGCTTTTAATGTATTCATGGAGTTGTTAACCAGCAGTGCTATCTAATTCAAAAACATTTTCATCATCCCCCCAAAAAGCTCTGTAGCCATTAACAGTCACTTCCCATTCTTCCATCTTCCAACCCCTGGTAGCCACAAATCTACTTTCTGCTCCTACGGATTTACCTGTTCTGGACATTTCATACCAATGGAATCCTACAATATACATTCTTCTGTGTCTGGTGTCTTTCACTTAGCACCATATTTTCAAGGTTCCTGGTTTGTAGCATGTATCAGAACTTCATTCCTTCTCATGGTTAAGTGTGACCATATTTTATTGTATGAACAGACCACATTTGTGTTGTCTATTCATCAATGGATGGACATTTCCGTTGTTGCCACCTTGTCTATTATGAATAATGCTGTTATGAACATTTGTGTACAATTTTTTCATTTCCCTTGAGTCTAACCCTAGGAGTGGAATAACTGGCGGTAGGGTAACTTGATGTTGCCCTTTTTGAGGAACTGCCAGCCTGCCTCCCCAGCGGCCGCACCACGGCTCCCATTACATTCCGAAGAGCAGAGCAGACGGGTTCTAGTTTCTCCACATCCTCGCCAACACTTGCTGTTATCTATCTTTGGTTTTATTTGCCTTTCCCTAACGACAGCCTGAAATTCTCCTTTTCCCGCCTGGTGGTGGCTAAAGTTGGGAGAAAGCCCTGCATATGAGTCTCGGTTTCCGTGTATGTGCTGGCTTTTGTGCTTAGCCAATATCGAGAATCTGGCCCCCGTGACTTAAATGCACAAGGATTTGCCTTAGACTGGTGTCTATAACAAAATGCCATATGCTGAGTAGCTTATAAATAAGAGAAATTCATGACTCACAGTTCTGGAGGCTGGATGTCCAAGATCAAGACACCAGGAAATTCAGGTGAGGGCTTTCTGGGTCATAGATGGCTCCTTCTTACTATGTACTCATGTGGTGGGAGGGAAAAGAGTCTCTTTCAGGCATGCATATGTATATATACATATATATATGTATGTATGTGTGTGTGTGTACATATATATATATATATATAGAGAGAGAGAGAAAGAGAGAGAGAGAGAGAGAGGGTCTTGCTGTGTTGCCCAGGCAGGAGTGCACTGGTGCAATCTCAGCTCACTGCAACCTCTGCCTCCTGGGTTCAAGCAATCCTCCTGCCTCAGCCTCCCAAGTAGCTAGAACTACATACAGGCACATGCCACCACATCCTGCTAACTTTTATATTTTTAGTAGAGATGGGGTTTCACCATGTTGGCCAGGCTGGTCTCGAACTCCTGACCTCAGATGATCTGCCTGCCTCAGCCTCCCAAAGTGCTGGAATTACAGGTGTGAGCCACTGCACCTGGCCATACTCAACTAATTAAAAACCTTTTTTTTTTTTTCAGAAATGGGGTCTCGTCATATTGCTTAAGTCGGTCTCAAACTCCTAAGCTCAAGCTATCCCCCCACCTCAGCCTCCTGAAGTGCTGGAATTACAGGCCTGAGTCACTGAGACAGGCCCTCAGGCCTTTCTTGTAAAGACACTAATCCCAACCTGAGGGCTCCCCTCTCTACCCTAATCACCTGGCAAAGGTTCTCTCTCTTTACCCCATCACCTTGGGGGTTAGGATTTCGACCTAGGAATTTGGGGAGGACATAAACTTTTAGACCATAGCAATTGCATCTCCCAAAAGCAGACTGTGAGACAATGATTTATACGCAGGGAATTTGCTGGGGAACGCTCTGACAACTCCAGCCAGGGGTGCGGGGAGCAGGATTGGGCAGAGGGATAAGGTGAAGTGAGGTGTCGTGGATAGCACCAAACCTGGGATGGCCCTCAGGGGTGTCACACATTGGAGAAAGGGGGCTGGGCTCTGAACCCCTGTGTTGGCCAGACATGGCATGGGAACTCTCCCTGGGAGGGGGGCATCCCTGGGTAAGGCCGCTCCGTTGGCCAAGGGAATTGCCCAGTGAGGGACTCAGCCACAAACCATCAGGAGTGACATTCCTGGCAGCTGGAAGAATGAGCATTGCAGTCTTTTTTTTTGGAGACAGAGTCTGGCTCTGTCATCCAGGCTGGAGTGCAGTGCCACGATCTTGGCTCACTGCAACCTCTGCCTCCTGGGTTCAAGAAATTCTTGTTCCTCAGCCTCCCAAGTAGCTGGGACTACAGGTATGAGCCACCACGCCTGGCTAATTTTTGTATTTTTAGTAGATACAGGGTTTCACCATGTTGGCCAGACTGGTCTCAACTCCCGACCTCAAGTGATCCACCCACTTTGGCCTCCCAAAGTGCTGGGATGACAGGTATAAACCACTATGCCCGGTCCTGCACTGCAGTCTGGAAGGGTGGGGGGCGATGCCCCTGGCTTCTGTACTGTTTACCCCTTGCACTGTGAGATCCACTTGTTTAATGTGCTAAGTTCACCCTACCTGGAAACAGCTTGTGATGAGCTGAATTTTGTATTTGTTCTCTGCACATTTTGAATGAAATTCTAACTCCCAGGACTCAGAAGTGTGCCTGTATTTGAAGATAGGATCTTTAAGGAGGTGATTAAATGAAAATGAGGTCACATGAGCCCTAATCCAATACAACTGGTGTCCTTACAAGAAGAGGCGATTAGGACAGACACACACAGAGGGAAGACCACGTGAGGACACAGGCGGAAGACAGTCATCTGCAAGCCAAGGAGAGAAACCAGCCCCGCCGACCTTGATCTTACACGTCCAGCCTCCAGAAATGTGAGAAAATAGATTTCCGTTGTTTAAGCCTCCCAGTCTGTCGTGCTTTGGTACGGCAGCCCCGGCAAATGCATACACAGTCCCTCCAGGATTCTGGCTGGGAAATTTACAAGAGGAAAGGAAGTTCATGGAACCAACCCAGCTGTCTTGGGGCCACAGCTGATGTTCTTCTCCATCCTCTGCCAGGCCTAGGGTTCACTCACCCTGACCCAGGCCCTGTGTTGGCCCCAGCAGGGTAACTTGGAACCAGGGGGTAACTCAGCTTCTTGTCCTTGGAGGGTCTGAGCCTCTGGCAGTCATGCCTTTTGCAGGCTGCGGCTGCTGCGATTGCAGTCTCCATGGCAGCTGAGCAGAGGGGGTCTGAGAGAGCTCCCACCCGCTCTGTGTGTAATAGCAGTCCTCCTGCCTCCTGCCACTCATCCTAGCTGGCAGACCTCTTCCGTCAGGAGCCTGAAGCGACCAGGAGGAAGCAGAGCCTCAAGTTGAATGGGACCTCTCTGTATCCCCGGGTGTAAACACGAACTCTTCAGAGAAACTGCGTTTTTAGACCCCCAGAGCGAAGGTGGCAGGACTGGGAGGCACACCCCCTAGACGGTCATGGGGCGCACACTCAGCAGGGCTGTGCCTCCTGCATCCCTTGCTTCCTGGACTAATGCGTCCTCCATATTAGGGCTTCGCTGGTAGTTGATTTAGGGGATATGTTACATTCCAGGAGGTGGTGTCCCAAACTCTCAGAAACAAAAGAAAATTCGTGTAAAAGTGGACCGCGCAGTTCACACCCATATTGTTCAAGGTTCGATTGTGTGCATGTTTATATGTAGATGATAGACAGATAGTTTCGAGATGGGGCCTTGATCTGTTGTACATGCTGGAATGTCTCTAGGCTGTCACCTTTACTGTGCTTTCAAAAGATCTTTCTTTTTTTTTAAAGATGGGGTTTCACCATCATGGCCAGGCTGGTCTTGAACTCTTGACCTCAGGTGATCCACCCACCTTGGCCTCCCAAAGTGCTAGGATTGCAGGCGTGAGCCACCGCGCCCGGCTCGAAAGATCTTTCTATCACCTTGTCACGCTGCCAGGTTCTAGGCAGTAGAGGTGATGGGACTAGGAACGGCAAGGTTACGTGATCGCCTCCATATCTCCTCCTCTTCTGCTGCTGCTTTTTTTTTTTTTTTTGAGAGCAGTCTTGTCTGGTCTCCAGGCTGGAGTGCAGTGGTGCGATCTCGGCTCACTGCAACCTCCACCTCCTGGGTTCAAGTGATTCTCCTGCCTCAGCCTCCCGAGCAGCTGGGACTACAGGCGTGCGACACCATGCCCAACTAATTTTTATATTTTAAGTAGAGATGGGGTTTCACTTTGTTGGCCAGGATGGTTTCGATCTGTTGACCTTGTGATCTGCCCACCTAGGCCTCCCAAAGTGCTGGGATTACAGGTGTGAGCCACTGCGCCTGGCCTTTTTTTTTTTTTTCTGTCTAGACAGGGTTTGACCATGTTGCCCAAGCTGGTCTTGAACTCAGCCCAGACTGGGCTCAAGGGATCCTCCTGCCTGAGCCTCCCAAGGTGCTGGGATTATAGGTGTGAGCCGCCAGCACCCAGCCATACCTCCTCTTCTGTAAAGTGGGTCTCTAGGCCCAATAAGTTGTTATGGAGGATCCCACGTCAGTGAATTAGACACCGTGAAAACCATCAGCTAGAGGTTCTGCAGACACCCTGTGGGAAGGGCAAACCTACACCTGGAACACTGCCAGTTCTGGGCAACATGATCTGCTGAGCCTTACAGGGTAGAAGGGGCCCAGTGGACCCAATTAGCCACCGAGTGGTAGGTGGGTCTCGAGGGATGGTGCCATGTGGGCAGCTCGGCGTTGCTCTGTGTGGGGAGTGGGAGTGGTTAGGTGAACCGTGGTGTGTGTGCTGTCGAGCCTGGGCATAGCCCCGATCCCTGCCACCTCGGCCATTCTGATCATGTGGTACCAGCAGTGGAGCGGTCGTTTCAGAGGCTGGCTGATATCTACGGGCAAAGTCATTCTGCCCACTTAGTCACTGAGTGCCTCCTGCATGGTGAATGCTCTCCAGTGAACGTTAACACGGGACTCAAAGATCTTCACATTCCGGGGCCATGTGAGTGGGCCTATCCACGTGTGTCTTCTCCAGGCCTCCCTGTCCTAGACAATTTGTTTCTTCCAGGTTTCTGACCAAGCAGACAAGCCATGGATCTGTATACATACATATGTGTATGTAATGGATATGTGTATGTGTGCATATATGTATCTGTGCATGTGCATGCATACGTGTAGGTTTATGTGTATGCATATGCATATGTGTGCATGTATATGCGCATGTGTGTGTGTGTGTGTATACATGCATGTGTGCATATGTATCTTATGTGTACATGTGTATGTGTGTATGCATATACATATGCACATGTATATGTACCTGTATGTGCATGTTCTCATCTCAGCCCGCTTCTCCCTCGGTGTAAAGTGGGTGAGCAGGTGTGTGAGGTGAAGCCCTGCCTCTTGGGAGGAGCTGCCATCACTGCTGCCTTCTAGGGTTTGGCTCAGTTCCTGTGGTGAGTTCCCTGAGCCTGTCCTCCTGGGGAAGTTGTGCTAGTCAGATTTCTCCAGAGAAACAGACCAATAGAATGTGTGTGCATGTGTGTGTGACACGTGTGCATGTGGACAGTTAACTCTTGAATCATGCAGGCGTTGGTGCCCAGCCCTCGCACAGTCAAAAATTTTAGTATAACTTTTGACTCCCCCCAAACTTAACTACTGATAGCCTATTGTTGACCGCAAGTCTTACCCATAACATAAACAGTTGATTAACACGTCCTGTGTATGTGACATGTGTTATATACTGTATTCTTACAATAAAGTGACCCAGAGAAAAGAAATAGTATTAAGAAAATCATCAGGCACGGTGGCTCACGCCTATAATCCCAACACTTTGGAAGGCCAGGGTGGGAGGATCACTTGAGTCTAGGAGTCTGAGACCAGTCTGGGCAACATAGTGAGACCCCATCTCTACAAAAATTTTTTAAATTAGCCACGTGTGATGGTGTGTGCCTGTAGTCCCAGCTACTTGGGAGGCTGAGGTTGGAGGATTGCTTGAGCCTAGGAGTTTGAGGCTATAGTGAGATGTGATCACACCACTGCACTCCAGCCTGACTCTGAGAAAATCCATTTACTATTCATTAAGTAGAAACAGATCATAATAAAAGTCTTTATCTTTGAGGCCGGGCGCGGTGGCTCAAGCCTGTAATCCCAGCACTTTGGGAGGCCGAGGCGGGTGGATCACGAGGTCAAGAGATCGAGACCATCCTGGTCAACATGGTGAAACCCCG
>NW_016107474.1:2313624-2319121 GCF_001604975.1 Cebus imitator | reverse complement strand
AGGCTGAGGCAGGAGAATTGCCTGAACCCAGGAGGCGGAGGTTGCGGTGAGCCGAGATCGCGCCATTGCACTCCAGCCTGGGGAACAAGAGCGAAACGCCGTCGCAAAAAAAAAAAAAAAAAAAAAAAAAAAAAAAAAAAAAAAAAAACTCCCTATAAAAAAAAAAAAAAAAAAAAAAAAAAGTCTTTATCTTTGTTGCCTTCATGTTCTGCAGGCTGAGGAGAAGGGGGAAGAGGAGGGACTGGTCTTGCTGTCTCAGGAGTGGCAGAAACAAAAGAAAATTTGTGTAAAAGTAGACCACGCAGTTACACCCATATTGTTCAAGGTTAAATTGTGCGTGTGTCTATATATAGTTTAGAGATGTGGCCTTGCTCTGTTGTAGAAGCTGGAGAGCAGTGGCACAATCATAGCTCACTAGCTCACTACAGCCTTGCACACCTGGGCTCAAGCGATCTTTGCACCTCAGCCTCCTGAGTAGATGAGACTATAATCACAGGCCATCATGGCCAGATACATATATATGTACACACACGCACAAACACACACACATGCACACGCACACACATACACACATAGAGTGAGAGAGAGAGATGGAGAGACTGACTCCAAGTCGGCTGGCAGGCTGGAAACCCCGGGAAGAGCTGACATTGCAGTTTCCGTCTGAAGGCTGTCTGCTACCTCCCTCTTGCTCAGGAAGCTCATTATTCTCCTATTTTTTTTTTTTTTGCCCAGTCTGGAGTGCAAAGGCGAGATCTCAGCTCACTGCAACTTCCGCCTCCTGGTTCAAGCGATTCTCCTGCCTCAGCCTCCCGAGTAGCTGGGATTATAGGCCCGCGCCACCATACCCAGCTTATTTTGTATTTTTAGTAGAGACGGGGTTTCTTCGTGTTGGTCAGGCTGGTCTCGAACTCCTGACCTCAGGTGATCCTCCTGTCTTGGCCTCCCAAAGTGCTGGGATTACAGGCGTGAGCCACCACACCCAGCCCAATCTTTATTTTCTTAAGGCCTTCAACCGATTGGATAAGACGCACACACATTCTAGAGGGCAGTCTCAAAATCCATCAATTTAGATGTTAATTGCATCCAAAAACACTTTCACAGGAACATCTACAATAATGTTCAAACCCATAGCTGTGTGCCATGGCCCAGCCAAGTTACATGTAAACTTGAGCATCACAGAGGCATGAACTAAATCAAGATTTTAGATCTGGAAAATTAAAAGCCAGGCCTTGGGCTGGGCGCTGTGGCTCATGCCTGTAATCCCAGCAATTTGGGAGGCTGATGGGGGCAGATTGCCTGAGGTCAGAAGTTGGAGACCAGCCTGGTCAACATGGTGAAACCCCATCTCTACTAAAAATACAAAAATTAGCCAGGTATGGTGGCATGTGCCTGTAATCCCAGCTACTTGGAATACTGAAGCAGGAGAATCGAGTCAACCCAGGAGGCACAGGTTGCAGTGAGCCGAGATCGTGCCATTGCACTCCGGCCTGGGTGGCAAAGCAAAATTCTGTCTCAAAAGAAAAAAAAAAAGCCAGGCCTTGAAACATAGCAACCATATCATGCCATAGTCCTCCAGGAGGAAGGGACCCTGAAAGGCTAGCTGGCCATCCTCTTTGATACCTTCAAGGCATCTTTCAGTGATGGGACAATCATTGAATCTTTGATGGTCAGTGTTGGTGGGACACAAAACCGATTAGCTTCTGATTTCCCAGGTTTTTTTCTTTTTTTGAGTCAGAGTCTCACTCTGTTGCCTAGGCTGGAGTGCGGTGACGCAATCTCGAGTCCTGAGTAGCTGGGATTACAGGTGTGTGCCACCACGCCAGTCTAATGATTGTATTTTTAGTAGAGAGGGGGTTTCACCATGTTGGCCAGGCTGGTCTTGAACTCCTGACCTCCGGTGATCCGCCCGCCTCGGCCTCCCAAAGTGCTGAGATTACAGGCGTGAGGCTTCGCACCTGTGACCTCCACCTGCAACCTCCGCCTCCCAGGTTCAGGCAATTCTGGTGCCTCGGCCTCCTGAGTAGCTGGGACTATAGGCGCACACCACCATGCCCAGCAATTTTTTTTGTATTTTTAGTAAAGACAGGGTTTCACCATGTTGGCCAGGCTGGTCCTGAACTCCTGACCTCCGGTTGATCTGCCCGCCTCAGCCTCCCAAAGTGCTGGGATTACAGGTGTGAGCCACCGCGCCCAGCTGATTTCCCATAGCTTTATGTACACAGATACACAATCACCATGGTTATTAACAGAGGAAAAGGTGGGCGGGGAGCCAGGGCCAAACAAGCTTGAGAAATCCTGGTTTAAGAAAAGTTAAACAGGTGTCTTCAATGGGATGTTCAGACGCTGTGAAATACAAATGTTGGGTTGGGCGCGAAGGCTGACGCCTGTAATCCCAGCACTTTGGGAGGCCAAGGCGGGCAGATCACTTGAGGTCAGGAGTTTGAGACCAGCCTAGCCAACATGGTGAAACCCCGTCTCCACTAAAAATACAAAAATTAGCCTGGCATGGTGGCGGGCACCTGTAGTCCCAGCTACTTGGGAGGTTGAGACAGGAGGATCACTTGAACCCAGGAGGCAGAGGTTTTAGTGAGCGCCACGGCACTCCAGCCTGGGTGGCAGAGCAGGACTCCATCTCAAAAAAAAAAAAAAAAATTATACACACACACACACACACACACACGAATGTGTTCTCTAATGTGAGCCTCCCAGAGCGGGAACGTATCCTCCAGAGCTCCCCAAATGCTTTCTGACCACAGACTGCTTTAGGCAGCTGCTTGGTGCACAAGAGCTCTGCAGATCGCACCCCGCGGAGCTTTAATCTCCAGCCATCTCTTCCCGTATGTGAGGAACTGAAATTGAACGCGATGAAGTGCATGTGATAGAGCCATGGCTACAACCCACACTCCCTGACTCACAGCCCCATGCTTTGTCCGCATCACAGAGACATGATCTAGGCCCATCTACATTCAGGAGATGGTGAGTGAGGCCTTGCTGGAAGCCCATTAATCATGGGCCTATATCGGAATCCATGCCTCTCGAATTTCAGCTGGGAGGGAAAAAAAGGCCCACAGCACCGGTACACGCAGGAATACAGAACCACATTTAGGAGTTACACATTTATAGCACCTTTAGATGCCTGCAAGAGTGGAGCCAGGGCCCCTGGGGGGATGAATCACACTATTGCAGCAGGCCTGGTAAAAGGATCCCATCCGAACAGAGCATGAGGCCATGCTCGGAGCATGCTCTGAGCACACAGCCAGCGGATGCTGGAGACCAGTTAAAGGGCTGGGCCGTGCCCCAGGCTTCCTGCTGCCATCAACAGAAAGGGCACAGAGGAGGTGACTTTCTCTGGGAGGCAGCAGGTGCATGTCCCTGCAGAGGCTGACTCCAAGGCCTTTCCCAGGCTTCCGAAGACAGAAGATTCAGATACCCCTAGACCAGGCTGTGCTTAATCTGAAAGCAGTCCCATGGTTCAGGATTCAGCCAGAGCAAGCCAGGCACAGCAGTTGGCTACTGGGCAGGGACTCATAGCCAGGCAGGTCTGTGGGTAGAGAATGGAGACAGATACCTTTGGAGAACAGTGGTTCTCAGACTTGAGCAGGCATCAGAATCACCAGGAGGGAGCCAGGCACGGTGACTCAAACCTGTAATTCCAGCACTTTGGGAGGCCAAGGTGGGTGGATCACTTGAGATCAGGAGTTTGAGACCAGTCTAGCCAACTTGGCGAAACCCCTTCTCTACTAAAAATACAAAAATTGGCCGACTGCAATGGCACACACCTGTAATCTCAGCTACTCGGAACGCTGAGGCAGGAGACTCGCTTGAACCTGGGAGGTGGAAGTTGCAGGGAGCAGAGATCGTGCCACCGCACTCTAGCTTGGGCAACGGAGCGAGACTCTGTTTAAAAAAAAAACAAACCACCAGAAGGGCTTGTAAACACGCACATTGCCAGTCCCCCATCCCAGGAGTGGCTGATTCAGCTCGTCTGGGGTGACTCTGGCACTTTGCATTGCTAAGTTCCCACTGGTACAGCAGCTGCTGGTCTAGGGATGGCATTTTCAGGACTGCTGCTCTAGCGTGCCCCCTGGAGGATGCCCTGAGCTCTGCTCTCACGCAGATCTGAGATGAATGTTGCCTCTAGTCTCACCGTTTTAACCCCAGTTCTAGAATCTAAGCAGGGAAGCTTGAATTCTGGCTCTCAACCTGTAGCTATCTAGGAGACCAATACACAGAAATCTGAGAATGGAGGGAAATACTGGTTTAACATCTTATTTTGTTTGACCTCTGAACTTTTTATTGGCCTCCTGCTCCCCAAAGGGTCCCCTGCTTCTGTTGGCTTAATGTCTCAGAACTTTGCTGTGATTGGTCTCAGACACCACTTTGCCATCCACTATCTGGAGGGTGGTGATCTTTCGGACGGTTTGCATGGAGTTGCTGCTGTCCAGGGCATCACCAAGACTGAAGTCCTTGCCATCTTCCAGCAGGTGACGGTAGGTGGCGATCTCGGCCTCCAGCTTGACCTTGATGTTCAGCAAGGCCTCGTCCTCCTGGGGCTGGTGCTGTCTCTCTGCCCAGGTCTGTGCCGTCTCTGACTCCAGATGCAGCAGGATCCCATTGAGCTGCTCCATCTGAAGGGCGTAGAGGGCCTCCACCTTCCTCAGGCTGTTCTCCAAGCCGGTCTTCAGATTTCTCATCGAGTCCAGGTCCATCTCCAAGGACTGGACTGGAGATGAGGCCACGTGCTGACAGTATCCCCTCCATCACACACTGAGCTTCATCCCAGGACCGCACAGGCCCTGCTCAGCTGGTGGCTGGCTCTGTGTACACACAGCAGCCAGGAGCGGAAGTGCGCTAAGACCTCTGGGAGCAGGCAACATTGAGCAGCACAGGCCCCAGAAATGCTCTGCTAACAGACAGCACGGGGGCCCAGCAACATCAATCCTCCGCCGCCTGAGGCAGTGACCTTAGGCAAGTACCTTCTTTCCACTGAGGGTTTTGTTTCTAAAAAACAAATAGGATTGGTAGGGCGTTGTGGCTCATGCCTGTAATCCCAGCACTGTGGGAGGCTGAGGCAGGTGGATCATTTGAAGTCAGGAGTTCAAGACCAGCCTGGCCAACATGGTGAAACCCCATCTCTACTGAAAATACAAAAATTAGCTGGGTGTAGTAGCATGTGCCTGTAAGCCTAGCTACTTGGGAGGCTGAGGCAAGAGAATCACTTGAACCAGGGACTCAGAGGTTGCAGTGAGCTGAGATCACACCACTGCACTCCAGCCTGGCGACAGAGCAAAAACTCCGCCTCAAAAGAAAAAAAGAGCAGGATCTCCTGCTCCGTAGCCCAGCCTGGAGTACAGTGGTGTGATCACAACTCATTGCAGCCTGAACCGCAGGCTCAAGCAATCCTGCCTCAGCCTCCCAAGTAGCTAGCACTACAAGCATGCACCACCACGCCAGGCTGATTTTTGTATCTTTAGTAGAGGCAGGGGTTTGCTGTGTT
>NW_016107474.1:2302987-2313528 GCF_001604975.1 Cebus imitator | reverse complement strand
GATTACAGGTGTGAGCTACTATGCTTGGCTAATTACAAAACATTCTTTTGGCCAGGTGCGGTGGCTCACACCTATAATCCCAGCACTTTGGGAGGCCGAGGTGGTCCAATCATCTGAGGTCAGGAGTTTGAGACCAGCCTGGCCAACATGGTGAAACCCCATCTCTACTGAAAATACAAAAATTAGCTGGGTGTGGTGGCTCATGCCTGTAATTCCAGCTACTCGGGAGGCTGAGACAGGCAAATCGCTTGAACCCAGGAGGTGGAAGTTGCAGTGAGCTGAGATCATGCCACTGTATTCCAGCCTGGGTGCCAGAACAAGACTCTGTCTTAAAATAAATTTTTCTGTAGAGTCAGGTGTCTCCCTGTGTTGCCCAGGCTCAACCTCCTGGGTCCAAGCGATCCCCCAGCTTACGTCTCCAAAAGTGCTGGAATGATAGGTGTGAGCCACTGGGCCCGGCTCCTCTGTGTTTTAGAGACAGGATTTCAGGGTTGGGGAGGGGACATGGCTGACATCTCCCACGGGGCCAGCAACCCTGAACCTGGGGGAGTCTTTCTGATGGCCTCAAGGGGTGACATGCAGCAAACAAAGACCCTGACTTCCCAGGCGGTGCTGGAAGAAGCCATGGGGTCTCTGCTCATTCCACTTGGGATGTTTGCTCTGGGAGCCTCTGGCTGCCATGTAAGCAATCTAGGTGAGGCCACCATATAAAGAGACCAGAAAGAGTGAGACCAAAGTGGACAAGGAGGGAAAGAGAAAGAGATTGGGGGGCAGGGAAGAGAAGGGGAAGTAAGGAGAGAAGGCAGGGAGAGGCAGAGGGAAGGAAGGGAGAGGGAGATGCTGGAGGAGCCCTCTGTGTGTTCTTCTCCCGCCTTCAAGAGCCACTACCTGTCCATGACCATGTGACCATGCAGGAGCCTCGGGGAGAGCCGCCGAGCTCAGCCCAATCCACCTGCAGTCGTCCACCATGACAAATATTGTCGGAAGCTGTGGCTTGGGATTGGTTTGTTACTCAGCAATAAAGCACCTCCTTGTGGGCCTTTCCTCCTTTCTCCTGGCATTCTGGCTTCCCTGGGAACACCTCACAAACCTACCTGTATCCAAGTCCTGGTCTAAGGTTCTGCATTCAAGAGAACCCAAACTGGCCGGATGCAGTGGCTCACACCTGTAATCCCAATAATATGGGAGGCCGAGGTACGCAGTGGATCACGAGGTCAGGAGATCGAGATCATCCTGGCCAACTTTTTGACCCATCTTTAGTAGAGATGGGTCAAACCGCATTTCTACTAAAAATACAAAAATTAGCTGTGCGTGATGGTTCTCCCCTGTAATCCCAGCTACTCAGGAGGCTGAGGCAGGAGAATCACTTGAACCTGGGAGGTGGAGGTTGCAGCGAGCTGAGATTGCGCCACTGCGCTCCAGCCTGGCAACAGAGCGAGATTCCGTCTCAAAAAAAAAAAAAGACAGAGAGAACCCAAACCAAGGCAATGACTGACTGGTTGGGCAGGGAAGATAATTCAAGTGGGTAAGTAATTAACCTGAGCTTTGGATTCTTCACCTGGAAAATGGGGAGAGTATCAACGTAGCCTGAGATGCTTCTGAAGCGGATGGGAAAGAACCCAGGTGAGGAAGTCAGCATCTGGCAGGTCTTGTTTGGGGCTCACTGGCTCAGAGGCAAATTCCAACCACCTCACCACGTGTGATGGCTGTGCAGGTACCCCTCCTGCACCGTCCCGACAGGGAAAGGGCACACAACTGTGACTGGGCTTGTCTGCTGTGGGCCTTGCAAAACCCCAGCAAGGCAGGAGAGCGCCAGAAGGGAAACAGCTGGTTCTGTTCTTATAGTATTGTGACTGCATTTTTCTGATAGAGATAGCGCACTACTTGCCATAATCTGTTTCCCTTAGCTTCTGTGTTTCTTTTCTAATCAAATTACCCCAATTGACACGCATCTAAGCAAATGGTTTCATTTCGGGTCATGGGGACTTATCGATGCAATCAAGGATCTGAATGAAATTCCTGGCAAAATACAGTAATTAGAAACACAATGAAAGCAGAATTGAAATGTCCCAGCCTCCCACAACACTAAAAGGATGTCTAGTTAATTTCCAAATTATATTTAGGATCAACATGCAAGGGGTTCTTTCTTTCATATGGGCAGAGAAATTAGGACCAGAGAGCATTACAGTAACCACACAAGACTAGGAACGTAATTATAAAATAAACCATACTCTAGCAAGCAAATTATTTTAATGTGTTTCAAGAATTGAATACTGTGTATGGAATTAAAAACAAAGAAAAAAGCAACGTGCAGAAAATTAATTAAAAAGAGTTAAGACACAGAATAACTTCGAATGTCATAAAATCACAAATACAAAAGCAACAAATTAAAAAACACACACGATTGCAGATTTCAGTAACATCAGCAGCCAGAACAGACCCGATTAATCACAATCATCAAATATCTCGCTGATTTGGAAAGGCGGCTTGTGGTTGATGATTTAACCTCAATCAATCCAAAGGACATGACTCCTTGCTTACATTACAAGCTATCTGTAAAGATGGCTTTAAGTCACTTTGAAAAGATGGAGTCTCTTTTCTCCAAGGAAATAGACAAGGAAGGGGTTATCTATCTGCTCTGCTCCCCCTGCCCCACCGGCCCCCCAATACCAAATGTGTACATTCATTCAACTCTAGTAACTAAGGCAACCAAAGGACAATTTCTTTTCTTTTTCTTTTTTTTTTTTTTTGAGACAGTCTCGCTCTCACCCACACTAGAGTGCAGTGGTGTGATCTCAGCTCACTGCAACCTCTGCCTCTTGGGTTCAAGCGATTCTACTGTCTCAGCCTCCCGAGTAGCTGGGACTGCAGATGCCTGCCACCAAGTCCTGCTAATTTTTTGTATTTTTAGTAGAGACGGGGTTTCACCATGTTGGCCAGGCTGGTCTCAAACTCCTGACCTCAGGTGAACCACCTGCCTCGGCCTCCCAAAGTGCTGGGATTACAGGTTGCCCGGCACTTTGGGACAAATTTGCCCGGCCACAAAGGACAATTTCTTGAGACCCCCACACACCTTCAGAAGCCACAAATACTATTCATGTTAAAAACAACAACAAGAAATTAACAGCTTCTAAAGCTAAAGACAATGATTCTGTAAAGTGCAAGAATGGTTCACTGTTTCTGTGGATTTCATGTTAAGAATACTTTAAAAGAAAGGGTGGACGGGAGTAAACCAGGACCCCAGTCATATATTGATCGAGAAGTGACCCGTATGGCAAAGGTGAGACATGGACCAGCCCTCAGGTGTCTCTCCAACTCTGTGCACACCACTGAGGTAGGAGCTTTGGAAGAAACCCAGACCCTCTCAAGGGAGTTAAGGTTTCCTCTTGGCAAATCAGCTGAGGGTCTGAGACAGTCATACCCACGGGCCGCGTGCGACTTTGCATGCAAATTCACAAAATTCTAGAGTTGTACTGGATCAGCGACAAAGGGCAAGATCCAAGACAAAGCCACAGGGGGCGAGGTCCTAGTGCAGACCACTGGCCATGTGACGTCCAGCACAAATCAAGGGGCTGGAGGAAGGGGATGAGGTGGAGAACCACGGCAGGCATTCTACAAAATGGTTATTAGCAAATTGTATCAAAAAGTATCAAAACATTTCAAAAAACTCTTAAAACTGCCAGGCTTGGCAGAGGCACAGGACAGGGTCTCCACATGCCCATGGCGCTGCCCTATACCCCAGGCATTCATCCTGGAGGCCAGGATGCCACGCCCTTCCCTCCCCTCCCAGGCACTCAGAGTCCATGGAGACACAGGAGGTCCAAACCTCATCTGCACCTGCCTCTCCAGGCGGGTTCCAGCCACAAACTCTGAGAGCCACAAGGCCCGTGAGATGCTGCTACACCATGGAGGACCAGGGTGAAGGGTGAAGGTCAGCGGCTCTACAGGGGGTTGGGGGCGGCAGAGGTCCTTTCACTTCCCAATTGCTGCAAGTCACTGAATGGTCACTTGGCTTAGGGGCCAAGGTACACTGAACCACAGGTGAACACACCTGAGCTCACAAAGTACGACCCTGGACTTCAGAGGATGATCCCCACTTCCCCCTCATCATTTGGGTGCCCACCTCAAAGCTGAACACCCCTTAGGGTTAGTTTCTGGGTCTCCATGAGGTCGCCTCATCATGAGCGGGGGCACTCAATAAAAATACACACATGTGGTTCTGCTCAGAGCAAGGTCTGAAGTCCCACTTGGTAGCCTCAATAGAATGGCAGAAGGATAAAAATACCAATTTCATGCCAAGTACAGTAAGGTGATAAAATAATCTCTGTGCATTTTAAACAGCAGAAAGATCGCTATAAGCAACAAGGGTTCGTCAGCTGTCTACTCCCTCCCTTCTGTAAGGGTAATACCTTTATGTCTTAGGCAAACAGCTTTCCAACTTGGGTAAGGACCAAACCCCAAACTTGCAACTAACATGAAGTTACAACTTTAATTCTTTAGAAACGAGAAAAGCCCAAACCTAAATAGAAGCCTGCCAGGCTTCTTTTGAAAGATTTAAAAAATAAAAAAGATCCAGGTGTCCTCAAAATTCCCGCAGAACGGCCTGAAGCACGGACAGTTTAACAACACGGACAGTTTGACAACATGGTGACACGCGTGGCTCTTTCCATCTCAAAATGGCAGCCCGCAGGAGCCTGTGCCTTCGCCACTCTGGTTTGAAGCCCTACTATCGTGACTGCGCAGTTCAAAGGGCCACTGCATAGGTCCAGCCCAAACTCTGCCCATCGGAGTTAAGCACCATTTTATTTTTTTGAGACAGGGTTTCACTTTGTCACCCAGGTTGGAGTGCAGTGGTATGATCATAGCTCACTGCAGGTGAGCTCCCAGGCTCAGGTGATCCTCCCACCTCAGTCTCCCAAGTAGCTGGGACTGCTGCATGTCCCACCATCCCTGGCTAATCTTTTATATATATATATATATTTGTGTGTGAAGATGGGATTTTGCCATGTTGCCCAGGCGTGGTCTCTTCCATTTTCAGTTAGACTGCACAGCAGAGTGACTTTTCAACTCACAAACACAAGTAACAAAACCCTGCCCCAGGTACTACCACATGGCACCCTTGTGCCCATCTATTGACCCCAACAAGCTCAAAAACCTTTCTCGTCACAGTGTAGTCACCAACAGATATTAGAAGTTGGCCCACAAGATGAAACTGGTTTATTCTCCTAAGGAGTGCTGCCAACCTGATTAATATTAGATTCCAAGCCATGTAAATTACAAACCACCTTAATAGTCTCAGGAGAGACCACAAAATTTTAGGCACAGGATGTCGCATGTAACCCACGAGGCACAAGAAAGTCAGAATGGAAGCCAGCAGTTCACACATCTCCAGGGACAAGTCCCAGAAGCAAAACACAGAAGAGTTGGCTTAGGCTAAAAACCAGTGGCCCTCCCCCCTCCCAGGGTCAAAGCTATCCTCTCCCCAAATCACTCACAGAGTCTTTCTATGTGCTTTCCCCAGCAGCCCGAGATTCAGGTCAAACCAGCACCCATTTGTTCATGACCTAGGCTGAGCGGGGGAGGAGAGGCTGCGTGTACCATTTCCTACCTTGTGGGGGGTCTTTAAGCAGTAAAACCTTTCCAGAATAGGAAGGAGGTGAGCTATCACAAAGTCGGCGGAAGTTCTGCAAAACATGTTTTGTGGGGGCCTGGGACTAGATACGAGACAAAAAAGAGTTTCAGGCTCAAAGAAGTTTGGAAATGCTGGGTTAATGGAAGGGTAAACGAATGCAGGACTTCTCAGAGCCTTTCATACGCCAGCGCTGCAGAGCTCCAGAGTTCACAGCTTTTGGCTTTGTCTGCCTCGCACAGCCTCTCAACAGTCTGTCCGCCTCCAGGGACTTCACATGCAAATGACCAGCTAGCTAAAGACGCAGACTGCTCACCGCTGTTGCTCACCGCACTCACAGTGGAGGGCAGGCACTTGGCTATTGAAGCTTTCAGTCCCCCAAACGCTCTCCTCTCTCCTGTATGGCTACAGAAACAGACCAATGGCAACACAGTAAACCCTGCAGAGAAGGGAAAGGAGGCGCCGTAAAGAAGCAGAAGAAATGGAAATAAATGTTAACTACGATTTTTATCCTTGTCTAGTATCAATCTTAGCACATAGATCCTCATCCACTTGGCCCGCTGAAAGCCCTCTTAAAGGGCAAGCGACATGGACACCTGCTCCCAGAACTGTCTGCGGGAAGACTGGTGATAGGCTAGGAATGAAGATGAAGCCCATCTTGAGGTTTTCTGATCTCTGCCTTCAGCTCATTCACGCCCTCCTTGGCCCATGCTTAGAACCCACCACACTCCTGTCCTCCCATAGTTCTGCACGTTTCTCATCCACTCGGGCAGCCCAGAGCCCTCCTAAAGGGAAAGCGACACTGATACCTGCTCTAGGAGGAGTCAGTGCATCCTAGAAGGGATGCCATCAGGGTGTGAACAGCTCAGAGAGACTGAGGAGCCCTGACACCTGAGGGCCTGGAGGGCATTTCATCTAACCCTGCGGCAAGGGGGGTGAGGGAACAAGCCTATTTCTTCAAGAATTTGCCCAGCAGCACGAATCTACTTAGCAGCAGAAAACTGGGGCGAGACCTGGCGTGGGAGTTGAGGGGGGACCTCCACTGCCTTCTCAGGGATCCACACGGTGCCTCGAGATAGAGTCAGAGAACAATCACAAATTCTGTAGCGATCACTTTTTCTTTCCTGAGAAATAAACAGATGTGGGGAGCTGAGTACATCAGTAATACAAAAGATAGTGAGCTCAGAAAAAAAAGAAAGAAAGCAAGAGGAAAAAAATGTACCAATTACAGAATAATATTTCTAAAGAGCTTCATACCTATCTTCATTCTTGGTTGCCTGTAACCTTTTAGAATTCAAGAAGGTTTCCAATGAGGAAAGCTGGAATTATTCAGAAGCAATGTTCACCTGCTATGGAGAACAGCTCCCTGCTGGGAAGTTGCCACAGCTCACCTGACGGTCCGGGGAGCTGCGTGGCCCCCGTCACTCCCTCACCCACCCACCCTCCTGGGAGTCTCTGCCCTATCACTCATAAAACAAACACACCTGACCTTGCCAGTGATTCCCAGATGTGGCTGATGCCCAGAATTCCAAGAACCAGTTAAAATACAGTTTCTGGGCTCCACCCTATCCCTGCTCCTGGTGGTTCTGGATTCCATAATTCTGAGGGGGCTCAGGAATCAGTGCTCTTAAAAGCTCAGTTAGGTTTGGGGAGGCTTGGACTAGGTGATCTATGATATATATCCCTTTGAGGCCGCAAGCTTCACTACAAAAATTTCTGAGTAACCCAAGTGCCAGCTACTCTCGGGGGGACGGTGAGGAAGGACCCAAAGAGGAATGGCAACATGGAACAAAGACCAGCAAAGGTACAAGGGGTTGCTCACTGCCTGGGACCAGGGTTAGTTATTCAAGCAAGATTATGTGAAGTTATAGAGAGTATTTAATTGGTTACTGTGATATCATAGAAATACCAAGAATCATAAAAGTAAAAAAAGCTGCTAAGTTGTACATAATGTTTCCGGAATTCTAAGAAGTCGCTGCTGGTCTACAGGGGCCTGGGAGGTGACGGTGGGGTCACTGGCCCCGGTCCTGGGGCCTCTTGCCTTTGCCTTTCTTCTTCTTATCCTCCGGCCGAGGCTCCAGGGCGCAGACACAGGCGGACCCCCCGGCGATGGCCTTGGGCAGGTCGACGCCCCTGCTCCACTTGTCGGCCTCGCGGTCGTACACCTGCACGGTCTTGGAGAAGGCAGTGTTCTCCCAGCTGTAGCCGCCCAGGATGTAGATGCGGCCCTCCCACACCGCCACGCCCGACTCGCTGTTGGCGTGCAGCAGCGGTGCCACGCGGGTCCACTGGTTGCACTGCGGGCTGTAGGCCTCCACGCCCAGCACGTCGAAGCGCTCCATGGACTCGATGTTGTCGTCGCTGCCCCCGATGGAGTAGATGCTGTCGCCCAGGCTGCACATGCTGTGCCAGCCACGCGCCGTGGTCATGGGCCGCCGCTCCTCCCACACATCCGTCCGGTGGTCATAGCACAGCAGGTTCTTGCGGTAGG
The DNA here is from genome assembly GCF_001604975.1 of Cebus imitator. NCBI lineage: Eukaryota > Metazoa > Chordata > Mammalia > Primates > Cebidae > Cebus > Cebus imitator. The sequence goes on along the minus strand of NW_016107474.1, from coordinate 2,305,408 downwards.
GGCCGATTTGGTAGTCGTGGCCCCCCGAGATGTACACGAAGTCTTTGTAGATAGTGCCCGCGTGGCCGTACGTGAACCTGCAGAGTCGACGGGCACAGAGAGAGAGAGAGAGAGCGAGCTCAGGGCTGTGCCAGGCTTACCCTCCCTGAGCCTGGGAACGGCCTGCGGTCTTAGGGGGCCATGAAGATTTAAGAATACTGGGAGTGGGCAGCCCACGAATACTTTCTAGACAGCAGCTGTCATTAGCCAAGAAATGGCAGGTAAGGGCAGGGAAGTAGACAGCTTTGCAGTCAGGCCACCTGAGCCAGAACCCAGCTCTACCCTCTCTGAGTTTCCCTCACCCCATCTGGGAAATGGGGATAGTCACAGGACCATCACCCTTTCACAATGGCTGGAAATGACGAGAACGATGCGCTAGCAGGCCCACACACACCCAGTGAATTACACATCAGAGAGGGAATCTGACGTACGGTACAATTCTAACTGCGCTGGAGCTCGGGAAAAGTTTCGCCTAAACCATAAAGACAGCAAAATCAGTGGCTGCCAGGGGTCGTGGGGAGAGGGAAGGTAGGGTTGGATGGGGACTGCACGGGGGGCGTTAAGGGCAGTGAAATGATTCTCCATGATGGTATAATGGTGGATACATGTTGCTCTGCGCTCCTCAAAACCCACAAAACTGTGCCAGGAAGTGGGAACCATCATGCAAACCAGTGAATAAGAATGGATCAATAAGGCCAGATGCAGGGGCTCACGCCTGTAATCCCAGCACTTTAGGAGGCCAAGGTGGGCAGATCACTTGAGGCCAGGAGTTTGAGACCAGCCCGACCAACATGGTGAAACCCCGTCTGTACTAAAAATACAAAAATTAGCTGGGCATGGTGGTGTGCGCCTGTAGTTTCAGCTACTCGAGAGGCTGAGACAGGAGAATGGCTTGAGCCTGAAAGGCGGAGATTGCAGTGAGCAGAGACTGTGCCATATTCCGGCCTGGGTGACAGAGTGAGACTCCATCTCAAAACAAGAAAAACAAAAACATGAGTGCTTAACGCGCACACTTCTACCTCTTGGGATGTATTCCACAGCAAAGGCTGGTTCCAAAAGTCCGCTGCTGGGTACAGCAACAGGGAACCGGTGGAACAAATGGTGTGCACCTTCTGCTAATCCCATGACGATAATGAACGCTCGATACATGCACATCTGGCCTCAGGGAGACTGAGGAGGGTGAGGGCCACCCTGGGGCACTCCCTGCACGTGGACGCAGGTTCACAAGCGGCACTGCATCTGCTCTGCACGGCAGTGCTGCGGAGCAGGCATGAGGATCACCTCACTCTACAGATGAGGAACTGAAGACCGAGCGGGGTGAAGACCCATGCTTGCATCTTAGATCTAGCACAGATGCCAGCATCTCTTTGAGTTCCTCCTAGGCAACCTCAGGGAGGTCCTCGGGTCAGTCCCTCACCCTCTGAAAGTCGGTGAAGGCACAGACTCGGGCCATGGAGAGACGCCCGTCTGTCATGGCGGCAGAGCTGACCCTTGCCCTGAGTCTGAAACCGGAGCCCTGACTGCGCACCACCATGCCCTCTGCCCCTCATCATGTACTTGCTGCTACCGATAAACCAGAAGGTTTCTTTCCTGGAGGCCAACATGCCCAGAATGTGAGGCACATGCACTGAACTATGTCCCTAAAACCATCCTGTTTGGAGAGCCTTCCTTCAAGCCCCAGATCACCTTGGCAAGCCAGCCACGTAGGACCAGGAGTCGGTCTTGGGACTGTACGTCTCTACTGAAGACAAAGCTCCGTTCTCATTCCGGCCACCGACGGCCACAAGCATGTCTTCGATGGAGGCAAGGTAGAAATCCACGCGGCGCTGGTTCATGAAGGCCACCTGTGGAAGTGAGACACCTGTACCTTCCCTTCCCCGAACACGAAACAGCATTAACATCTGGAGCTACGTTTCCCAAATGTGTCTGCGGAATACACAGCCCCGGAGGGTGAGACGGTAGCCAAGTGAGTTTGGCAAAGGGAAATGCACCTGAATAAAAGGCCTTTTTCAGGTGGCAGCTCTGAGCCCCTGAGGTTTCCCTGAGACACCCTGAATCCCAAAAGGGGGATGGAGATGCTCTGAATCCCCAAACTTGTCTGGTCATGTGATCTGCCTTGTGGATGGGAACTCTGTGGGTCACGGGGTTCAGAACTGCTGATCTGGTGGTTTTCTGAAATAAAAATTCATCCTTTGCCTCCCCGCATCAGATTTTTAAAATTAGTCCTGACAGCCATTCATGTTAAAACAGAGCAGGACATGGCATTCAACAGGAAATTAAACGGAAGAGGCCAAGTGCAGTGGCTCACACCTGTAATCCCAGCACTTTAGGAGGCTAAGGTGAGTGGATCATTAGAGGTCAGGAGTTTGAGACCAGCCTGGA
>NW_016107474.1:2299180-2302822 GCF_001604975.1 Cebus imitator | reverse complement strand
AAAAAAAAAAAAAAAAAAAAAAAAAAAAAAAAAAAAAAAAAAAAAAAAAAAAAAAAAAAAAAAAAGAAAGAAAGAAAAAAGAAAAAGAAAGTAGAAGAGCCAACTTTTTTATTTTTTTGAGACTGAGTCTCACTCTGTCTCCCAGGCTGGAGTGCGGCGTGCGGTGGCACAATCTTGGCTCACCACAGGTTCAAGCGATTCTCCTGCTTCAGCCTCCTGAGTAGCTGGGATTACAGGTATGCACCATACCCAGCTAATTTTTTTTTTTTTTAATTTTTAAATTTTCGCTTTTTATTTAGAGATGGAGTCTCCCACAGTTGCCCCGGCTGGAGTGCAGTGGCCTGATCTTGGCTCACTGCAACCTCTACCTCCTGGGTTCAAGTGATTCTCCTGCCTCAGCCTCCCGAGTAGCTGGGATTATAGGCATCTGCCACCACACCTGGCTAATTTTTTGTAAAGATGAAGTTTTTAGTAGAGATAGGGTTTCACTACGTTGGCCAGGCTGGTCTCAAACTCCTGACCTTGAGATCTATCTGCCTCAGCCTCCCAAAGTGCGGGGATTACAAACGTGAGCCACCACACCAAGCCAATTTTTTTGTTTTTTTTTTAGTAGAGACAGGGTTTCACCATATTCGCCAGGCTGGTCTTGAACTCCTGACCTTAAGTGATGCGCCCGCCTCAGCCTCCCAAAGTGCTGGGATTATAGGCGTGAGTCACCACACCTGTCCTCTGTCCTTTTTTAAAAAAACAAATCCAAGCAGAACACACAGGGAGCAAGGCCCCACGGGAGGGGCTCAGGCTGCCACTGCTGCCAATCTTTGGGGAGGAGGATCCAAAGCCAGGGACCCCTTTCTTCCTTTCTAGGAACGAGACTTTGACCTTGGAGGGTGGTCTCAGATTTCTGAGAATAAAATCAAAAGGTCAGCTGGAGTCCATCCTAACTGAGTCTCAAGCTGGGAGCAGCACTGAGCTGGGGGTGGGGCTGAGGTGTGAGTACAAAGGCTGAGATGGATTGTCCCAGGGAGCGGGGGACTGGAGAGTGCTCCAGCAGAAGGCAGACACCTTCCCTACACCAGGAGCTTGCCAATCAACATGAGCTACCGCACCCACCACCCCAGGCCCTGAAAGGGCAGCGTCCTTCCATGAATTCCCAGAAGGGGAATCCAATGTGTGGCGAGGATGAGAATCTGAAATTCCCCCGCTATGACTTAGCCAGGCTGGGACGAGACCTAAGATCCGACATCAAGGCCCACGCTCTTCCCAGAATCAGGCCACACTACATGCCCAAGCACAGGCGTGAGCCCTAGAGGCCTCCTTAAACTACCTCCCAAAATGCTCCCAGAGGAGCCCCGCAGGGACTCCAGTACCTGGGGACACTGAACCACGGATCAAATATCTAAACCCATGCTACTGCCCAATATGGCTGCCGTGCCTCGTGTGGCCGTATACACCTACACGCCAATCAGTTAAAGTGAAATAAAATTGAAAACTGACTTCTTCGGTCACAGCAGCCACATTTCAGGTGCTCAGTCGCCACGTGTGGCTGGGGGCTACCGTATTGGGAAGTGCAGACAAAGGCCCTTCCATTCACACACAAAGCCCCACCAGGCAGCACTGCTCTGAACAATGACAGGCCCCCCTCGAAGGGGGTTGAGTAGCTCCCCCGCCCCCTGTCCAGTGTGTGGGCCCAGGGCATGCCACCTGTCGCTTTATCATCACATCTCGTTCAGAGGCAGGAGAGTTGACAAGGCCCCAGACAGGTAAGGAAAGTCAAGGCTAGGTTAAGAAAACCGAGAGAGTCCTCAAGAGAAAAGAAATAATCTGGCTTTAATCTCACCTTGATCCACTGTTTACAGCGGGGGTCATACCTATAAAGAAGATTGGAGGCCGCATCCCCTCCGTTGTCCCGTGAGAAGCTGCCGCCGGCGATGAAGATGAAGCCCCCCAGCACCGCCACACAGTGGTGGCTCCGCCGGGCGGGCAGCGGCGTCTCCTTGACCCACTGCTCGCTCTTGGCGTCCAGGTAGCAGGTGTCGTCACTGAGCTCCAGACACCCCTCGGAGACCTCGCCGCCCACGAACAGCAGGCGCTCCTGGTTGGTGCGCAGCGCCGTGCGCTTGGTCTGCATGACGGGCTGGGCTGCCACATTGTTGTGGTAGCGCAAGGCCTCCTCGATGAAGCCCTCGCAGTTGGCCTCCTTGGGCAGCAGTGAGCACACAGCCGGCTTGACACGGTGCAAGAGGTCGTTCTTGGGGATGAGCGGGAAGTGGATGTTCTCCAGCACCTGGCGGGCGTGGGCCTCGCGCTCCGGCTGCTGCGTCAGCCACTGCAGGGCGGCCTGCAGGAGGTCGTGCTCACACTCCCGCTGCACCTCGCTGCTGCTCAGGTAGACACACAGCTTCTGCATGGAGATGTTCTGCAGGAAGTCGGGCGTGAAGGACAGCGTGCCAAAGTGGTTCAGGATGAAGCCGTCGATGAAGGCGTCCAGCCGCTTGAGGCTGTAGATGGAGGCCAGCTCCTGCAGGTACAGGTAGTTGTCCTCGCTCACCTCCTGCTCCAGGTACTCACAGCAGAAGTCCACCACCGTCCAGATCTGCAGCAAGTGGGCCGTCTCCAGGATGTAGTCGATGTTGCCGCCGTCCAGCACCAGCTCCCCGCCATACAGGAAGTCCACCACGGCCTTGAGCCCGATGTAGGAGGCGCCAATCAACTCCACCTCCTTCTGGAAAGCTTCCCGCATGCCAATGGTAAACATGGAGTTGAAGTAGTCGCTGCACACTGCCAGCAGGTTACGGTGGGCTGGCACGCGCTGCTCATCGGCCACCAGGACGATGTCGCAGAAGAGGCCGCGGAGACGCTGCTCGTTCAGCCGCTGCAGCACGGTGGTTGAGTGGTCGGCCCAGCGGTACACCTGAACAGAGAACACAGGTCAGAGACGGCACAGCAGCCTGCTCGGTCCTGGACCAACCCAGTGGGTCCTGACCGGCATTCTCAACAAGATGAAATGGAAGAAAGCAGGAAATAAAATGCTGCGTCAGAGGGCGCTGCGGGAGGAACAGATGCTTCTGCATACGCATGTGTACTGTGTGTTTCCTTTTTCTTTTTTTTCTCTGTCACCCAGGCTGGAGTGCGGCAGCATAATCTCGGCTCACTGCAACCTCCACCTCCCGGGTTCAAGGATTCTCCTGCCTCAGCTTCCCAAGTAGCTGGGACTATAGGCATCTGCCACCACACCCATCTAATTTTTTGTATTTTGAGTAGAGATAGGGTATCACCATATCAGCCAGGATGGTCTCGATGTCCTGACCTTAGGATCTGCCCACCTCGGCTTGTGCACGCTTTCTGTCTCTCTCTCTTTTTATCTGAGAAACAGTCTTGCTCTGTAGCCTAGGTTGGAGTATAGTGGCGTGATCTCAGCTCGCTGCAACCTCTGCCTCCTGGACAGAGGATGGCTACAGCCGGGCTTGGCCAACAAGGTGAAACATTGTCTCTACTAAAAATATGAAAATTAGCCAGGCATGGTAGTGTGTGCCTGTAATCCCAGCTACTTGGGAGGCTGAGGCAGGAGAATTGCTTGAACCCAGGAGGTGACAGTTGCAGTGAGCTGAGATCATGCCACTGCACTCCAGCTTGGGAGACAGA
>NW_016107474.1:2296085-2298055 GCF_001604975.1 Cebus imitator | reverse complement strand
TTTTTGGAGCAGAGTTTCACTCTTATTGCCCAGGCTGAAGTGCAATGGTGCAATCTTGGCTCACAACCTCTGCCTCCCAGGTTCGAGTGATTCTCCTGTCTCAGCATCCAGAGTAGCTGGGATTACTGGCATGCACCACCACGCCTGGCTAATTTTGTATTTTTAGTAGAGACAGGGTTTCTCCACATTGGTCAGGCTGGTCTCAAATTCCCAACCTCAGGTGACCTGCCCACCTTGGCCTCCCAAAATGCTGGGATACAGGCGTGAGCCACTGCGGCCGGCCCACCTGTCTGATTTTTGTAATTTGGAGGGACAGGGTTTCCCTAAGCTGCTCAGGCTCTGAATTCTTAAAAGCTACTTCTTAACATGTGTCCTTCAGCGGTGGGTTTTATTTTTTTCTTCCCCTTTGAATCTTCTTTTCCTTGCCGTGTATGCCTTTGTCAGTGAGACACTTTATTTCTCTGTGGTATTTCCACGTCTCGTCAATTCCAACAGCAATTGCTCTGTCCACATTACAGGAGCAGGCCACGCTCTCATGGCCTGCAGAGGATGCCATGCAGATAGATAGTACCTGCCATTTCCTTCCAAGTGCAGAGAGCCAGGCTCCACTGCTCTTCCATTACAGGCTGGCTTTTCAGTTCACAGGTCACATGCATGGATATCTCTGTTTATCCTGGTTACTCACAGAGAGCGCCAGGTTGGCCTACAATGGGGCTTTAAAAAAAAATTTTTATTTTTAGAAACAGGGTCTTGCTCTGTCGCCCAGGCTGGTGTGTAGTCGTAGATCAGAGATCACTGCAGCCTCAAACTCCTAGGCTTGGCTGGGCACGGAGGCTCGCCTGGAATCCCAGCACTTTGGGAGGCTGAGGCGGGTGCATCAACTGAGATCAGGAGTTCGAGACTAGCCTGGCCAACATGGTGAAAGCCCGTCTCTATTAAAAATACAAAATTAGTGCTCACTTCGGCAGCACATATACTAAAATTAGAACGATACAGAGAAGATTAGCATGGCCCCAGCACAAGGATAACACGCAAATTCGTGAAGCGTTCCATATTTTTTTTATGAGTATAAAAAAGGAAATTAAGAAAAAAAAATACAAAATTAGCTGGGTGTAGTGGCAGGTGCCTGTAATCTCAACTACTCGGGAGGCTGAGGCAGGAGAATTGCTTGAACCCCGGAGGCGGAGGTTGCAGTGAGCCGAGATCACCCCATTATACTCCAGCCTGGGCAACAAAAGCGAAACTCCATCTCCAAACCAAACCAAACCAAAACAAAAAGTCCTAGTCTCAAGCAATCCCTCCGCTTCAGCCTCCTTAGCAGCTGGGACTATAGGTGTGTGTCACCATGCCCAGCTATTTTTTACTTTTATTTTCTGTAGAATTGGGGTCTCACTACATTGCCCAGGCTGGTCTTGTTCAAACAATCCTTCTGCCTCAGCCTCCCAATGTGCTGGGATAACAGGCATGAGCCGCTGTGCCAGGCCTCAGCTTCTCATTAGGCAGGAATGGTCTGTGCTCCTACAGACACTGACTGGAGGACCCTCTTGGGTGTGAGCTAAAGGAAGGAAATTAATTGGTCAAGTAATAGTGCAGGCTTAGTGGCCTGAGGGATGCAAGTAAAGGCATAAGGCTATCTGCCAGCCGGGGCCCAGCTGTCTCCACACAGGTTGGATGCTGGCCCTACCATGCTTAGCTGGAGATACACACAACTCCAGACTTCACTGTAAAGAGGGGAAGAGCCCCAGGGGCAGGTCTTGGGAAAGCCCCAGCTAACAGCTGCCAAGGGGGAGGCTGTCACTTCAGTGAGCAGGGGCAAGGGCAGTGTGGTTTTACAGGGTGTCTGTTCTAAATGGGCTGGAGTGACACTATACACAGGTCTCACCTGCGACCTGCTTCTGGTGTTTTAGCACAGCTGCACAGATGACAACGTCCCAAAAACACACGCACACGATTTCCTTTTTTTTTTTTTT
>NW_016107474.1:2279360-2289660 GCF_001604975.1 Cebus imitator | reverse complement strand
CAGCCTCCACTTCCCAGACTCAAGGGATCCTCCTGCCTCAGCCTCTTGAGTAGCTTGGATGACAGGCACCTGCACATATGCCCAGCTAATTTTTTAGCATCTTTAGTTGGGGGTTTTGCCATGTTGGCCAGGCAGGTCTTCAATTCCTGACCTTGTGATCCACCCACCTCAGCCTCCCAAAGTGCTGGGATTACAGGCATGAGCCACCACGCCTGGCCCTTTTCTTTGATTTTTATAGGGACAAGGTCTCAGTATGTTGTTCAGGCTGGTCTTGAACCCCTTGGCTCAAGCGATCCTCCTGCCTCAGCCTCCCAAAATGCTGGGATTACACATGTGAGCCAGCACACTCGGCCCACTTGCAGGATCTTTATTATTTTTATTTATTTTATTGATTTTTTTTGAGTTGGAGTCTCTCTGTCACCCAGGCTAGAGTGCAATGGCTCAATCTCAGCTCAATGCAACCTTCACCTCCTGGGTTCAAGCTATTCTCCTAACTCAGCCTCCCGAGCAGCTGGGATTACAGGTACCCACCACCACACCTGGCTAATTTTTGTATTTTTGGTAGAGATGAGGTTTCACCATGTTGGTAAGGCTGGTCTCAAACTCCTGACATCAGGTGTTCCACCTGCCTCAGCCTCCCAAAATGCTGGGATTACAGGCGTGATCAAGGATCTTTAAATGATGTTCTCACTGACTGGATGGCTGTCCTCCATCTCTCCCTCTCCCCTTTTCTTTGGGGATTGCACACATTCACCCTTCCAAGCTTTACTTGCCCATCTTTGATCCTTCGTGGACCTGTCCTCACCCCAGACACAGCTAATCCTCATGTTCTGTCTTTGTACCCTGACATGTGGATCTCTGTTCTGATAGGAGTTCATGCACTGCCTCTCATTCATCCAGCAGACTCTTCAGGAGCACCTGCTGTGTGCCCGGTACTGTGGTGTGTTCCAGGGATACAAAGAAGAAACTTTCAGGGGCTTTAGGAAGAGAGGCAAACAAGTAAGTCAGCGATGACCCTATTGTGGTGAGTGCTGTGCTGGGGCAATACATGGAGGACCTAGAGTTGGACATATTCTTTTTTACAGCTGGAGTTAAAGGTTCTCTTGATAGATAGATATAGATAGATACATGCACCTCTCTATATGGATATTTACCTTATCTGTTTATCTATCTAACAAGATATTTAGCTGTAGATATTTTAAGAGCCTGGCTGGGGGAGGTGGCTCACATCTGTAATCCCAGCACTTTGGGAGGCTGAGGCAGGTGGATCACCTGAGGTCAGGAGCTCAAGACCATCCTGGCCAACATGGTGAAATCCTGTCTCTACTAAAAATACAAAAATTAGCCGGGCAGCATGGCAGATGCCTGTAATCCCAGCTACTTGGGAGGCTGAGGCAGGATAATCCCTTGAACCCTGGAGGCAGAGCTGAGACCGCACTACTGCGCTCCAGCCTGGGTAACACAGCGAGACATGGTCTCAAAAAAATAAACAAAAAAGAGCTTATAATTCTTACATAGATAAATAGAGACATGCACCTCTCTATATGGGTTTCTATGTTATCTATTTATCTATCTAATGAGAGATTTAGCTGAAGATATTTTCAGAGACTATAACTCAGCATTGACGTCGGCCTTCTGGGTGTCTTGTTCTTTATGAATGAGAAGACGTGCAACCTCGTATATAGGGGCAGGAGTAAGGGCCTGAGACAGGCTCACCCACACATGACCTTGACATGCACAGGGTGTGGGCTCGGCTAACTTGGCTTCACCTTGCGTTTCCCGTCAGCACTTTGTGAACTACCCTGTCACTTTTTTTCTTTCAGTAACATTTTGTGTCCTCCCAAATGATAAAAGTAATGCATGCTTCACTCAACCATTCTCAATACAGAGAAGTTCAAAAGAAAAAACCAAACAGCCGTGTGTAGTGGCTCATGCTGGTAATCGCAGCATTTTGGGAGGCAGAGGCAGAAGGATCACTTGAACTCCGGAGTGTGAGACGATCCTAGGCAACATAGCAAGACCCTCGTCTGTACCAAAAAGAGGTAAAAATTAGCCAGTGATGGCTGCATGCGTCTATAGTCCCAGCTACTTGGGAGGCTAAGATGGGAGGATTGCTTGAGCCCACAAAGTCAAGGCTGCAGTGAGCGGTGGTTGTGCCACTGAAACTCCAGCCTGGGTGACAGAGCAAGAGCTTGTCTCGCAAACAAAACAAAACAATACAAAACAAACGCTCATTTCTACACCATTCAAAAAAATTGGTTCATATTGTTCTCTCAATATTTTCCTCTTACATAATTTCTTTACCATAATGATAATTCCAGTTTTCTAAACACTAGACAGTGCTCTAAGCCCTCTGCGTGTATTAACTCATCTGATACTATCTCTGCATCCTGGCGTGTGAATCTCTGTCCTTATATGAATTCATAAACTCCCTCCTTCATTTATTCAGCAGACTTTACGAGAACACCTGCTGTGTGCCTTGCACCGTGGTTGCTGCCCGGGATAGAAAGAAGAAACTTTCAGGGGTTTTAGGAAGAAAGGCAAACAAGTAAATCAGCGCCGACCCTATCGTGGTGAGTACCTTGACTCTTTGAGAAAGGTATCATTACTTTCCCTGTTTGCAGATGGGGTCGCTGAGCCCTGGAAAAGTTAAATCCCTTGCTCAATGTCCCAGAACTTGCCAGGAGCAGAGCTAGGCTTTGAACCCAGGGAGTCTGCCTCCAGTGTCGAAGCAGAGCTGGGCTTTGAACCCAGGGAGCCTGCCTCCAGTGTCGGAGCAGAGCTGGGCTTTGAACCCAGGGAGTCTGCCTCCAGTGTCTGCGCGCCCAGCCTTGGCCACTGCCCCACAGTTCCCTCTGTGCACTGATGTCAGTGATGTGTGCTCAGTGCAGAGAGTTGGAAAACAGACCCAGGAGAGAAAAACATCACCCACCTGAGGAGAACAGCTGTTGGTATTTAAGGATAAACTAGCTCAATGTTTTTCTCCTGTGTATATTCTCTGCACGCCTCTGCAAGCCAGATTCTGTGGTGCACGCTCCTTGGTAAGCTGACTTTTTCCCCCTTTTGCAAATGTCGAGAGTTTTTCGCACGTCAGTAAGTCGTCGTCTGTGATGTGATGAGTAATGGCTGTGCCTGATCCTTCAGTGGATTGTGCCCTTGACCTCCCCCACTGTTGGGCGTGCAGCTGGTGTCTCTATTGTAAATAACGGCACGGCGAACGTCCTTGCATGTACCCCGTGCCTCCCAAAGTGCTGGGATTACCGGCGTGAGCCACCGTGCCCGGCCCCCATGGTGCTTTGCATTTACTCTTTCCTGCCACGTTCCCTTGGGTCTGGGGATACTCATGGGACACAGGCAGCTCCTCTAGGGCCCCTGGTGTCCCTGTCGGTGATTTGGGGTCAGGATGCACAGGCCCAACCCCACATGTTCCTGCCCATGTGCAGTCCCCCACTAGCTGACAGTGATCACTGGGTCAGCAAGGGAGCAGAGCGGCCAAGAGCCATTCCGGGAGGCAATGGGATGGGGCTGAGTGTGGACTCGGGCTCTGAGTCCCCAGCGCGTGCTCCACTGACCCACTGGGCTCTATGCACACAACATAGACTCAAAAATAACATTATGAAGAATTTCAAGACAGCAGTCTCAGAGCACAGAGGCCTAAGCGTGGGGCCCTTCTCAGCATGGGCTCCATGTAACTGCTCAGGCCACACACCCTGAAGCTGGCCCTGGGTGGAACAATTGCCACCATCGCCAAAGACAACCGCTCCAGGCTCAGGTTATCTCCATCCTCAGTACCCCTGTCCAGAAACGAAGGTCACAGAAGAGTACCCAGTGAAAGGGGCACGCCATCTGGAAGCCCAGAATGGCAAAAATATTGGGCGGGGCCTGGGCGAGTTTGGCCTAGTTAGATCACAGTTCACGCACTGGCCCCTCGATCACCTCTCTACTCACTCCCCTGTCTAATCCTCAGTGACCTATGGGTCAATACTACCATTCTCACCACTTTACAGATGAGGAAACCGAGGTTCTGAACGATTAGATGACTCACACACAGCTGGTGAGCACGTGAACTAGGATGAGAAACCCAGGCTGTCTATGCCAGTGCCCAGTTAACCAGCACAGCAGAAGCCTCCCCCAGGGCTGCAAGCTGGCCACGCCTGCGACACAGGAGGTTTCGATGGCTGCTGAGAACAGGCAGGGCCAGGAGCATCGCTGTCTCCCTCTGAAGGGGGTGTGTGAGCTGCCAGCCAGGCTTCCCCAGAGAACAGCTGGGCCTGGAAGGGGCGGTCCGTGTCCCGTAATAACTGCTGCAGCAATTTTCCCTGCGGGGTGTTTCCAAGTCTGAGTCTCCTGGGGGAGGCGGCTGGGAGGAGGAGGAGGAGGAGGGGTGATTCTCTAAACACCCTGTCCTTCTTACCAAAGGCCTGTCCTTGGCCCAGCTTCCTTTCCAAACATTGAGTAATCTCAAAAAATTGCAGCCTGGCATAAAAGAGCAGGCCTGTGGGTCAAGCCAGATCACGTCCGCATGCGGGATGCCTGGCTCACACGCTCCTGTACGCTTAACTGTGAGACCAGAGGACAAGAAGCAACAGATGTCCTCAGATCATCAGACCAGAAAATGGGCAGAGCCACGGTGGGTGTCTGGGGCCAGTGCTTGGGTGGTCCCTAACATCAGATGAAGGAAAAAAGACCTCTCCTCAGTTGGGATTTCCCACTTCTTCCTCCCTCCTCCTCACTGGTATACTTCTCTCTGCTCTGCCTGGACTGGAGTCCCGACCTGGCTACGCCCCGGCCGTGTGAGCTGGGCTGGAAACTTAGCTCCACTGTGCCTCAGTTTCCCCATCTCCAAATGAAGCACTTATTCTTCTCTCATGGAGTTGCCATGAGAATTCCATGAATTAATACATGCTGACTAGTTTGAACAGTGCCTGGTTCATAAATCCCTATAAATTTTAGCTTTTGCTGATGGTGGCAGACGCTTGCTCTGCAGAGGGGTGTTTTTTGTCTTGAGCCTTTGATTCCTGCTAAAATGGAAATCATTCGGAAATGGACCCTTTTCTGTAGTCATTTCTACCAGAGTGTTCATCAGGTACAGACACTTTTTAGAGACTGTGTTTTGACTGGAGGGAGGGGAAGATACCAGCCCCCAGACAGAGCGATGGAGAAGGAGAGAGGGAAGCAGGTGGGAGGCTCCCTGTGCATCACGGTTTTACCTGAGCTGACACTTGTCGTGGGGTCTCTTGGGTCAGAATTCCTCTCAAACAGAATGACCACTGAGGTCCCCAGCCAGGCTGGCATTGCCCACAGCCTGTCCTTCTGAGGCATGCAGGACCTGACTGCGTGTCTCTCTTTCTGTCAACCATGGAAATGAAATGGCTCAAGGACTTAGGATTTCAAGGTTGCAAACCTGGCTGGACTCCAGGCTCAGCAGGTAACTCTGCACCAGGCACGTTTCCCTTGGACCCGTCAGATCTCAATATATAAAACAAGGCGACTCGGACCTAAGCCCTCCCTGCATTGTGGCGGCAGGAAGGGCATGCATGTGGCTGCCTGCAGGTTCATCCTGGTTACTTGCGGCCACTGTCAGCCACAGACATCTCTGCATCCTGGAGACTTTTCTGTTTCGCTCTGAGACAGAAAGTTACTTACCACTCTGGGCCTCAGTTTCCTCATCTGCAAAATGGGAGTTAATCTACCTGCCAGCAAATACTGATTGGGTGTCTGCCATGTGCTAGGTACTCTTTTAGGTGCTGACAACACAGCATTAATTATTGCAGGTTAGAAAATTATGGCCCTCATGGTGCTGACCTTCTAAAGGAGGAATAATGTTAATATTTCTCTCGTAGGGTTAGTTTAAGGATTAAATGAGATAGAGCAGGAAAAACATTTAACATGGTCCCTAGCACATTCTAAGTGCTTAATAAGATGCTGATTGCTAGTAATCTGCCCAGCTCCCTTCTCCCACGGCTCTGCTACTCAGGATGGTGGACAGTTAACACGCATGCCTCTACTCTCCATCCCATGTCCATGGAGGCCATTGTTAGTTGCTCTCAGCAGCCCCTTAGCTCAGAGGTACCCATGGGATTCTAGGAGCAGAGCAGCAGGCAGCACTAACAGACAGAGTCCTCTTGGAACTCACCATCACCCCATTCAACGTCACCTCCTGCATCACCTTCCCTGACAAGCTGCCTGTCCCACACAACTCTGGAGGCTGGGACCCCTTAGGTCCTGTCTGCAGAGTTCGAGCTCGAATTCCAGGCCCAGGCCTGCCTCTCCTTAAGGAAATAGCAAGTGCATGGGCAGTTCCTCATCAGTTGAGCAGCCACTCCCACACGGACCTGGTGTCAGGAACTGGCTTCTTGCTTGGCTGCCTCTGGAGTCCTGGACTGGGGATGCCCGTCCTGGACCGTGTCTTCTCCGCCTGCAGCCGGACCTGTTAACTGCGCATCTGGGACCTTCTCCCTCGCGCTGCAGGAACTGGTTCAGCAGGGCTGTCTTCTCTCTGGGTCTCGCATCATTTTGGTTTTGCTGGGTGCATTCATTCGATCATGCGCTCAGTACAGCATGCTGGAATGACATGTGGTGTAACAATGGTCTGAGATTGACCCTTGCTTCTGCTGCTTGCCAGCTCTGTGACCTTGGGTAAGTTACAGAGCCTCTCTGTGCCTCCCTTTCCTCCTCTGTGAGGTGAGGGTTACAACAGAGCCTACCTCGAGGGTTGCAGGGAGGATTTAGCAAGTTGTGACACAGACAGGTCTCAGCACGGTGACTGACGTGCCAGGAACAAATGCCTGATACAGGCCCGCCGCTGTCAGCCACATGCATCTCTGCATCCTTGAGACTTTTCTGTTTTGCTCTGGGATGGCGAATTCCACTAACTTTAGTAAGAAACACTACACTTTCCCGGCATCCCTGGGATAAGGTGACTTTGCTCATGATGTGTAAATATTGGGGAGAGACGTTTGAATGGTATTTGAAAGTGTAAATGGGAGATCACCACGCAGGTGAGGGAGGGAAGGGGATCCAGGTGAAGGGAACAGTGTGTGCAAAGGCCCGGAAGAATGGAGCAATGTTCTGAGCCCATAAAGAGCCCAGACTGGCTGGAACACTGGGTGCTTGCAGAGAACAAGCACGTCGGGAATGGGGTGGGAGCAGTACAGCCCGGATTCCATGACAGCAGAAACCACCCAGCACTGAGCTGGGTCTCTGGCACGAGGTGATGAAAGTAGCTATATTTTCTTGTATTTTTGTAGTAGTCTGTTTTCTCACTGCTGATAAAGATATACCTGAGACTGGGTAATTTATCAAGAAAACGAGGTTTAGCAGTCTACCAGTGCCCCATGGCTGAGGAGGCTTCACAATCACGGTGGAAGGCAAGGAGGAGCAAAGGCATATTTCACGTGGCAGCAAGCAAAGAGAGAATGAATCAAGCAAAAGGGGTTTCCCCTTAGAAAAACCATCAGATCTTGTGGGACTTACTCACTACCACGAGAACAGTGTGGGAGAACCCCCCGCAACGACTCAGCTATCTCCCACCTAGTCCCTCCCACAACATATGGGAATTATGGGAGCTATGATTCAAGGTGAGACTTTGGTGAGGACACAGCAGACCATGGCGACCTCTATTTGATTTTGTTTGAGACAGTTGCACTGTGTCTCACAGGCTGGAGTGCAGTGGGATGACCACAGCACAGTCACCACCTCCCTGGCTCAAGTGATCCTCCCACTTCAGCCTCCCGAGTAGCTGGGACTACCGGCACACAAAACCACACCTGGCTAATTTTGAATTTGAATTTAAGTTTAAATTAAACCCCTGTAACACATGTCACAGGGGTTCATTATACATATTTCCTCACCCAGGTATTAAGCCCAGTACCCAATAGTTATCTTTTCTGTTCTCTCCCTCCTACCACCCTCCCTTAATTTTTAAATTTCTTATAGAGGAGAGGTCTCATCAAGTTGCCCAGGTTGGTCTCAAACTCCTGGCTCAGGTGATCCTCCTGCCTCAGCCTCCCAAAGTGCTGAGATTACAGATAAGAGCCACTGCACCCAGCCAGTAGCTATATTTTAAATACACAAGTAGATTGTAAACTCTGTAAAGATGAAGCTCATATATTCTAACCCTTTGTCATGTTCAATATACATTTGTTGTCTGCTTAGAAAGTGTCAGCGGCTGAGAGGCTCCTTTTTCTTGCCACTTGCAATCCACAAGCAGAGGATGCTGTCCAGACCTCCCCCACATCGCCAGTTCTGGGTCCCTGCACCCATCCCCGGCCTGCTGGGACTTTCAGCCCCTTGGGTAGGAGAATACTGAAAGTGCCTAAAAGATTCCCTGGACGCTGAGGGCAATGTGCAGCCAATGACTGACCATCAGGGTATAAAGGTCTGGCTCCCTTGCCTCAAGGTAGAGGGGTCAAGTGTGTGACCCTAGCCACGCTCCAGAGTTCCCTGGGGATCAGGCTGAGGCCAGGCTCCTGCAGCGATGCCTCTGTGCCAGGCTCTCTCCCTGCCCTGCCCTGTCATGTCCTATTTTCCTCTTCTCTCTCTCAGTGTCTCCTGAGAGCCCCTCGTCAATAAACCACTGCACAGAATTAGTATCTCAAGTCCTGCTTGTTAGAAACCTGTCCTGGCTGGGTGAGGTGGCTCACACCTGCAATCCCAGCTCTTTGGGAGGCCCTGGCAGGTGGATCGCTTTGGCCCAGGATTTGGAGACCAGGCTAGGCAACATGGTGAAACCCCATCTCTGCATAAAATACAAAAATTAGCCGGGCAAGGTGGCGTGTGCCTGTAGTCCCAGCTACTCAGGAGGCTGAGGTGGGAGGATCAGTTGAGGTCAAGGCTGCAGTGAGCAGTGATTACGTCACTGCACTACAACCTGGGCCACAAAGTGACTCTGTTTCAGAAAAAAGGAGGCCAGCCGTGGTGGCTCACGCCTGTAATCCAAGCACTTTGGAGGCCAAGGTGGGTGGATCACCTGAGGTCGGGAGTTCAAGACCAGCCTGACCAACATGGCAAAACCCTGTCTTAAAAAAAAGAAAGAAAGAAAAAAAAAGCAGAAAAAAGGAAGAGAGGGGAAGAGAGGAGGGGAGGGGAGGAAGGAGAAGAGAGGGGAGGGGAGCGGAGGGGAGGGAAAAGCAAAGCAAAGCAAAGCTGACTTAGGCTGCCACAAATGAGTGAGTGAATGAGTGGGCAGGGTGGGGCTGAGAGTGACTGGTTTTTGTCCTCCTTCCTGCAGAGCAGTGACCCCTGCTCCCACACTCTAGTGGTCCTTAGTCTGGGCTCCCCCTAAAGCAGCCCCTGAAGCTGGTCCTCAAGTTTGAGTAGCTAATTTGGAAAGTGCAGGAAGCACTGATTGGGAGGGGAAGGGAAGGGATCCTAAAGGCACAATAAAGCTGGTCATGCGGAGGGTAACAGGGACCTCATACCACAGAGAAGAGCAATCCCACCCAACGGTGGGGCGTTGGGGTACTCACACACCCATCCTGGCAGTATTGGCTGGCAGCTGCTCATAGGTGTGAATTAGCCCCCACTTCCAGTTTGCTGGGTAAACTGGCCAGAGCCATCTTCTGTGAATTTGGGGGAGAAAGCCCTCAGGCCCAGAGACACAGGTACTGGCAGCCAAAGAATTAAACCCTCAGGGATATGGATCAACAGCTGCACCTCTCTTTAGGGAGCTCTTTCTCCTCAACGCCTTCCCAGAAGTTTCTATTGCAGCTGCTAATCTCTGTTGAAGCTGTCCATCTGAGAACCCCTCATAACACACCCCATGGGCACACGGCCAGGTCCAGCCAATCATGGGAGCCTATTCCTTGGCTACAGTGATTGGCTTAAGGAATGGACATATTGTCCCAGCAGGGCCAATCAGAATCTTTCCCTGGGATTTTTGTTTAGTTGCTGCACTACAGAGTTCTTCTTTCCATCTGTCATTCGCTGGGGGCAATGTAAGCTGAAAGCTCTGCATGGAAGAGAACTGTAGTTCATCTGTAGTAGAAGTGAATGTGAGCCTAGGCACGGTGGCTCATGTCTGTAATCCCAGCACCTTTGGAGGCCGAGGCACGTGGATCACCTGAGGTCAGGAGTTCGAGACCAGCCTGACTAATATGGTGAAACCCCGTCTCTACTAAAAATATAAATATTAGCTGGGCCTGGTGGTGCATGCCTGTAATCTCAGATACACGAGAGGCTGAGGAATGAGAATTACTTGAGCCTGGGAGGTGGAGGTTGCACTGAGCCAAGGTTGTGCCACTGTACTCTAGCCTGGACAACAGAGTGAGACTTGATCTCAAAAAAAAAAAAAAAAAAA
>NW_016107474.1:2270778-2278240 GCF_001604975.1 Cebus imitator | reverse complement strand
GTAGAAAAGTTCCTCTTCAAAGTTTCCTTTCTTGTTTAAGAAATATTCATAAGTGTTAGAAATAACAGTTTGTTTTAAACACTTTCTCCAAAAGCCTTCTTGCCTTTTTGTGAGAATCCCTGTCCTATGTAGCTGTTAGACGTGCTCACAGGCATGTAGTACATTCCACGTCCTTGTACTTTAACCAAGGTATCTGTACTGGACGTGCTCACAGGCATGTCCCAGCTTGCAGCCTATGCCCCTTCCTTATTTGGACTTCCTTTTTTTTTTTTCCTCTCCATTGTGTTTACCTTTATAGAAAAGTTTCAGGTTATTAGCCAATCGGATTTTAGTTTAGATTGTGAAGTCTAGCACCAGCCAATGGAGATCAGACATAGCAGTAAGGACAACCTCAAATGCGAAAGAAATAAACAAATAAGAATTGCTTTACTGAGAGATCCTTTGTCCCAGCACTAATTTTTCTTTGCAGTACCAAAAGAAACATTTTATATATAACAGCCATGTTGGCAGGCTGATCTAGAACTGCTGATCTCAAATGATCCACCCGCCTCAACCTCCCAAAGAAAGGGGACACATTTGATTAATGACTTTTAAGCTCCCATTGGTGGAGGGTGGCCCATGGGTGTTCAGTTCCCCCAGCCCCGACATCCTCTGGTTGTGCATGTATGAGTCCCCAGAGGGCTCTTCACAGTTGCACACCATGGGGAAATCCCAAGGCAGAAAACGAGAGTTAGGTGGTCCTGGCTGGTGGTCCCTGCCATTTTGCTCTTGCACAAAATATCGAGGCCTGTGCAGAGCAGCCAGCTGCACAGCAACAGGAGGAAGATGTGAAGTGTGTGCGATTCACCAGGCCGCTGTGTCTCATCTCGCAGACTGACGACCACAGTCCCACGCTTTCTGGGACTGCCTTGAACCAGGTTGGGAATTGTAGGGTCACTTCTGCCATCCCCTCATGTGCCTTCTTGATCTTCAATACCTTTTCTGGTCTAGGTGTCACCATTAAGAACATCCCTAGGTTTGTGAATGAGTTCCCTGACCCTGCCCACTGCCAAGGACCGACTGGAGGACTGGCACCAATACTGCCCTGGCTGCCGTGTCCTCGGCCTGCCCCTGCCATGTCTCTTGGGTCAGTCTCAGAGAATTCTTCATAAGAAAAAAGAAGCTGAATACAGTGGCTTATGCCTGTAATCTTAGCACTTTGGGAGGCTGAGACAGGCGGATCACCCGAGGTCAGGAGTTCAATACTAGCTTGGTCAACATGGTGAAACCCCGTCTGTACTAAAAATACAAAAAATGAGCTAGGTGTGGTGGTGGGTACCTGTCATCCCACCTACCTGGGAGGCTGAGGCAGGAAAATTGCTTAAACCCAGGAGGTGGAGGTTGAAGTGAGCTGAGATTGTGCCACTATGCTCCATCCTGGGCGACAAAGCAAGACTCCATCTCAAAAAAAAAAAAAAGCTGGGATTGGTGGTGCTTGCCTGTAGTCCCAGCTATTCAGGAGGCTGAGACTGGAGGATCTCTTGAGTCCAGGAGTTCTGGGCTGTAGTGCGCTATGCCAACCGGGTGTCCGCACTAAGTTCGGCATCAATATGGTGACCTCGCGGGAGCGGGGGACCACCAGGTTGCCTAAGGAGGGGTGAACCCACCCAGGTCGGAAATGGAGCTGGTCAAAACTCCCATGCTGATCAGTAGTGGGATTGCGTCTGTGAATAGCCACTGCACTCCAGCCTGGGCAACACAGTGAGACCCCGTCTCTATTTAAAAAAAAAAAAAATGAAGAAGACAGCTGACTGTTAAGCAGCTTACACCACTTGCTGGCAAGCCTGTGGGTGACTTATTCCCTGTTCACTGCCCATTTTCCACCTTCTCTGACCTTCACTGACCTTGAAGGGTGGCATCACCTGGCCTCTTGTTGGGTTCAGCCACTGGGCGGCACCGGAAGGACACTGGAGGATGGGAAGAGAGAGGTTGGGGTGTTTTCCCCAGCACACTCACTGCTTCCGGCTGAGGTCAGCCCGTGGCCATGTCCCTCCATGACCACGGCTTCTGCTGGGCGATCTCGTAACAGATAAATTATTCAGACACTTTATTAAAACTATTGCAATGGGAGAGTGAGACAGAGCTCAACTACAAATGTAGCAAAGACAGTGGAGATTGGTAGCTGGTGAGTAGAGTGAGGGGTCAGAGGATGAGAAGTCACTAAGGGGAGTCACCAGGGGCGGGGGGATGTCCTGTTAAACCGACTTAACAGGATTCTTGCCATGGACAGACCAAGAACTTAAATAGCAAGGATGGGGAGGATGAGGAATGTGACCAGATATCAAGGGTGGGGACATTGTCCCCGAACTGACTTAACAGGATTCTTTCCTAAAAGTGGACTCAGCACGCCAAAGACTGGATGGGTCCAAGGTCAAGACCGAGTGGAGAGGCAGGCTGGGAAGAACCTGACTTTGGTCCAGACAATCCCTCCCCCATGACTCCAGCTCCCCAGGCTCTGGCACAGGCTTCCCTTCTGAGCGCTCCTGGCTAGCACGGGGACAGCGCCGCTCTTGCTCTCCTTGGTGTCTCAATTGCTGTCATTGGCTCTCCTAACCCGGTTCTCTAAATAATCCCTTGTTTACAGTCCCTTCAGAATTCCACCTGGTGTGCCTTCTGCTTGGTGTCAGCACCGTGGCTCCCTACACCAGGACACTCTAACTTTCAGTCTATTTATATGTTGTTCTCTGGAGTGGCTCCTAGGATGGCCTGCCTTCTAGGTGTCAACTGGGAGAACCAGAACTTCTGTTCTAACAGGAAGGTCAGTCTGTACCCACAGCACTTCATAGAAAGCATGTCAGGGTCTACAGTCGGGACTCTTGGCTTTGAGTCCTGAACTTCTGTTCTAATGAGAGGGTTCATCTGAGCCCACAGCATTTCATAGAAAGCACGTCAGGATCTACAGTCAGGAGTCCTGGCTTTGGGGCTGGCACTTTTACTTACCTTTTTTTTTTTTTTTTTTTTTTTTTTTTTTTTTTTTTTTTTTTTTTTTTTTTTTTTTTTTTTTTTTTTTTTTTGAGACAGCGTCTTGCTCTGTCATCTAGGTTAGAGTATAATGGCACAATCTCAGCTCACTGCGACCTCTGCCTCCTGGGTTTAAGCAATTCTTTTGCTTCATCCTCCCAAGTAGCTGGGATCACAGGTGTGCATCACCATGCCTGGCTAATTTTTCTATTTTTAGTATAGATGGGGTTTCACCATATTGGCCAGGCTGGTCTTGAAATCCTGACCTCAGGTGATCTGCCTGCCTTGGCCTCCCAAAGTGCTGGGATTACAGGCGTGAGCCACCATGCCTGGCCTACTTTTACTTACCATGTGTGTGGCAATGAACAAATGGCTGAGCCTTAGTCTTACCACCAATAAAATGGGCACAGCAATACTGACCATGCCAATCAGCCTGCAGCAAGAACTGTATCTAGTGTTGTGAGGTTCCCAAACGAATATTTGTTGAATGAAAAAATGAATGGATGGGCCAGGCACTGTGGTGCAGCCCTGTAATCTCAGCACTTTGGGAGGCTGAGGCAGAAGGATCACTTGAGCCTAGGAGTTTGAGACCAACTGGGGTAAAAATAGGGTGACCCTGTCCCCACAAAAATACAAAAATTAGCTGGGCATGGTGGCATGCACCTGTCATCCCAGCTACTTAGAAGGCTGAGAAGGAGAATTACTTGCGCCTGGGAGGTCGAGGCTGCTGTGAGCAGTGATTGCACCACTGCACTCCAGCCTGAGTGACAGTGAGACTCTGTCTCAAAAGCAAAAAGAATGAATGGATGATTGAATGAAATTAGCCAATGCACATGAAAGATACCTCTAACTTCTAATGCATAAATTTCTTTCTTTTTCTTTTTGTTTCTTTTTCTCTATGTTTTGTTTTAGGAGCATAATCAAATTTTAATTATCAAGCTGTTATTTTATCTTATTTTTTGAGATGGACTTTCACTCTCGTCGCCCAGGCTGGAGTGAAATGGCGCGATCTCGGCTCACTGCAACCTTCGCCTCCCTGGTTTAAGCAATTCTCCTGCCGCAGCCTCCCTAATAGCTGGGTTTACAGGTGCACACCACGACAGCAGCCTCATTTTGTATGTTTAGTAGAGACGGGGTTTCACCGTGTTGGTCAGGCTGGTCTTGAACTCCTGACCTCAGGTGATTCGCCCGCCCTGGCCTCCCAAGGAGCTGGGATTACAGGTGTGAGGCAGCATGCCAGGCCTCTTAAGCCCTTGTTCAAGATGCTCTCTTAACCAACTTCTGCTGAATTGACTCACTAGATGAACAAACTTGTCCCATTTCTGCTGTGAAATGCACCAGCAGGTGCACATGGTGTGCTGAAGCCTCCTCCTGAGCACGTCTTCCCTTCCCACATGGGCCCCACACTTACCTAGAACTAGCCGAGTTTGCTCTCAAAACTGTTCATGGCAGTTGTGTTAATTATTGTCATTGATTGATTTTTAATTAAATGTTACGTAAGTTGTGGAAATATGAGGGTAAACAGAAGGAATATCATTGCTGTAAAACCCAGCTGAAACTGGATGATTTGAAGAAGTAACTAAGACAATTGCTACTGAATTAGTTACAGAAACCGGGGAAGGTGAGGTGGATGGCATTGTGAACCCTGGAATGATTTTTTGAAAATGTCTTTGGGTAAAGAACAGGAAATGGGAAATTGTAGCAGAAGGGTCACTATGTGATCTAGGGGAGAAGAGAGACACAAAGCCAGCCTGCTCTCAAAGAGAGGACATACTCATAAATATTAGGGCAAGTCAAATGTATAAGATATGAATGAATATAAGGAGATTCTCTGTGAGTTCATTGACTTTCTTAGATTCAAAATTAGCTGACTGACCAAAGTCCTGATTTCATAGGACAAGAAGGCTTCCACATTTTTCTGTTTTGTTTTGAGACAGTGTCTCACTTTGTCATCCAGACTGGATTGCAGTGGGCAACCTTCACCTCTGGGGTTTAAGTGATCCTCCCATCTGAGACCCCTAAGTAGCTGGGACTCCAGGCATGCACCACGATACCTGGCTAATTTTCATATTTTTAGTAGAGATGGGGTTTCACCATGTTGACCAGGACGGTCTTGAACTCCTGAGCTCAAGCAATCTGCCTTCTCCGGCTCCCGGAGTGCTGGGAGGACAGGTGTGAGCCGCCGTGCCTGGCCCCACGTCCTTCCGAAGTTCTGTACTCTTTTCTCCCATTCTTTCAATTTCTTTCTCTCTTTTCTCTGCTGTTTTCTCTACTTATTATGGGCCCAAATATGGAACAAAAGATCGTTAATGTATTATATCTATTGAGTTAAATGGGGTATTCTCTGTTAATTAACTTAGACAATATTTCTTTACCTACTGCTCACGGCTGTTAGAGGCTTAAAGGCAAGGGCGTGCTTACCTTAGGAAATGCAGCAGGTCATCGTGGTTTTTGTGTGCATATTGTTCACATTAATTTCTTCCTCCCTGTGGGCCTCCCCAGCATAATACTTTCTCCTTCCCAGCATGTAATAAGTGTTTCAGAAAAAAAATCAACTATGAAACTAAGATTATACTTTTAATGCTCTAGGAAAAATTACTATTTAAAGGACTTCTGTGGTACGTTTGTGTGGTTTTGGTAAAACCAAAACCTCAGATTTTCTTTCTTTCTTTTTTTTTTTTTTGCTTAAAGTCATGCAGATATACAAACAAGTTATTGTCTGTGAGAAATGTACAGCCTGGTGAGGGGAAATAGAACAGATAGTTTTTACAAAGCAAGTGTAGAAGTTCAATGAACAGTACAAGATCCTCTGTATTGCCATAACTTCCTTGATCCAGCAAAAGGGAAAACCAGTTTAGAATGGCCAGAGTCACTGGGCAACGGAGTGAGACCCTGTTTAAAAAAAATTTTCTCCGAAGTACTATAGAGGCTGGGCCCAGTGGCTCACGCCTGTAATCCCAGCACGTTAGGAGGCCGAGGCAGGCAGATCACGTAAGGTGAGGAGTTTCAGACCAGCCTGGCCAACATGGTGAAACCCTGTCTTTACTAAACCTGTCTTTACTAAAAATACAAAAAATACAAAAATTAGCCAGGCATGGTGGCGCACACCTGTAGTCCCAGCTACTTGGGAGGCTGAGGTAGGAGTATCCCTTCAACCTGGGAGGCGGAGGTTGCAGTGAGCCGAGATCACACTATTGCATTCCAGCCTGGGCGACAGAGTGAGACTCCGTTTCAAAAAGAAAAAAGAAAAGTACTATTCGAAGTAAAAATAAATAAATTAAATTCTTGGAGCCCCTAGCTGTCACGGGGAACTCACTACCTCACAGAGGAGTGTATTTGGTCTCAATTGGAAAGCCCTTCATTATGTTGACCCCAACGCCATCTCTGTACCTGGTTTTGTTCTGCTCTCCACAGGTTCACACAGGAGGATGACCATCTGCAGCAAGAGGGAGCCCCTCAGGACTGGGGAGACTGGCCTCAGGTCTCATGGACCACGCTTTGGAAATCGTGTTCCGATGTGCTTCGGGGGGACTCAGCTGACACACAGCGGGCTTAGGAGGGAGGAGAAGCCATGGGTGTGGATTGATCACGCAGAGGAGAGGCTCCCGAAGCCCCTGAGACCTGAGGACTGTCTCCCATTCCTGAGGGGCTCTCTCTTGCCACAGAGTGTGGTCCTGTGGCTTATGGTAGAGCACCGTTTTTCATCCCTTGTCTGGGGTGTGAGTTCTGCTCTGAGACTCGTTAGACCTGCTCCTCCCCCTTGCCCAGCCTGCTCTGCTGGGAACTGCTGGGGTGCTGGGGTTGGGCGGCGGGGAGGGTGTTGCCCTTTCAGGTTGTGTTCCCAAGTCCCTGGTCAGTGGCTCCCGGCTAGGTCTGGCCAGTGGTACTTGCTGGTGAGGAATGGAAGGGAGGAGGGAAGAAGAGGCTGGGGTATTTCAACTTCTGTCCAGAGCAAATCTCCAGCAGCCACAGCAATCCCTGGGTGACCCTAGGCCCTGGTCTCCAGGGTTCCCCTCCTCCTCTTGTCCTTCTGGCCCAGGGTCATTCGCTAATATCTGTGCTGTGGCCAGTCTTGGGAGGCTTCACCAACCTGCTCAGCTTTTCAGCTTACCCATCCCTGATGTAGCCAAAACCTTGCATTCACTTTTTCTTACCCTTTTTTTTTTTGAAACAGGGTCTTGCTCTGTCACCCAGGCTGGAGTACAGTGGTGCAATCTAGGCTCACTACAACCTCCGCCTCCCAAGTTCAAGCGACTCTCCTGCATTAGCCTCCCAAGTAGCTGGAATTATAGGTGTTTGCCATCATGCCTAGCTAATTTATGTATTTTTAGTAGGGACAGGGGTTTCACCTTGTTGGCCAGGCTGGTCTCGAACTCCCGACCTCAAGTGATCTGCCTGCCTCAGTCTTCCAAAGTGCTGGGATTATAGGCTTTCTTCTTCTTCTTCTTCTTTTTTTTTTTTT
>NW_016107474.1:2263724-2269434 GCF_001604975.1 Cebus imitator | reverse complement strand
AAAAGCCTTTCTCCCTCTCTGGACAATCATGCCTTCTTTGCAAGCTCCTTTCCCAGTAAATGCTGGTGTTCCCTGGAGCTCTGCCCTGGACCTTCTTCTTCCACCTAAGCATCCTCCACGGGCCAACCCAAACACCCTCATGGCCTAATTGCCACCCAGAGACCTGTGGCTCCCAGATCCATTATCTCCAAGATAGGCTCCGTCCTGAGTCTCAGACCTGTCAGGCTGCTGGACGTCTCCACTGCCTCATCCTACCAGCAGCTCAGATGCAGTGACCCCAAGCGTGATGCAGCGTGACAACCTCATCAACCTCCCACCTGGCGCTCAGCCCAAAACCTGGGAGCTTTCTGTGATTCTGTTTTTTTTAGTTCAAAAATATAATTTTGGGGGTAGTATTTTGTTGAGCTTAAAAAATATATTAAGACTTTCAGCTGGGCAAGGTGGCTCATGCCTGTTTCCCAACATGTTGGTAGACGGAGGTGGGCAGATCTTTTGAGGTCAGGAGTTTGAGACCAACCTGACCTACAGGGCAAAACGCTGTTTCTACTAAAAATATAAACATTGGCCGGGTGCAGTGGCTCATGCCTGTAATCCCGGCACCTTAGGAAGTTGAGGCAGGTGGATCACTGGAGGCTAGGAGTTCGTGACCAGCCTGGCCAACATGGTGAAACCCTGTCTCTACTAAAAATACAAAAACTGGCCATGTGCAGTGGCTCACACCTGTAATCCCAGCACTTTGGGAGGCTGAGGTGGGCAGATCATGATGTGAAGAGATTGAGACCATCCTGGCCAACTTGGTGAAACTCCATCTCTACTAAAAATATAAAAATTAACTGGGGTGCAGTGGTGTTCACCTGTAGTTCCAGCTACTCAGGAGGCTGAGGCAGGAGAATTGCTTGAACCTTGGAGGCGGAGGTTTCAGAGAGCTGAGATTGTGCCACTGCACTCCAGCCCAGTGACAAAGTGAGACTCCATCTCAAAAAAAAAAAAGAAAAAAAAAAGAAAAACACAAAAATTAGCTGGGCATGGTGGTACATGCCTGTAATCCCAGCTACTTGGCCTCCCTAAGTGCTGGCACCGTTAGAAATCTATGTCCTGCTTTTAGAGCTGGACATGGTGGCCCACGTCTCCAATTCCAGTACTTTGGGAAGCCGAGGCCGGTGGATCACCTGAGGTCAGGAGTTCCAGACCAGACTGACCAACATGGTGAAACCCCCTTTCTTCTAAAAATACAAAAAATTAGCCATGGTTGGTGGTGGACCTATAATCTCAGCTACTGGGGAGGCTGAAGCAGGAGAATAACTTGAACCCAGGAGGCAGAGGTTGCAGTGAGCTGAGAGCATGCCATTGCACTCCAGTCTGGGCGGCAGGATCAAAAATCTCCGTCTCAAAAAAAATTTTTTTTTTAATTTTGATGAAGTCCCATTTATCCAAATTTTTCTTTTATCACTTCTGCTTTTTGTGACACAGCTAAGAAATCTTTGCTTAATCTAAGATGACAAAAATTTCTGTCTACCTTTTCATCTAAGAGAAACTCTTAAGTTTATGTCTGTGATCCACATTGAGTTAATTTTTGTATACGGTGTGAGGTAAGGGTCCAACTCCGTTCTTTTGCATGTACCATAGAATTGTCCCATCGCCATTTGTTGAAAAACTGTTCTTTTCCCATTGAACCATCGTGGCACTCTTGGCAAAAATCAATTGACCAGACTGGACATGGTGGCTCACACCTGTAATCCTAGAACTTTGGGAGGCCAAGGTAGGTGGATCGCCTGAGGTCAGGAGTTCGAGATCAGCCTGGCCTACATGGCAAAACCCCTTCTCCACTAAAAATACAAAAATTAGCCGGGCGTGGTGGTGGCTACTCGGGAGGCTGAGGCACAAGAATTGCTTGAATCCAGAGGGAGGAAGTTGCAGTGAGCCGAGATTGCACCACTTCACTCCAGCCTGGGCAAAAGAGTGAAACTTTGTCTAAATAAATAAAAATAAAATCAATTGACCATAAATGTAAATATGTATTTCTGAACTCCCAGTTCTATTCCACTGACCTCTATGCCTGTGCTTTTGTCTGTTCCACCTTCCTTGCCTCTCCACTCCCTGTCACCCTGCATCCTTCCATTCAACAATGAGCTGTGTTTCTGTTGTCTGGGACTGGTGCTGTGCCCAGAGCTGGCATACTATGGGGAGCAAGATGAACACTATTCCTGCTCTCACAGACCTGATGTTCTAGGAGTGGATACACAATATTTGAGTAAAGGGATAAATAATAAATGTAATTTCTGATAGTGATTAGTGAGTACTATAGAAAACAAAAAATAGTTATGTGATAGTGGCCAATGGAGAGTTACAGAGGGGAACCTTGCTCTGCCACCTAGAATGGAGTGCAGTGGTGTGATCTCAGCTCACTGCTGCCTCCGCCTCCTGGGTTCAAGTGATTCTCCTGCCTCAGCCTCGTGAGTATCTGGGATTACAGGCGCCTGCCACCACACCTGGCTAATTTTTGTACATTTAGTAGAGGTGGGGTTTCACCATGTCAGCAAAACTGGTCTCGAACTCCTAACCTCAGGTGATCCACCTGCCTCAGCGTCCCAAAGTGCTGGATTACAGGTGTGAGCCACTGCGCTTAGCCAGAGGGGAACTTTTTAACTTTGGGATGCTGGGAAAAGCCCCCCTGAGGGAGGGGGTAACTTTTGAGGTCAGAATGGGAAGTTTACCATGCTGATTTTGGGATGTGGTGTGCCAGGCAGAGGGGTAGAATTTGCTTGAAGATGAAACTGATATACAAAGAAGGGCAAAGTAGAGACATGCAGAGCTACAGAGCCAGGATTAAACCATGCCTGAATTCCAACTTCAGGCATGGTTTAATCCTGGCTCTTTTTTTTCCGTTTTTCAAGCCTATTTGAATTGAGTTTTCTGTTGCTGACAACCAATTGTGTCCACTCTAAAGTAGATGTTTGTCACCAATAATAGACTTTTTAAGCCCTGAGAGGACTGG
This sequence comes from Cebus imitator, assembly GCF_001604975.1. Lineage (NCBI taxonomy): Eukaryota > Metazoa > Chordata > Mammalia > Primates > Cebidae > Cebus > Cebus imitator. The sequence goes on along the minus strand of NW_016107474.1, from coordinate 2,266,439 downwards.
AAGATATTTGCCTAGTTCACACTTGCACACAAGTATTTCTTATGTGTCACATATTTGTCACTGAAATATAAGAATAAGAGATTTCACAGGGACATCCAGATTTTTTGCTTTGCCTAAACAACTGGAAGCTTGGCATTGTGCATAGCAACTATGGTGGAGCTGAGAGCCAGTGACCCTCTTTGGATGAGGAAGCTGGTCTGAACGTGAAACTTACTCCTGGAGGAAGAGAGAACAGAGAGGATCACCTTTTCCAGAAAAAAAATCTTCTTATATGCTGTGTGCTTGGTTCATTTACATTCCATGCCTGCCCCCTACAGGCAAGTAAGTTAGTGACCTCCTTGGACACAAAATAGGCCCAGTGCCAGGAATGGATGAATGAATGGATGGATAAATTTATAGCATTTCCCAATTCCTTTTTTATTCTTTTTGAGACAGGGTCTTGCTCTGTCACCTGGGCTGGAGTGCAGTGGCATGATCATAACTCACTGAAGCATTAATCTTTTGGATTCAAGCAATTTTCCCTCCTCAGCCTCTCACGGACTGGGATAACAGGTACCTGCCACGTACCTTACTAGCTTTTATGTTTAGTTTTATTTAGAGGCAGGGTTTTGCCATGTTGACCAGCCTGTTCTCAAACTCCTGGGCTGAGGCAACCCTCCTGCTTCTGCCTCCCAAATGTTGGGATTATTGCACCTGGCCTACTTCCCCAATTTTTATTTATTTATTTATTTTTGAGACAGAGTCTCACTATGTCGCCCAGGCTGGAGTACAGTGGTGCAATCTCGGCTCACTGCAGCCTCTGCCTCCCGGGTTCAAGCAATTCTCTGCTTCAGCATACCAAGTAGCTGGGATTACAGGTGCCCACCACCTCGCCTGACTAATTTTTGTATTTTTAGTTAGAGACGGGGTTTCACTATCTTGCCCAGGCTGGTCTTGAACTCCTGACGTCGAGATACACCCACCTCGGCTTCCCAAAGTGCTGGGGTTACAGGCGTGAGTCACCGCGCCCAGACTCCCTGCTTCGCCAATTCTTAACACAGTGCATAGCACATAGGTAAGTGTCAAATACTTTGATTTGTCTTAAAGAAACATGAATAGAATTAGATTGTTTTTATGTCACACTGATTGCAATTTAGGCAAATATTTACACACAATACTTATTTCTGATATGAAGTTTATTTTTCTCCTTTAGCTGGGCGAATGGGCAGCAAATGCTCCACGTCTGGGTTCTCTTTAAAACCGATCCCTTACACTTTCAGTCCAGTAGAGGGCGATCGCAACAATGACTAGAAAGAGAACAGCAATTCAAGGCGAATACGAGTACCCAGTACTTTGATGGGACTCCTCCAGGAACGCTGAACCATGGAGACTGAGGATTGAATGCAGTATGGCAGCCACTTTTTGGGGTGGTAGTTTAGCATTTTGAACAGATAATGCATTCACATGGTGGAGAGCTAAACTAAATTGAGAAGGTATATAGGGAAACTCCCCCACCCCAATCCCCAATCCTGTTTGCCTATCTGCTTCACCTCCACCACAGGTACTGTGCCTTTTCTCTGTGTTTTAATGCCAATATAAAGATATACAATATCTCTTAACACCCCACCCTATTTTACCCAAAAGGTAGTATTGTTCTCTACCCAGTAGCTAGCTTTGCATTTTCAAGCTGTATCTTGTAGCATGTTTCAAATCAGCATCTAGAAAGGGCCCTTATCCTTTCTTTCTTTTACAGCTTCAGAGTCCTGCATGGCTCACCAGTGTTATTACCTATTTGTCTAGCTCCCCATTGATGGGGACTCAGGTTAGCCTTCACCTTCTGCTTTAGAAATAAATAAAGCTCGATGAATAACCCTGGATACATTTTGCACACATACAAGTGTATCTATAGCAGTGACTTTCAGCTCCAACTGAACGTAAGGGCATCACCCAGGAGGATTTACAGAAATCCCCGTGTGGCTGGGCGCGCTGGTGCAAGCCTGCACGCTGGGAGGCTGAGGCAGTCGGATCACTTAAGCTCAGGAGTTCCAGAGGAGCCTGTGCTGTCTCTACAAAAAATACAAAAATTAGCCAGGCATGGTGGCATGTGCCTGTAGTCTCATCTACTCAAGTGGCTGAGGTGCGAGGATTGCTTGAGCCTGAGAGGTCAAGGCTGCAGTGCACTGAGATTGCGTCACTGCACTCCAGCCTGGGTGACAGGGTTTTTTGAGGCAGGCAAGACCTTGCTTTAAAAACAAACAACCAAACAAAAAACTCCATACCCAGGGCATATCTCAGACCAATTATATCAGAATGTCTGGTTGTGGGATCAGGCAATCCTGGTGATTCCCATGTCCAGCCGGAGCTGGGCACCACTGACCCTACAGGATAAATAGATTGATCAAGGGTGCACAGGCTTGTAAATTTGCTAGACGTTACCAACTGGCCTCCATGGGGGCTTTATGGGGGTTGTGTCAGTTTATACGCGCACCAGCAATGCACAAGACGGTGTGGTTCTTCATAGCCTCCCTAGCAAAGGAGGCTTGTCAAAGATTTTTATTTTTGCCAACTTGCTAGTTTATTTTTTAAAAAGATATCTCAGTTTTGGTTTAATTTGTATTTCTCTTATTAGGAGTTGAGGTTGAGCATCTTTTCACATGTTTAAGATCATTTAATCTGTCTGGTCATATTCTGTGCCTATTTTTCTTTTCATTTTCTTTTTTTTTTTTTTTTTTTTTT
>NW_016107474.1:2249303-2262944 GCF_001604975.1 Cebus imitator | reverse complement strand
GAAAAATGGCCAGTGAAGTAGAGTTTTGCACTTGTTGAACCTTGGGCAGTTGCTGTGGCAGATTTTTGAGACTGAGTCTCACTGTGTCACTCAGGCTGGAGTGCAATGGTGTGATCTCAGCTCACTGCAACCTCTGCCCTCCAGGTTCAAGTGATTCTCCTGCCTCAGTCTCCCAAGTAGCTGGGATTACAGGCACCCACAACTATGCCTGGCTAATTTTGTATTTTTAGTAGAGATGGGCTTTCACCATGTTGGCCAGGCTGGTCTAGAACTCCTGAGCTTGTGAGCTTCTCCTACCCCAGCCTCCCAGAGTGCTGGGATTACGGGCATGACCCACTGCGCCTGGCCTGATTTCGTTTGTTTTTAAATTTTTGATCCTTTTGGAATTTTCCCTGATCAATGGATCCATCTTTGCTCTTCTTTCCAGTGGCCCATTGTCCCATTACCCTTATTAAGGAGTTAGGGACGAACTGCTTTGTGGGGCATGAAATGAGAATTTCTTTGTTTTTGTCTTATTTATAACAGCATCTGCCTCTACTCTTCTGAAACTGTGTTCCTGTCCACCCACCTATTCAACTAAGCATTGATTGATTCATTCGTTCATTCAATTTCTTGTTTTTTGTTTTTTTCTTGCTGAGAATTCCCATATTAATTGGACATTGTCCCTGACCTTTTGGGTTTCCACTTAGGATATGTTTTTATCACTTAATAAACAACAATGATGATATTTTATCGAATGTCTAGTATATTTGTTACATGTATCATTTCAATTAAACTGAAAGCAGTGGTGTCAGTTATATTATTTTTCCGATTTGAGGAAAGTAATTTCAGAGTGGTTTTAAGGCTTTCCAGCGGCCCCCAGTTGGAAAGTGGCCGGGCTGAATGCAATTCAAGAGCCCAGTCTTCAGAACCCTGGCTTTTTACCTGCCTGGACGCTGTAACTGGTCTCTGTGGAATGTCTGGATGAGGGAATGAATGAATGAGTCAGTGAAGGAATGAGGAAGACAGAATGAGTCAGCTCTTGCTTTCAGAGAAGCCCAAAGGGAGAGGTTAAGATGGGAATCCAAATGACCAGAATCCAGAATAAACAGTGAGCCCACCAGCGTTTTGGAAGCAGTCCACTTTCTACCCCCCTTCTATTCAAAATACTTTATTCTTTCCAATTCCTCCCCACCTAGAATCCATGGAACCAAACGCTGGGGCAGGGACGGTGGCCAGCCTGTCTCCTTGGGTTTGATGCATTACATCATCCACGTGGAGGTCCCCGGTGGAGCTTGGCAGCCCTACAGCCTCAGGGGAGGGGGGTGGGGAGAATGAGTAAGGGGGAGAGGGGGAGTAAGAGGAGGCAGTAGGGGACAGGGAGGGAGCAGATACCAGGAGGGTAAGTGGAGAAGAGGGAGGGGAAGCCAGCGAGAAGCAGGGGAGGGGTCAAGGAGGAGGAAAGAAGAGAGCTTGGGGAGAAGGAAATAGGGAGGACGGAGTAGTTTTGGGCTGGGATAGGCAAGAAGAGGGAGGAGGAGAAGACGAGGAATAAGGGGGTAAGGGAGAAAGAGGGGAGGGAAGGGACGGAGGGAGGAGAGATCAGGGAAGTGGGGGAAGCAAGGGGTCGGGGGAAGAGGAAGGAGGAGGAAAAGGAGGAAGGAGGGGTGGGAAAGGGGGTTGGGGAAGTGGAAGTTTCCAGAGAGGGGGTCGGGAGAGGAGGAGGGGAAGTGAGAAGGAGGAGGAGGGAGCAGAAGGATGTGGTGGGGGGAGAGCTTAGGGATGTTGGGGGTAAGAGAGCGGGAGGGAGGAGGGAGAGGGAGGAGGCAAAGCCCCTACTCCGGCCCCCACCGCGGAGTTGCGCAAGCCTCCCGGGCTGGGATTGGCCGCCGGAGAATCAAGACGCTCCGCCCCCGCAGCCCGGCTGCCAATGACGAGGCGGGCCGCGGCCTGGACGGCCAATGGGCGCGGGGGGGCGGGGCGGGCCGCGGCCTGGGGTCCCCGCGCGCGCTCCGTCCGCAGTGGGAGCCGCCGCCGCGCTCGGAGCTTGCAGGCGCCGCGTCGCCGTCGCCACCGCCTCCCGCCCGTGCGCCCTCGGCGCGTCCCCGCCGCGCTCCCATCCCCGCCGCCGGCCAGGGGCGCGCTCGGCCGTCCCGGGCAGTGTCCCCGCTGCGGCCCCGCGGCGATGGCCACCAAGATCGACAAAGAGGCTTGCCGGGCGGCGTACAACCTGGTGCGCGACGACGGCTCGGCCGTCATCTGGTAGGAACTTCTCATTCCTCTCCGCGCCCCGCTCCCCGGGCTCGCGCGGGGCCTCGCGCGCCGAGCCGGCCTCCAGGCGGGACGGGTTCGGGACCTCCCGCGCTGTGTTCCTCGCCGGACTCCGGGACGGCGTGCCAGGCCCCCGCGGGCTCCTCCGTGGCCAGCGCGTCCGTTAGATTGTCCCCTGCGAGCGCCGCGCCGCGCGGCCGCCAGCGCTGATGTGTGTGTGTGTGTTTTTTTTCTTCTCCCCACCCAAAGGGTGACTTTTAAATATGACGGCTCCACCATCGTCCCCGGCGAGCAGGGAGCGGAGTACCAGCACTTCATCCAGCAGTGCACAGGTAGGGAGGCGCGCCTGTCGGGCGGATGCGTGGTCTTTGGGAGGTTGTCTGCACCCGGGGAGCGGTGGCTAAGGCCAGCCCGGGAGGAACCGGTGGCCACGTGCGGTGCCCCTAGCGCACAGCGTGGGAGGAGCCCGATGGGAGCGTTTTAAGGCCTCATAAAACCTTCTCTCCTCTGGGCATCCGAAGCATTCGCGAAGTGACCCAGCTGCCTCCGCCCTTCCACAATGCCCTCTCCAGGCCGGGCGGCTTTTACCCCCTGTGGTTCACTGGTTTTCCAAGGGCAACTCGTGTGTTTCCAGACTGCAGTGTCCAGCTCTTCCCACCGTCCCCTTTGAGCCCAAATACGAACAGGCTAGGGGCTGGCTGGGAGGGAAAGAAACTCAGCCGCGCCCTCTTTTCTCCCACTATCATTGTCTGCCTGTGTGCTGATTTGATGCGATTTTTAATTTGACGAGTAGAGGCAGATGCAAAAGAGTACACACCGTATGATTACATTTATAAGAAATCCTGGACAAGGCGAAGCTAATCTATGGTGTGAATGTCAGAATTGAGGTTAGCTTTTGGGGCAGATAGGCACTGATGGGGAGGGGCACACCACCGGGACTGCTGGGAGCTGGGAATGTCCCATATGTTGATCTGGGAGGGCATTACACAGGTGTGTATCCCCGTAAAAAATCAGCAGACTGTATACTTAAGATTTGTGTGCCTTAGGCACTTCGGTGTGGTGTGTGATCCATGAAAAGAAAGACCACGTGGCAGGCATCACCATCAACCCCTCAGTAGTGGCAGAGGCTGTGTGATGTTGCTATGGGACCCTTTAAATAGGTCTTTAGTTGGAAGCAGCTCCCATCTCTGGTCTTTGGTTGGAAGCAAACTTTCTCAGACAAAGGCAGCACAGGTCAGAGGTTAAGGCATGGACCCTCAGCCAGACTTGTTGTTTTTTTCTTTTTGAGATGGAGTCTTGCTCGGTTGCCCAGGCTGGAGTACAGTGGTACACTCTCAGCTCAGTGCATCCTCTGTCTGCTGAGTTCAAGTGATTCTCCTGCCTCAGCCTCCACAGTATCAGGGACTACAGGCGCCCACCACCATGCCTGGCTAATTTTTGTAGTTTTAGCAGAGACAGGGCTTCACCCTGTTGGCCAGGCTGGTCTCAAACTTCTGACCTCAGGTAATCAGCCCGCCTTGGCTTCCCAAAGTGCTGGGACTGCAGGCATGAGCCACCCACCCGGCCAGCGGTGTGGGTTTGAATCCCTGAGTGGCTGCTTCCTGGCTGTGTGGTTTGGAGCGAGTTTCTTTATCTCTGAGGGTTTTAGTTTCTTGACCTGCGTTCTCACAGTGCTGTCGTGAGGATCAGTGAGTCAGTGTGTATAAAATGCCCAGAACAGTGTCTGGACAAGCTACATGATTGTTGTGAAATAAATAAAAAGTACAAAATTGGGCCAGGGATCATGTGGGTGTTTCTTTCCTTAACTGCTTCCATAATCAAATTATATTTTGTATTTAGTTGAATTCAAAGGATATTTGTGGAGTGACTGCTAGAGGCTGGGTGATACTAAGAACACATGTGTGCATGCACGCGCGTGCGCACACACACACACAAACTAAAATTTCTCCTTGAGTGCTGGCTCTAGACATTCATTCATTGCTTTTGTAAACAGTTGGCCTAAAATAGCAGCATGAAGCACTATAAGGATGTGGAGAGTTGGCAGGGGAGGATTTGAACCCAGGCCTCTGTCCCTCCACCTCTGTGGCTGAATGCTTTTGCAAGTGGAATAAGTGCAAACTCTTAACTTTCTCCCCTCTGGTGAGCAAACAGCCAGGAGATTCAGCAGTATTTCTACTTTGCTGGCTCTGAGGCTGTGCTTTGCCGGCCAGCTTCCCTCCCTGAATTCGGCTTCTCTCCTCCCAATGTCCACCCATCACTCCCCTCCCCCGTCAAACCATGTTCTGCGTCTCAAGCTCCTGTTCTCTCCAGCAAGTAGAAGGTGATGAGGAAGAGAGCATCCCTCCCATTAGGAGACTCCTGGCAGGTACTCCCAGGCCTTGGTGCAGTGGGAGAACACCTCCTTCCTCCGGAAGGCTTGTGGTTTTCTGCTCAGACCCACCCCCTGCCCCCCAGGGATGGGAGTGGGGAGTGGCAAACGTCTGGCGAGGAAGCTAAAAATGCTTCCCTGCTGCGTGCTGTGTGTGGATCCTCATGAATGGGCCTTGGGAGCTTCAGCTGAAGTCGGCTTTCTTTCCCTGCCATCTGTTGGACAAATGCATAGGGGAATTACGGTTGCTGTGTCTGCTCTTGTTCCTCTTGGAAAAGCTTGTTCCTCCCTGCTGTTGTGTCCTCATAACACGAGGACAATGTTCTCAGCACCAGCACTGGCTGGATACTAGTCAACCCGCTTGACATCCTCATCTGGCGTATGCCTCAGAACAGCCCAGTGTGGCAGCTACTGAGGTTGTTGCCGTTTTACGATGAGGAAACTGAGGCCCAGAGAAATTCATAGACTTCCCGAGTTTACCCAGCTAGAAAGTGGCAGAGCCAGGACTTGAACCCGGGCAGGCTAGCTCAGGGCCTGTGCTCCTGGCCTCTGAGGAAATTGTTTAGATTCTCACCTCTTGTGGGATTGCTTGCAGGTTGCAAATGACATTTGCCCACTTGTGGTGCAGTGAGGGCTCTTTTGTGGCTCCGATTCCCTGCCAGGTGTCCCGACAGGCCTGAGAAGAAAGGTTCCACTCTGGCCCGGGCTTCCTGCTTCCAAACGTCACAGAGATGGGCAGCAGACTTGGAAGGCCAAAACAGCCACAGTTTCTTCCTTATATACTTGGGGTACGGGCCTTCCCGGGGCCCTGCCCTCCTCCCAACACTCCCCGCTCTGGCTCTCAGTCACGCTCTCTGAAACATCCCGTCCCTGGCCCTCCCACCCCAGGCTACCTACTGTCCCTTCTTCCCTTCCTCCCCCAGGGTTTCCCAGAGTGGGATCTCTCCACCCAGCCTCCCCTCCTCATCTCTCCCCAAGCTCCCTGGCCTGGCCTTTCCTCCCTCAGAGCTGTGTTCCAGAGGGCCACTGGGTGTCTGTGCTGCCAGGCCAGCGCCCCCACACTCATCCTCCCGATCTGTCTGCCTGCCAGCAGGACCCGGCACACTCTGCTTCTTCTGGACTTGCCTGGCTCCCGGCCTTCCTCACTGCCTGCCCCGCCGCCGCCTCTGCCCCGCTGCCGCTTCTGCCCCGCCACCGCCTCTGCTCTTGCTTCTTGCTCCATAGCTCAGTTCGCCTGGATGGTCAGAGACCTTGCAAGGGCACTGAGAGATGCCCAGTGCACATGAATGTAAGCAGGAAATCCATCTGTGCCTTCTGGGTTGGAAACTCCAGGGGAACTTCTAGCGGCAGCAAAGGCTGCCCAAACTCCAAACAGCTCTCTTCCTTCTTCTAGCTCTGTCTTTATCTTTCATCTCCATTCTTGTGGGGAGGGCAAGGTTTACCCCCACGGGTAGAGCCATTTTGGTGGCGAGACAGAGCAAGCCTCTTTGCCAGTGATTTTGGGGGTCCCTGAACTGTCTTTGGTCCCCCTGTGGTCATGTGCCCATCCCCAGACCAATCACTGGGACTCTGGGTGGCCAGGCCTGGACCACAGGCCCATCCCTGGAGTTGGGGGATGGGGCAGCCCCACCCAAAGCAGGAGACTGACTGGGGGCAGTGGCTTCCTAGGGAAGAATGACATGCCACTTTCAGAAAAGGGTCCATTTGTCCCTTAACATCCCCACCTTCCTCTTTATAGCAGCAGTCTCTTTGCCCTCAATTTTCTTTGTCTTGGTGTCCACTCTGTTCTCCCTTCCTGGGGTAAATCTTTCTACAGTGCATTTCTAGTCAAGTGACTCCTCTCTTTAACCTTCGATGGCTCCCTTCTGCCCACTGGATTACACTCAGGCTGTCTGCTTGACTTTCTAGTCGGTCTGTCCCACCCACCTCTCCTCCCCAGTAGCTCCACACAGCCTGCCTCATGCACATGCAGCCCAACACTGAGACTTTCCCCGCCTTGGTGTTTTCGATTTTGGAGGTTTCTACCATGAGGAATTCCCCTTTCCCATCTTGACTTATCTAGGATTCAGCTGCCCACCTAGATTAGTGTGATTCCTTCTTTATTTCAGCTCTGAGGACACTTTGGAATCAGCAACACTCTAGGCCAGGCATAGTGGCTCACGCCTGTAATCCCTGCACTTTGGAAGGCCGAGGCAGGCAGATCACGTGAGGTCAGGAGTTTGAGACCAGCCTGAGCAACATAGTGAAACCCTGCCTCTACTAAAAATACAAAAATTGGCAGGGGTGTGGTGGCATGTGCCTGTCATCCCAGCTACTCGGAGGCTGAGGCAGGAGAATCGCTTGAACTGGGGAGGCAGAGGTTGCAGTGAGCCGAGATCACACCATTGCACTCCAGCCTGGGCAACAGAGTGAGACTCTGTCTCAAAAAAAAAAAAAGAAAAGAAAAGGAAAGGAAAGAAGAAAGAAACATTCTAGATTGACATCTCAGCTCTGCTTCCACTCACCGTGTGGCCTTGGACAAGTGCATCCCTCCCTCTGTGCCTCAGTTTTTAGGTCTGTAAAATGGGGATCCTGACATCCCTACCTGTGAGGGTGACTGGGAGGGTTCACTGGACTAATGCACCTAAAATGAGAGTCCAGGCTGTGGTATGTGTTGGCTGCCCTTACCACTGCTTTTCTCTCTTTCTTTTTTTTTTGAGACAGAGTCTTTCTCTGTCGCCCAGGCTGGAGTGCAGCCTCTGCCTCCCAGGGTCAAGTGATTCTCCTGCCTCATCCTCCTGAGGTTTGGGTTTTGTCAGATGGCCTGGGTTTAAATACTTGGCAGTCATGTGCTCTGCAGCAGGTGAGTTACCCATCTGGTAACCTGCTACAGTGTGGTCATTAGGAGGATTAAGGAAGCAAGTCCTTATGCTGCTTGGGACCTAATGGGCGCTCCCTAGATGTCAGTTACTGTGATTGCCATTTTTGTTTGTGGAATTTAAGTGATGTGGAAGTGGAGTTCAGGAGCACCAAGCAGATGGAAGGGGGAGATGATGGGAAGGAAGTGGGTGCTGAGCTGGGCTGGAGGGTCACAGGTTCAGGTGACAGAGCCCCTGGGAGCCGGAAGCCGTCAGGGCTCAGCTGGCCGATGTGGATGGAAAGGGGCCATTTACCAGACTGACTGGTCATGTGGCCTACCTGACCACAGCAGAAAGGGTTTACAGATCACCTGTGTGTGACCAGGCAGTGGCTGGGGCTATCCATGAGATCACATTTTGTTTCTGTACCATTCAAGCAATACATATTCTTTGTAGCATATTCATAAAGCAAGGCTAAACCAAAAGAGGAGAATGCTGAGTAGAGTTCAGATATAGTTCACCACTCAGAAGCCTTGTTTCCTCATTCATTCATTTATTCCTTCATTCTCCTGTTCATTTGCTCATTCAATGCTTTCAACAGATGGGAGTTACTCTGTGGGGCATGGTTCTAGGCACTGAGGGTAAATATAGAAGCAGAGAAGGCCCCTGTCCTCATGGAACTGACATTTTATTGTCATCTTCCTGGACAGACCACTGGTCTCATTTTTATGTATATTGTTGAAATATTTTTCTATATGTAATTATATTATACATGGGGATCATAGTATAGATATTTTAGAGCCACCTCCCCTCACATCTGTAATTCCAAAGCTTCTTCCCTATCTTCCCCTCTTCTTCTGCAGTAGTTTAAAATGGCTACGTAGTTTCTTTCGTACAAATGTAACATTGTTAACCCAGTCTGCTATCCATGGACTCCAAATTATCTGTTGCAAGCAGTTTTATTTTAGAAGGAATCCAGGCATCTGGGAATGAGTCCAGTTGTCTGTTGGTGCAGATTTTAGACCGGATTGGTTGAAAGCATCAGTGGTAGAGCTGGGGTGTCTTGTTTTGAACGATAGCCTTGCTGTGCTGTGTGACCTTGGGCAGATCTCCCAGACCCTCTGTTTTCTCGTCTGTAAAGATGGGATAATGACTGCACGTAAGTTGTTGTAAGGATAAACTGGCACGGGCTTGTAGAGTACTGCCTGGTACAGGGTAAGTGCTCAATAAACGCGGTTATTGTTAAAATAGCACCTTCTAGAAGGCGTTACATATTTAATGGGTAGGTTGAAATAAATTTGAGATGTGGGGTGGTTGCCAGAAAAGGCATCTTCAAGAAGGGCAGCATCAACTTGGTTGGAGGTAGGTGCCCTGTGACATTTGTTGGATGATGTTCTGGGCGGAGATGATATTCCCATGAGGCTCCAGTCGGTCCTAAACGTGACACAGAGAGATGTAGGAATTGATTTTTTTTTTTTTTTTTTTTTTTTTGAGACGCAGTCTTGCTCTTGTCACCCATGCTAAAGTATAATGGCACAATCTCGGCTCACTGTAACCTCTGCTTTCTGGGTTCAAGCAGTTCTCCTGGCTCAGCCTCCTGAGTAGCTGGGATTACAGGCGCCCCCCACCCTCACCCCCCATCATGCCTGGCTAATTTTTATACTTTTAGTAGAGATGGGATTTCACCATGTTGGCCAGGCTGGTCTTGAACTCCTGACCTTGTGATCCGCCCACCTCGGCCTGCCAAAGTGAGGAATTGATGTTTTTTTACTGTCCATCATTCCCTCCTTTGGGGGAACCTCTCCCTTCCATTTCATAATAATCCTGGTCAGCCAGTGTGAGTCCTGTGAGAGGGCACATGACCCAGCCTGGACAATCAGAGTAAGCCACCCCTCTGCTAACTGATTAGTTCAAGGGCCCATGTGACTCAAATCTAGGCAATCAGATTCATCCCTGAGACTTTGGACAGAGTTGTTAGCAAAGAGTCTTTTTATCTTTCTCTGGGATTAAAACGAGTAAGAATGATGAGGTTGGAGGTCACGGGGCCTGACTACCATTTATAGAGACAGCCTGCCTGAGAACTCAGGAGCAGAGCCTGGTGGGGGGGTGGAGACAGGTGACGTGGCTTAAAACTCTGGGATTCAGCCACGCCTGCAGCTTCGTCCTTAGACTGTTCACTTTCATGAGCCAATTAATATTTTTTCTTAGGCCACTGTGAGTGGGTTCTGGATTTTGTTTTCATCTAAAAGAGTCCTGGCCAGAGCCTCCAGGTTAGGCAGCTGGAGACAGTCTCAAGGAGAGGAGAATCCAGGCTGGACAAGGAATTTAGTCTTTCGTGTGAGAATTGACTGAGGAGATTGAGCATATTTAACCTTGTGAGGTTAAGAGGAGAGATCCTCAGGGGGACATGAGTGTTGTCTGCAGATGTTTGAGGGGCTGTCATGTGGCAAGTGCGGACTTCTTGTGTTCCTACCCCCACAATAACGCTGTGTGGTAAATGGGACCACACAGTAGGAATTCAGGGATAGTGTGTTAGTCTGTTCTCACACTGCTGTGAAGAAATACCCAAGACAGGGTCATTTATAAAGAGGTGAGGTTTAATTCACTTACAGTTTTGCATGGCTGGGGAGGCCTCAGGAAACTTACAATCATGGCAAAAGGGGAATTAAACACATCCTTCTTTACATGGCATGAGAAGCCAAGCAAAGGGGGAAGCCTGTTATAAAACGATCAGCCCTTGTGAGAACTCACTATCACCAGAACAGTGTGGGGGAAGCTGCCCCTGTGATTCAGTTACCTCCACCTGGTCCTGCCCTTGACACGTGGGGATTGTTAGAATTCAAGGTGAGATTCGGGTAGGGACACACAGCCAAACCATATCAGATAGATTTTGGGTTGATCTGTATGACTGCATTTTTTAGTAGAGACAGGGGTGCCACCATATTGGCCAGGCTGGTCTCAAACTCCTGACCTCGTGATCTGCCCACCTCGGCCTCCCAAAGTGAGCCACCATGCCCGGCCTTTTATTTTATTTTTGAGACAAGATCTTGCCCTATCGCCCAGGCTGGAGTGCAGTGACGTGGTCTTGGCTCACCACAACCTCTGCCTCCCAGGCTCAAGCAATTCCCCTGCCTGAGCCTCTCCAGTAGCTGGGACTACAAGTGCCTACTACTAGCCCTGGCTCATTTTTGTATCCTTTGTAGAGATGCGGTTTTGCTGTGTTGTCCAGGCTGGTCTCGAACTCCTGGGCTCAAGCGATCCACTTACCTTGGTCTCCCAAAGTGTTGCAATTACAGATGTGAGCTACCCTGCCCAGCCAGGGTTTTATTTTTGAGTGATACCCTGGAGGGCTGCTGAGCCAACTGTAATTTTCTGCACCATGCAGTCTCCCACTGCCGTCTCTGCCCCCGTATCTGTTGCCGGGAGGCCCTGAGCCACACTGTATAGCTTTATTTGTGTGTCCAAGGGGGCATGGGCTTTGTGATGGCTCCTTCAGTCTGCTCCATGGTGATATTGTGGTTTCTTTTGTGTTTGTGCCCATGTTACCCATGATGAAGGATGGTAGATGTGTGTCTTCCTGCTGAGTACAGTGTCTCATGTTCAAAAAAGGCATTCCCTAAATATTAGTTGAATTGGGTTTTTGCTGCTTGAAAATCTTCAGAAATTAATGTAAACTTTGTGACAGCATTGCTTATAGCTTTTGTAGGTGTTAGAAATACCTTCTGGTCTCCCTTCCTTTCTTTGCCCCATTTCATGCGGGCGCCCATCCACACCCAGCGCAGGGAGCTCTGTGCCTAGGTCTTTGCAGATGTTCCAGTTGCCAAGAGTAGTGGTCATTTCTTTGTCTCACATCCACTTTACTTCCCTCCAGCATTTGCCAGTGGCCACCACCTCCTGAAGAAATACCCCCTGTCGCTTCTGCTTCTGCACAGCTAGATTTGCCTAGTTCTTCTTTTATGTCTCTCTCCTCTCGTTCTCACTTCCTTCTGCCGCTTCTCCTTCCCCCTCCTGCCCGATAAGTCTAGGCGTTTCTTAGGGCTCCACACCTGATCATGACTTTGTCTTCTCCAGGACATTTCTTGAGCATCTCCTATGTGCCGAGTCCTTTCCCTGACCCCAGTCAGCTTGCAGTCCAGGCCAGGGCTGGTTTTCTAGACTGCAGGTTGGCTTGCTCCCCAGCCCCCCACTCCCAACAGCCTTCCCCGTAAGGTCCAAACACTCAGACGTGACATGGGTGCCCTTTATGACAGGTACTGGCCAGCCAGTGCCTCCAGTGCATGTCCCCAACACACATGATAGTGATCTCAGGGATGCCCAGTCCCAGGCACTACGTAGGGGCTCTGCGTGTATTAGCTCATCTAATTTATCTTATCTCTGAGGGAGTTATGAGCACAGTGACACCCAGAAGTGGGAATTATCCCCATTTCACTCAGAAGGAACCTGAAGTTTTCCTTGGAGAGCCAGAGTTGCTTGCTGCAGATGCTGCAGTCGGAGAAAGAATTGCACTTTGACTCCAGATCTGTGTCCAAGGCGCCCAGCTCTTCCCCAAGCTGTGCTGCCCTGCTTTCCCGCTTCCCTAGGCCTGGTGGACACTCTTCCCTCTGCCTGCACTGTCTTCGTCTGTTTTGCTTTCCTGGAGGACTTCTACACACCCATCAAGGCCCAGTGTAAATGTTCCCTCTGCTCAGACGCCCTCCTTGTCTTCATGGTGCTGGTGTCCTGTGTGGTGGTTGTGTGCATGTCTGTTTCTTCAGCTCCTTGGTGGAGAATCCTGTCCCTTCACGGTTAGCTGGCTCCCAATCTCTTTTTCCCCCTGGGTATGTCGCTTACTTGAGTGGGCCCAAGTCATGGGCTGTTTCCTGGGGTGTAGGTTTTCCCAGCAAGTGCTGGCTCTCTACCCCTTTGTCTCTTGCTTAGAGAAGAGAGCCCATGCCTGGGTTCACATTCCAGCCCTATTAAGAGCTGTGGGCACCTGGGACACAATCCCACAGTTAACTCCTGTGGGCGCTGGGACAGAATCCCCAGTTAAGTGCTGTGGATGCTGGGACGGAATCCTGCAGGGACCCTTAGAGGAACGTGGAGGGCGCAGCTCTGGGAGGCAGGGGCACGTAGCCGCTGACTCTTGTCCCCCATTGGTTGAGGGGTCCTTTAGGGGCTTTAGGGTTTCTGCACTCCAGGCTGTGCCTCTGTGGGGTTGAGCAGCTGGCACATGGCAGGATGTCCTGGTGTATCCAAGTGGCTACTCCCATGATCACTGAAACCAGAGGTGGCTGTTGAGAAGGTGACAAGGTGTCAAAAAGCATCTCCTTGCAGCGTTTAGCAGTGCCCAAGATCACAGCCGCATGTGCAGTCATGCACCTGTTGATTGTGTGACTTTCCTGGGGGCATCCAGGCCCTTCAGGGCAGAAACTGGTCAGCTTTGTTCTCTGCAGTATTGGCAGCGCCAGGAACGGTACCTGGCATCCTGCACAGATGTTGTTAAGTAGGCAAAAGAAAGACAGTCTATGTAGATGTCCAAGAACTAAACTGACACAGGAGGGGCTGCTGTCCCCTCCTCCAAAATAACAGCCCAGCAGTCCACAAGGCTCCCTGGCCACTACCACTGGCCACGTGATTGCTCTGGCCCCAGGCCCAGGCGTCTTTCTCCAGAGCTCAGGCATCACCACCTTCCTCTCCCTTTTAGACATGTGCCTGTGGCTTTTCTCATTCAGCTCGGTAGCCTCAAGAGTGGCAGGTCCCCACAGGCCAGTTTCTGAAGGCAGGCATTGCACCTCAGCATTTAATATTTTATTTCATTAGTGCATGTTGAAATAAACCTGCCATAGATCTTGTTTTTGGTTTATGGTCCTTAGTTTATGGTCATCACATTTTTCTTCATGCATTTATTCTTGTTTTGTCTTCTACGCACTTAGGTAAGCTTTGTTGCCAGTAATAAATAAACAAGTTGATAACAGTAATGGTTAACAGGGGACCTTTAGTAGGCCAGGCATTAGCCAAGGTCATTGTGTTAATTTCCTATGGCCGCTGTAATAAATGACCACAAACTTAGTGAACTAAAACAACATAAATGTATCATCTTATAGTTCTGGAGGTCAGGAGTCTGACATGAGCCTCATAGGGCTAAAATCCAGGTGTGGACAGGGCTGGTTCCTCCTGGAGGCTCCAGGGGAGAATCCATTTCCTTGC
>NW_016107474.1:2247857-2249209 GCF_001604975.1 Cebus imitator | reverse complement strand
GCCTTCTCCTGCTTCCAGAGGCTGCCTACATTCCTTGGCTTGTGGCCTCTTCCTCTGTTTTCAAAGCCAGTAGTGGCAGGTTGAGTCCTCAATGATGCCGTCTCTGGTTCTGGCCCTTCTCCCCACCCTTCCCCATTTAAGGACTGCAAAGATCCCGTTGGTCTCATCCAGATAACCCTGGAGAATCTTCCCATCTCAGGACCCTTACCTTAATCACATCTGCAAAGTCCCTTTTGCCATGTGAGGGACATATTCACAGCTTCGGGGTTCAGGACGTTAGATGTCTTAGGGGTCACTGTTTTGCCTGCCACGTCACTTACTTGCGATTTCACTTAATCTGCGCCGTGACCCAGCGTGGCGGGCCCTGTTATCTTGTTTCATAGCCGAGGCAGCACCGAGGCCGGGCTGCAATTCTTACCTGTGCGTGTGCTTCTTGCCCCAGTCCTGACACCCCCTGCACCCCAGCTTGCAGTGTAAAATCTTTGTGAAACAAGGAGGGAAGACCACAGGAGGCTCTTTTGTGGAACACCGAGGGGCAGATCTACAGCCCAGGCCCAGGCCATGGGGGAGCCCTGGCACTGTTGAGAGGCCACTGTTGTTTAGAGGCCGTTTCTGCCATTGCTGCTGACACAGAAAACCTGTGAGTGTCCCTGGGAAGCAATGTGCCTTAAGTCCTGAACCCAAATGCCCCCTGCTGTGCTGGAGAGACTTTCCCAGGAAATCCTGACTTACCTACTCTTGCCTGAAGGGCTGGCCTTTGGAGGTCATCTGATGTGACCCGGAAGCACTTTTCTCCCCTTTCTGACTAGAATTCTACCCTGCTTATAAAATGGAATGTATTGTTCATGGCTTGCAAGTACAGGCAGGCCAGGGGTCAGCTGGTGCTGGGGGAGGGTTGAAAAGAACCTGGCTTGAGATGCAAAGAGCCAGCTCCTGACCCTGCAGCCACAGCCCGCTCTGGGCCAGTGCCTGACACCGGCAGCTCCTGTAGCCTGCCCTGCGACACTATTTGCTCCGTTCTGGATTTGGCCAAACCTGGCTGCTGTGTGGCTGATTCTTGGAAACACCACCCTCTCTTCCTGGGTCACTTTGATCACTCATCCCCTCAGCAAATATGAACTGAGGACGCATGGTGTGCCGGGCACTCGCGCTGGAAGAGCTCAGTGGGTACATTGCAGTGCCCAACCTTGGCAGTGTACTGAAAACCAAGGGCGCATTTTATGCTGTGTAAATGTATCTTAGGTTTAAAAAGCATAAAGAAAAAAGGAGCATGAAGCTCCTGGGTGGGCAGGAGAGCAGGAACTTATCAGGGCCATGGGGTGGGGGCCATGGGAGGGGAGTGTGGGTGGGGA
>NW_016107474.1:2243019-2245317 GCF_001604975.1 Cebus imitator | reverse complement strand
TACAGGCACGCACCACCATGCCCAGCTAATTTTTTGTAGTTTTCGTAGAGACGGGGTTTCACCATGTTGACCAGGACGGTCTCGATCTCTTGACCTCGTGATCCACCCGCCTCGGCCTCCCAAAGTGCTGGGATTACAGGCTTGAGCCACCGCGCCCGGCCCCTTTCTTTTTTTTTAATTAAAGGGAAATAAGTTTTTTGAGACAGAGTCTCAGTGTGGCCCAGGCTGGAGTGCAGTGGTGCGATCATAGCTCACTGCAGCCTCAATCTCCTGGAGTCAAGCTGTCCTCCTGCCTCGGCCTCCCAAAGTGTTGGGATTACAGGTGTGAGCCACTATGCCCATCTTCTTGGTTTTATTCTTATAAAATTGCACCCTCCATTGAACTGAAACGCAGCTGCAAATTGGGAACTGAAAAGTCTCTGAGAAGCCAAAGATGATGTGCAGATGTGGTCATTTATTCAGGAAGCATGTAGTGAGCACATGTGGGCATCGTCTGGGTGCTTTGGGTGTGCTAGGGAACAAGATTCGTCCCTCCAGGAGTAGGACTGAGCAAGCTGTAGGGCCCGGCAGCTCGTCCTGAGCCTTTAACCCCTTGTTTTCACACAGTGATAATCAGCCGCATCATACGCCCTTCTGCTTATGGTAAGTCGGAAACGGGAGAGCTGGTGGAGGAAGGCATTTGAACTTGCCAGCAGAGGCTGCTGTTTTGTCTGGAGTTCTGTCACAGTCTTTCTCTCAAATTGTTAACATGAACCCTCTTTGTCCTTACCCTGTCCTCTGGAGGAACTCTGAGTCCTCCTTCTAGACCCTGATTAGGATGGGCGTGGTGGCTCATGCCTGTAATCCTAGCACATTTGGAGGCCAGGGTGGGCGGATCACGAGGTCAGGAGTTGGAGACCAGGGCGGTTCAGTGATTGGGCGTCAGACACCAAATCCCTCAGTGGCCGAGTGTCTCATTGTAGATGCTGTAGATGCTGTAATAAGGTCCTCAGAGCCTCCAGGGACTGGTTACAGCCACTGTTCCCTAAGTCAGAAGGTGGAGTCAGGTCTGACGCACTAACTGCCATTTAACGAAGTAGAAAGTTATCATTTAAAGAAAGTGCTAGCGCTTGGTCATAGGGGGAAAACCTTTAGCTCCCGGTTTAATTTGGGTATTCAGATCAGCTCATACCCTGGAGGTTCTGCGGAAGTAATCATCTTTCTTTTCCTCTGGCCATCCTGCACTCCGTTTTCTTCTGTTCTCGGTCAAGCTGGGAAAGCTGGGTCATTCACACCTAATGAAGATGCAATGAGTCCAAGGTTACCCACACAATGTAAATCACACAGACAGAGCCTTGGCCCAGTATGGGTGGCTCACGTAGGTAATCCCAGGTTTTTGGGAGGCCAGGCAGGCAGATCCCCTGAGGTCAGGGTTCAAGATCAGCCTGGCCAACATGGTGAAACCCCATCTCTACTAAAACTACAAAAATTAGCCAGGTGTGGTGGCAGGCGCCTGTAATCCCTGCTACTCAGGAGGCTGAGGCAGGAGAATCACTTGAACCCGGGAGGCGGAGGTTGCAGTGAGCCGAGACCGTCCCACTGCTCTGCAGCCTGGGTGATAGAGCGAAACTCCTCAGAAGAAGAAAGAAATAGAGCCTTCATTCATCCCCTGTAAGGAATAAACCAACAGGGGTTTATTTCTAGAGTAATGGGTTTTAGTTTTTATGCTTTTTAATATTTTTGAAACTTTCTGAGCAAGACAGGAGGGTGTTTGTTGGTTTTGTTTTGTTTTTATCAATCAGAGGGAGTTACCAAAGTCACTCTGAAAAAAGGCAGCAGGTGATACGGGCCCTTTTAGTAATGAGCGCCCTGCCTTCACCCTCAGCAACCACCCTGGCTCCTTCCACCCCGGCCTCAGGCCCCTCCCTCTTACAGACGTGGGCACCCACTGAGCCCTCCTTCCTCTCTGGTGGAGAGGCTGTTTCTCCTTCCCCAGCCTTGCCCCCTTTCCCCTTAGCAGCCTGCTAGAAGCCAGCCGCTGCCATGGCGACTGTCCAGCTGTCCCCTTGCTCTGGGCAGCAGGATGTAAGAGTCCTTTCCCATTTCCTTTCATCCTCGCTCCAGGGGGCTCCCTCGGTGGAAGCTGACAGCTCAGCTTTTTGGTGTGTGGGTTGTTTTTTTTTTGCTTTCTGAGCCCTGTTTGCATAACCTCTCAGGAGTCTCCATAAAGTTAGGGCAGCTTTAGAGTGAGCTGCAAGCTTGCTGCTCTCTGGAGCAACTTCCTGCTGTCCTCTTCTTCCCCCTTTCTATCTTGTTGTT
>NW_016107474.1:2225488-2241867 GCF_001604975.1 Cebus imitator | reverse complement strand
CATTTCCATCACTTTGACTGCTCAGCAGCCCTGGCTTGGACCCCCGCTGCTTGGCTCCCTCACTTGGTCCCCCGGCTTGGTCCCCCCCACGCCCAGCTTGGCCACCCTGACTTGGTCTCCCCACGTGGTCCCCTCTACTGTCTCTCTTTTGCCCCCTCTGGCTTTACCCTGCCCCGTCCTTCTCTCTTCCAGAGAGGTTGGGAGGAGGGAAGAAGGGGAGGAGAGCACATGGATGGGGAGGAGGCAGGAGAGGTGTAAAGGCACCTCCAGGACCCAGGGAAAGGTCAAAGGAGAGCCAGGAGAGGGGAATGCCACAGAGAAGAGCGTGTAACAGCCACCGGGGCCGGCTTCTGAGCTCGGCTCCGCACCAGGTGGTGTCCTGAGAACATTTGAATGCTGACTCGTTCACACAGATAAACTTCCGTAGTAAATGAAGGCAGAGAAGCTTGAAGAGACGACCTGGGCATTGGCCAAAGCCTCCCTTTACCTACCTGCTGGGTCCTGCCTGGGCATTCTAGGTCTCCAGGGGTCCTTTCCCGGAGCCAGATCTCTATCATTGGCCCCCGATGAGGCTTCAGAGACCAGTGGAAGGAAGGACCAGGCTCTTTTGAGAGTAGAGTTTTAGTACTTTAAGCATCAGAGCTGTCTTTTCATGAACAAGACTCTCCCTGGGTGGAAAGGGGAGGGCGTCCATAGTCTCCAAGTCAGGAACATCCAGAGTGCAGTTGGCCTGGGCTCTGATGCATGGCACCAACCAGAAGGAAACCACAGCCCTCAGGATGGGGTCCTGACCTTGCCGTATCCGTGGCAGAGGCCCTGAGGTCTGATGCTGTGATGCGCATCTAAATCCGTGTGGCTTATGGGGAAGCAGAGGCGCTAGAGGCAGCACAGACAGAAAGGCCTCCTGGTACCCAGGGCCGAGGCTCAGTAGCTCTCTTGCTAATGAGGGCTGTTCCTTCTTGTGGGTTGTGGGATTCTGGGGAGGGAGTGTCCTGGTGGCCTTTGAGGATCGTGCTCAGGAGCCATGAACCCTGCAGGAAGTTGCTTCATGCAGTCACTTCCTTAAAATAAAAGGCAGACGGGTGGCAAGGAGGGCGTGGGGCTGAACTCTGAGCACTTCAGCTTTTCTGCCCTTGAGGGCTTTGTCTCCTCCTCTCCCAGCTCTGAGTTCTTGCATTTCCTCTCCACTCTTCCTCCAAGTCCGTGGGTCTCAGGCTTTGGCAGCCTCAGAATCACCCTGGGGGCTCGCTCACGCACAGTTTCTGGGCCCCACTCCCAGTGTCTGGTTCAGTAGGGCCGAGTGGACCCTGAGGACTCACATTTCTAGTAAGTTCCTGGGTGCTGTGGTGCTCTTGGTCTGAGGACCATGCTTTGAGAACTGCTGCCCTAGACTTCAGGAGTTCTGCAGCGGGCAGGGAGGAGTTGTGTGGCTCATTGTTGCTTCATCTCTCTAAGCCTCAGTTTCTTCATCCGTGAAATGGAACAGTGGTCTGTGCTGCCCTCACAGAGAAGCTGGAATGGTGCAGTGTGCAAAGTCTTAGAGTGGTGCCTGGCACCTTATACGTGCTAGGTAGACTTGGGGCTCAGGTCCTCCCGGACCTTTACTGCCTTCCATCTGCCCTCAAGAAAGACTTACAGAGTGACTTTGTGACTCTGTGTGCCTTGGAGTGCCCTACTCTGAAACCCAAAGCTGGATACAGAAGGTTGTCCCCATTCTACAGCGGGAACAGAGCATGAAGCATCCTCATGTGATGTTCCGTAGCTAAAGGAAGCAGCTGGCATCGGCCCCGGCTGGCCGATCTCTGGAGCTGGGACCCTTTTCGGTGCGCCAGGTTGCCTTAGCAAACAATTGTGTGTAGGGGGTGCGAGGTGCCAGGAGATGGCGAGAAACGGGGGACAGACTCTGCCCGCCTTATTAAGGACAGAGCAGTGGACAGTTGTGAGGGCAGGGGCTGGTGCCCCCGTATCCCATGGTGGTAGCTGAGATCTCCCAGGGAGAGCGTGTCAGGGGAAAGGAGAGGATGAGGTGGAAAACCTTGGGGAGTGCCCACTTGGAGACAGCGGGTAGAAGAGCCAGGAAGAAAGTAGAAGGTGGCATCAGCGCTCTGAGAACCACGATGGCACCATGTCCTGGGTGCCATGGGAAGGGAGAAGTTCATGGAGGGCAGAATTGACAATGGTGTGAAACGCCACTAGTGGGCGTGGAGAAGATGGTGTTCGCTTGGCAATGAGGAGGTCCCTGTGAGCCCGAGGGCAGTTTCATTGGAGAGATGTTGGGAGTCAAAAAACAGCAAGGAGTCCTATCAGCCAAGTCCTTCAGATCTCATTTCTTTTTCATGTAATCCTCCCCACCACTTCATGAGGTAAGTATTTGACCCATTTTGTGGATGAGGAAACTGAGGCTTAGAGCCATTCAGGACTGTGGTCCAGGTCACGAGGCTGGTACATGTGGGGGTCCGTTTCTAAAGGATTCTGGAATTTGAACTTGCACCCTGGACGTTGCAGAGAAGGTTGAGGGTGTAGACTGCTCCACTGTGCTGAGGCCACCAGCAGAAGGAACTCATGGCTTCTGTCTCCTGGTGCCTGTGATGGGTGAAGTCCTGGGTCCCCCGTCCCCCACCCGGGCTGCGCAGTCTCCCTCTCTTCTCTGACTAGACCTGGACTCTCAACCTCAGTCTGAAGAGATGGACCATTGGCCCTGTCGGAGACCAAGTGGTACAGTGGGGGTGATGGGAAGCCCAGGTGCCAACCTTCTTCTAAGCTGTTTTGCCATCTTAATGCACACACACACACACAAACACACACATACACAACACACATGCACACACACAAATGCATGAATATGTACACACATATATATCTGTGCACACAAACATATGTATATACACACATATACAAACACACCTATACACACGCATATATACACACATACACAAATATACACATATCACAGTAACATATACATGCTGGCATTTCTCCATGCCCTTCAGCAGATATGCCGTTTTCCTGTGAACAAGAGTGACACTAGCCCGAGGTAGACGAGGCAGCCTGGGGCTTCCCACTGCTGATGTGGGGCTGTGAGTGCCCCTCGGGTTTGTGGACCCGGTTTGCTCAGAAGAGGGAAAGTAGCTGAACCAGGGATGAAGAACTAGTGTTTTCCCCAGCACTGCCCCTTGTGAGGTCAAAAGGGACTGAGAACCACCTTCAGGGTGAGCGGGGTCAGGGAGAGGCCTCCAGTCTGCCGGGCAGCTGCAGAAACGGTGCACAGACCAACAGGTTTTCCATCTGAGGCTCAGCTGACCTGTCACTTTCGTGCCAGATCTCCAGCAGCAAACATTTGTAAGCACAACGTGACTCTCAGATTTTCAAAACAGGCCTGTCAGCGATCTTATTGACCAGCATTGTCAGATAAGCAACCAGCAGTAACCTAGCAAACTGTGTCCCTTGTCACCCCGCTCCCCCCACGGTCATTCAGATGACATCAGGCTGTGGTTCTGGAAGGTTCCCAGCGGCCTTGGGATTGGGGGGTGTGACTTACTTATTGTACATCTATCTTGTGCCGGGCCCTGTGCTGGTACTTGGGACCCAGGGACAGTGCTTGTAGTTTTTTTTTTTGAGACGGAGTTTCACCCTTGTTGCCCAGGTTGGAGTGCAGTGGCGCAATCTCAGCTCACTGCAACCTCTGCACCTCCCGGGTTCAAACGATTCCCCTGCCTCAGCCTCCTGACTAGCTCTGATTACAGGCATGCGCCACCATGCCCAGCTAATTTTTGTATTTTTAGTAGAGACGGGGTTTCTCCATGTTGGTCAGGCTGGTCTCGAACTGCTGACTGCAGGTGATGTGCCCACCTCGGCCTCCCAAAGTGTGGAGATTACAGGCGTGAGCCACCGCACCTGGCTGCTTGTGGTTCTTTAACAGAAACATGTGACACTAAAGGGGGAAAGGATGTTGCTCAAATAGACCTGGGAGGTCTGAAAGGGGGAGGGGTGGGCTCAGAGGGCAGTGTGGAGGTCCTTGGCAGCCAGCAGGGAAGGAAGACCTTGGCAAAGCCGTGGTGCTGCACAGAGGAGCTGGCCAGAGCCGTGGGAGTGGGAGGGGTGACATGGAGAAGTGAGAGAGCCTGGGAGAGCTGGCTCAGCCCGAAGGCTTGGCACTGCACTGAACAGATGGTCGGGGTCCCCGAAAACTGCGTTGGCCCAAAGCAGGGCTGGTAACTTTCCCCCGTGGAGGCTTGGGCCAAGGATGGGCAGTTTGGATACAAGTCCCGGCTGATCACTGTGGAAATGGGAACCCGAGAGTGGTTACCATGGAAACAGATTCGCAGTGTTCTTTTGCTTGTGAAAGGCATTTGGAGGCGGATGTGCAGCCCCTCCTCCCCCTCGGGTCAAGGCTGCCATTTCATTAAGCACTTTGGTGTTGATGTTCTGGCGACACTACTCAGAACAGAGGCCTGGCTTCCCAAACACCACGGGGACTGCTGAGAAACGCTCTTGAGCTAAAGGGCTGCTCCGCACACTCCAGTCTGCACCAGCCGGCCGTGGCCTCGTGGCCTCGCCCTTTGCACCTTAGATGTGAGGAACCGCCCTCACCTGCACCAGCCTGGTTTCCTGTGGGCGGTGGCCACCTGGCAGCCCCGCCCTGTGTCAGGAGCTTTTGAGTGAAGGTTCTACCCTGAGGGGCCAGTGGGTTTTGTAGCTCTCACATTTAGTCTCCAGGGTCAGCTGATAAGGGAGGTGTGAAATCACCCCATTTTGGAAGGAACCCACTTGTCTATCACCTGATGGACCGATAAGCAAAATGTGGTCTCTCCACACAGTGAAAGGCCCGTCAGCCATGAAAGGGAATGGAATGCTGACCCCCACGGCCGCAGGGACGGACCTGGAGATGTGACTCTGAGTGAAAGAAGCCAGACGTCAGAGGCCACATAGCATATGAGTCCATTGCCACGTCCAGCACGGGCCAGTCCATAGAGACAGAAAGTAGAGGAGCAGGTGCCAGGGCCCGGGGAAGTGGGGTGGAGAGTGATGACATTAGATAGTTGTGATGTTTGCGCAGCATTGAGAGCGTCCTTAAAGCCACTGAACTGTGTACTTTAAAGTGTTAACATGGTGAATTTTATGTTATGTGACTTTTATCTCAGTAAAGAAAAGAAAGTGTTTTACAGGTGAGGCAGCCAGGCTGGTGTTGGGGATTCAGGCACAGTCCCTGGGTGCTGGGAGGCGGGGCTCTCGCCCCTCGAGGTCTCCTGAGCTCTGCACTCCTCTGCCCTCACTTCTCATGTCCAACCAGGCTCTGTGGATTTACCTGCGCAGCATCCCTGAGACCATCCTTCTTTCTGTTCCTGCTGCCTGGTCACCTGCTGACCCCCCGATGGCCATGGCCTGGTGGGGCACTTCCCTGGAGAAAGGGGGCTGAGCACGTGCACCTAAGCTGTCAGGCCCTCGGCTCTGGCCTCGCCGTGTTCTGACCCTGGCCACATCACGTGGCCCCTGAGCCTCCAGCCCTTATCTATGAAGGTGATTTGGATGTTGATGATGAAAAATGAAAGTCTGTACCTCATCTACCTCCCAGCATTGTTATAAAGACCACATGAGATAAAATAGAAGCATGTTTTGTAAACTGAAAAGTGCTGTGCCGCTGTGAGTGGTGATGATGGCTGCTTTCCTTTAAGAAGTAAGTGTTGTGGAGTCCCTGACCCTGGACGGGAGTTAGGATCACAGGTTCATGGTCTGCTGAGAGCTGTGTGTTCCTTAGCTCCCGGGGACAGACGGATGAGCCATTAGACCGCATGGCTTCTTGTTGAAGGCGTACAGCTGGTAACCCCTCAGGCTTTGAGATAATCACCAGGAAGTGAACTTCTCAACTCCCTGCGCTGGTCTCCTTTAGACAGGTGGTTTGTGGCCTTGAGTCTTGGCGCCAACGTACATGCTTTGTGTGGGACCCTGCAGGGAGGTACTTAGATTCTAGGAAGAAATGCAGATTTATTTATTTATTTATTTTTAACTCAAAGTGTGGTCCTTTGACCATCAGCATCAGCATCCCTGGGGAGCTTCTTAGAAGCATAGACCCAAAACCTGTTGAATCAGAATCTGCATTTTAGGAAGATTTCCCCAGTGATTTAAATCCACACGAGTTTTGAGAAGCAAGCATATACTGCTCTACAGTATCACTGGGTGCCTGAGAAATCCTCACGCCAGCAACTAAGAGCCCTGAGAGAGTATCGGCGTTGATATAGGTGGCTAACACAAGGTGAATGGTTCCAAACCACTGGCGTCCCTATGGCAACCACCAGTTAGGAATTGTGATGAGATGTTGGTGATAATGGCAATTAAAATATGAACTATTTGTGAAGTAGGCGGAATAAGGATATGTGATCTCCTCGAGAGGCACAGAACTCTGGTGGAAAACACAAAAGGCGGCCTGATTCAATGGGGACACCAACTGTTGAGAGCAGTAGTTCTCACCCAGGGGTGTTCCGCCCCCCTTAGGGGACATCTGCAATGCAGGGAGGCATTTTTGTTTGTCGTAACTGGTGTGGCCAGGTGAGGGGTGCCACTCAACACCCTGCAACCTACAGAAAGTTCCCTACCAGAGAGAGTGATCTGGCCTCAGATGCCAGTTGAGCTGATGTTGAGTAATATTGTTTTATCCTAGCGGTGTACCCGTGGCCCTGCATGCCATACACACACACATGCAATGCACACACACACAACTTCATTTTGTTTTACGTGAGACAGGGTGTCACTTGGCCACCCAGGCTGGAGTACAGTGGCGTGATCTCTACTCACTGCAGCCTCAATCTCATAGGCTCAAGTGATCCTCCCTCCTCAGCCTCCCTGGTAGCTGGGACTACAGGTGCATGCCACCTTACCCAGATAATTTTTTGGTATTCTTTTTTTTAGAAAGGCAGTTTTGCCATGTTGCCCAGGCTGGTCTCAAACTCTTGGGCTAAAGCAATCCTTTAAACATGCTGGGGTGTTTTAACAGAGCACTGTGTTCTGTCTTTGCTGTTGGCCACAGATGACGTCCGGTTGTTTGCCTTCGTGCGCTTCACCACCGGGGATGCCATGAGCAAGAGGTCCAAGTTCGCCCTCATCACGTGGATCGGTGAGGACGTCAGCGGGCTGCAGCGCGCCAAAACCGGGACGGACAAGACCCTGGTCAAGGAGGTCGTACAGGTAATTCTCTGAGTTCCTCCATTGTCTGGAGGTCATAGCTCACCCGGGGTCACCATCCTGCAAGGACAGAGAGGGCTGGGTTGGACTCCTGGGTCTGTAGCTTAGCTGTGACTTGGGATAAGCCATGCCGAGTCTCTGCACCAGTAGAGCCACCGGTGAAATGTCACCAAAATTGTTTCAGTATGCAGGCTAGGAGGAGGTCGCTGTGTTTGCGATCCCACCTATCCTGTGACAGAAGCGTGGCAGCTGGGCACCTACCTCCGTGGGTGGGGCAGGTGGCTTGCTTCTAGAGAAGGGGACTGGTGGGGGCACCAGAATAGCGGCCACTACCTTGTGGCGTCCTGGCTGACTTTCAGTGGTGGTCTCCAGGATCCCGTGGGAGAATTAATGTGTACCCTCTCTGAACAGTGCTTACTTTAGGTCTTTTCCATTCTGGCCATTAAAGAAAATGGACATTTTCAATTCCAGAAACTTCCAAGGTTGTTCTCTTGGGGTACAGGTAATGGGATTGTGTTGAGAAAAGAAAATCTGAACTCCAAAAAGGGAGACCTGGGGAAGGGTAGGTGAGGGAGAGACCTCTCTCTTATCCTGTCTCTAAATAAATAAATAAAAATAAAAACAACAGTCTAATGAGAGAAGGTGGTGAAAGCTAAGAGGCCCAGGGTTTCTTTTCGGCTTTGCTGTGTCCTAGCCTGCAGGCCACACTCTCGTCTCCAGCTACCTTTTTTTAAGGTTAATGTAATTTCGTAAATGATAAGCTGCACCGCCTTTGTAATTCAGGGTTTTCTGGTAGCAGAGTGTCCTTCACAAATGTCCTGTAATGTACTAAGCGTTCCCCTGTTCCTGGCCTCTTAAGTTGCTTCCAATTTTTATTTTTGTAAATAATGTTCCAACCAACATTTTAATACATGCAGCTCCCTTCTCTCTTCTGTTGAATTATTCCTTGAGAATACAGTCTCAGGAGGTGGGTTCCGGAGTTAAGAGGCAAGATAATTATTTTTCAAAGGTATGGGCGTGAGATTGGCTTTGAGCAGCGTTAGCGCCGTGCCTGGACCGAGGAAATGCTGACAAAGGCCATTTGTTTCACACGCTGGTCAGCATTCCTGGTTGACACTGCTGTCTGCGCCCCGTCTGGCCGTGGAGCCCCTGTTTTGGAAAAGCACTTATTCAACCCCACAGGCTGTTTTCCTCCAGGCCAGTTGGGTTTTAATGGTTAACCAGCTTTCAGGGGTCTTCCGAGTGGCAGCAGGATGGAAAATGAAAAAGAAGTCCTGTTCATGGCCAAAGGTCTCCTGCTGAATTCCGGCTGCTGTGCTTGGCCCGCTCTTGGACGTGGCCCGGAGGAAAGAGAGCAGAGGGAGGGGGCGCTCGCCAGGATGTGGGCACGGGGCACCACATCGCAGATTTTGTGATTCCTTTTTTCTTCCCATGTAAAAAGTTGTGGTAAAATACTGGCTAGGTGTGGTGGCTCACACCTGTAATCCCATCATTTGGGGAGACCAAGGCGGGCACATCACCTGAGGTCAGAAGTTTGAGACCAGCCTGGCCAACCAAAACGATGAAACCCTGTCTGTACTAAAAATACCAAAAAATTAGCCAGGCGTGATGGCGCACGCCTGTAGTACCATCTACTTGGGAGGCTGAGACAGGAGAATTGCTTGAACCTGGGAGGCGGAGGTTGCAGTAGTGAGCTGAGATCGCACCACGCCTTCTGGGCAACAGAGCAAGATTCTGTCAAATAAATAAATGTAAAATACAATAACATAAATTTTAGCCATTTTAAAGTACAATTCAGCATCATTAAACAGAGTCACAATGGTGTATACTCATCACCGCTATCTAGTTCCAGAACTTTCTCATCAACCCCAGAGGAAACCTTATACCCACTAAGGCAGTCTGCAGGTTCTTTCCTATCTAGAACTCTTTTCAGTTTGGTTGGTTGGGCCGGTGGCCGGGGAGGGTTGGAGGACATTGATTCCCTGGTGGGAACCTTTAGGTGGGAGGAGTGGTGATAGTTCATATTTGCAAGCTCCAGTAAGTTGAAGCACAAGGAAGAATGGCTTGGCTCTTGGAGGCGGAAGTGCAGGGCTTTTCGGTTTTCGGTGTGGCTGGATTGAGGGCTCATGCAGTATTTTCATCTCATCTCTCAGTTCTGTTTTTCTCTGGGTTTAGAGTCAGGTAGCCTTGGCACAGCCGAAGAAATGGTCCATGCTGTGGTGGTCCTTCTGGGTCAGGATCCCAGAAGAGAGGTCTCTTTCCTCAGTGTCAGTCAGTCTCTTAAGAAGACCCTGATTGGCCCAGCCTGGGTCACATGCACAACCCGGGTGGGGAAGCGGGGTTTCATGATTGGAAGCTCCAGTGCGATCGCAGTTGTTAAAGAAAGGGATCTCATGGTGAATGAGGCACAGATGTGCACTGCAGTGCCAGGGTTGGTGGGGGGGGGGGCTGGAATGCTGTCTGGAACGACAGGTGCAGGGTCATATTTTGACCATTACCATTTGCATTTTCCACCTCTGCATTTAAAAATCCCAATTATCTGAAACTACTACAAGACTTTACAATTCATGCTGCATTTGCAAATACAGCCTTCTAGGTTACAAAGGGTCCATTCTGCTGGCATGACGCTATATTTCCACAGGCACTAAAACCCCTCTGAGACTGGCCTGCCCATCAGCTAGCTTCCCCTCTGCCTCATGGAGACTGGGAGCAGATGTTCTCTGAGGACCTTCCAGATGGGCCTGTTCTGGGTGCCATGTCTTGGGGACCGGGTCACTTACCCGATTGCTTTTTTGCCATCATTTCCATGTGAAGAAGAAGTGGATTGGCCTTTAGTTTAAGATTATTGTATTCATAAACCCTTGACTTTGGTCGTAATAAAAGTCATGCACGTGCGTTCTCGTGCTTTGTGTGTAACATGGAGGGTGTAAATTCACTGCATGGTCATTGATGTGGAGGAACTGGAATCCAGCGGGGGCAATTTTTTTTTTTCTTTTTGAGACAGAATCTCACTGTGTCACCCAGTCTGGAGTGCAGTGGCGCAGTCTCAGCTCACTGCAGCCTCCGTCTCCCAGGCTTAAGCAATTCTCATGCCTCAGCCTCTTGAGTAGCTGGAGATTAAAGGCGTGCACCACCACGCCCAGCAAATTTAGAGGAGGGATCTTTATGCTACTAACCACCCGCCTGGCCATGGACAAATCTCTCCCTCCCTGGGCCTCAATGTCCTCATTTGTAAAATGAAGAATCAGATAAGTTGACTTGCTGTGTCATATTCTAGTTTGGCGTATTCTGAAAATTCTTCTTTTATTTTAATGGAGTAATTTGTTTATGAAGGCATTTTGCCTTTAAATGAACCTTATGTTACTTTGTCAAGGAGGAAAGTGTAGTACAGTGGACTTTGGAGCCAGATGGCATGGGTTTAAATTTCAGCTCCGTCACTTACTGTGTGGCTTGGGCACATGGCTAACACGCTCTGGGCTCAGTCACCTGATGTGTAAAATAAGAGTAATATAGTGTGTGCCTTGTAGGATTGTGGTGGGGATTAAATGAGCAAATATAGGGAAAGTGCTTAGACCAATGTCTTAATTTCTGGGACCCGGAAGTAGTAGCTGTTATTTCCAGCTTTCCTTTTAGACAACACCATGACACACAGTTCTGGCAGGAAACATTTCCACCCTGTAGATTATTTTCTTAGGAGATGCTCGATACAGATGCTGAGCTACAGGGCACAGAGCATCACTCTTGTTGTTTACCGATGTTGCCAGTTGTGTTGTAAATGGCTTGGGCCAAAGTCACAGCCATCAGCAGCACAGGAAGGGCCTGGCCTTACCCGCACTTGCCAGCACTGACCTCCAACAGTTCATACTTCACCTGTGGCCTGCCACACAGGTGCGTCAGCGTACGGGGAAACTGAGGCCCACAGCAGTGATAGGACCTGCCCTAAACTCACCGCTAATGAATAACAGAGCTGGGGCTAGAACTAAGAGTCAGGTTCGACTCTAAGTCTCCTTAGTCTATTCAGAGCCGAGAAAGTGAGAGGCGGCAGTGGCTGGGAAAACAAGACAAATGCCAGCAAGGCCACGGGGCAGCAGGGGCTGCCAGGCAGGCTGGGCTGGCGACTGCGACGCCCAGACTCGAGTCTGGGGAATGCGCTGAACGTTCAGCACGCACGGCTGCCTGGCCACAGCTGTTGTCTGCCACACCGAAGTACCCGGCTGGTGCCCAGGACAGAGCCTCTGTCCCATTGTTCTCCTGTCTCTGCAGGATTGCGGGGACAATGCCGTGACCTCTGGTAGCGGCCTGCGATGTGCTAGGGCCAGGCTCTCTCGGTTGAGAGCCATGCTTGGTCATTGCTGCGACATGCTTGTCTTGCAGAATGGGTTCATTCACTTGATCCTTTTATTCATTCTTTAACATAATACAAACATTCACGGAGCCAGGAATCCAGAGGGCGTGCAGCTCAGCTTTCAGGGTCAGGAACGGAGGACAACAGAGGCTGCTGCGTCCAAGGAGAAATGGAGGTGGGAAGGACGGACGTGCCAGGGATGGCGTGAACTAGCCAGTCGGAGTCTATTCTGATGGCTTCTAAGCCCCCGAAGCAACCAGGCTCAGTGGCTCACACCTGTAATCACAGCACTTTGGGAGGCCAAGGCAGAAGGATTGCTTGAGCTCAGGAGTTGGAGACCAGCCTGGTCAACATAGTGGGACCTCATCTCTACTAAAAATAAAAAAAGTTAGCCAGAGCGTGGTGTCGCATGCCTGTAGTCCCAGCTACTCAGGAGTCTGAGCTGGGAGGATCGCGAGAGCCTGGGAATTGGAGGCTGCGGTGAGCCGTGCTTGTGCCATTGCACTCCAGCCTGGATGACAGAGGGAAACCCTGTCTCAAACATAAGTAAATAAATAAATAAAAATAAACCCCAGGGGCAGGACTGGCTGAATTTCTGGGACCAGAGGTACCCACCCCTCCCCTCTGAGGGCCTCTTTTGGGTACCAATGTGGCAATAATATGAATAACAATAGCTTTACTGTGTGTCTACTGTGTGCCTGACACTGTCTGAAGGACTCTGTGTGTATTAAATCATTTCTCCTTCACGAGGCCAGGTTTGCTACTTGCCATGTTTTGTAGATGAGGAGGTTGGGATCTGAGAAAGCTGAGTAACTTGCTAAAGGTCCGGGTGCCCGGACGTGGCAGAGCTATGCCTGGAATCCAGGCTGTGGGCTCAGAGCCCCGACTCGGCCACTTCACCACCCTGCACATTTCCCAGTCCCCTGGCACCAGGGAGGGGGCTCAGAGCCGGAAGCAGGCTGCACGCTCATTTTGCAGACTTGTGTTGCACGTGCAATTAGTTTTTAAATTTCCTGATTCCCAGTCTTTCTTGATGGTGGCAACTTTAAACTGGAAGGTCAGCTTTGTTGCTCTGTGCTTACTTTTAAAAAATGCTGCTGTGCAAAATAGAAAAAGTTATGGCATGTGGGAGAGTGAGATTCAAGTTGATATTCTAGCTCCATCAGTCCACAACTATAGGACTTTGGGCACGTAATTTTATCACTAGAATTTCTGTGTTTTCACTTAGGAAAAAGAGAATGTAAAATTTCAGAGTGGTTGGAAGGATTAAAGAAAAGCAGTGGGTATGTAAAGGGCTTCTCCATTTTGATACCTGCTGAACTCCTATTCATCCTTCAAAACCCTGATTTCTTACCCTTTTCTCCCACCAGCCTCAATCAGAATTAATTGTGCCTGTATCTGTTTCTACTAGGGTCTAGATTCCAGGAATTATAATAATAAAGTAACTAACCTTAATCTCCTAGAAGGCAGAAGCCATGGCTGCTTTGTGAATTGTATTCCTAGTGTTGGAAGAGTACTATGTGCTAGCACATGACAAGGGCTAAGAAAAGAAGAAATGAGGCTGGGTGCCAGGGCTCATGCCTATGATCCTAGCACCTTTTGAGGCTGAAGCAGGCGGATTGCTTAAGCTCAGGAGCTTGAAACCAGCTTGGACAACATAGTGAGACTACATCTCTGTTTTAAAATAATTTAAAAAACTTAAGAATGGGCCGGGCACAGTGGCTCATTCCTGTAATCTCAGTACTTTCGGAGGCCAAGGCCAAGGCGGGTAGATCCCTTGAGGTCACAAGTTCAAGACAAGCCTGGCCAACATAGTAAAACTCCATCTCTACTAAAAATACAAAAATTACCTGGGCATGGTGGCATGCTCCTGTAATCCCAGCTGCTTGGCAGGCTGAGGCATGAGAATTGCTTGAACCCAGGAGCCGGAGGTTGCAGTGAGCCAAGATCGCACCACTACAGCCCAGCCTGGGCAACAGGGCAAGACCCCATCTCAAAAAAAGAAAAAAAAAATGAAGAAATGAATCTGCTCATGTGGGCTCTTCGTGTTTTACCAGGACAGAAGCTTTTAAATGCTTAGTAACTGTTCTTTGTGTTCAATTAAATTGTGGACTAGTTAACACTCAGGGGACTGGGTGCTAGGCTGAAATTCCACATCTCTGCTTCTGTTTCGATAGAGAGCAGGAGGCTGAGCGCAGTGGCTCACGCCTATAATCCCAGCTCTTTGGGAGGCCGAGGTGGGCAGATCACCTAAGGTCAGGAGTTCTAGACCAGCCAGGCTAACCAGACAAGATGAAACTAAAAATACAAAAATTAGGCTGGGCGTGGTGGCACATGCCTGTAATCCCAGCTACTCAGGAGGCTGAGGCAGGAGAATCGCTTGAACCCGGGAGGCGGAGGTTGCAGTAAGGCAAGATCGTGCCACTGCACTCCAGCCTGGCGACAGAATGAGACTCCATCTCACTAACAAGAAAAAACTTAAAGAAAGCAGGAGTGAGAGCTGATTGGCAGCCAGGAAAGCCTACACCACTCTATGGAATGAGACGTACGAGACGGTCCCCCCCTCACTGAGCATGAGTTAGCACCAGGCACTGTGTGGACCTCCGTAGACTGTTCATTGCCTCCAGAGGGTTTCAGCTGTTTATTTCTATGTGGCTGTTTATGCTTCCTTAAGCCAGTGGTTCATGGAAAGACTCTATATACACATAACCAGAAGGGCCTTTTTGGCCTGATGCATTTCACCTGGGCCGAGGCCAGGGAGACCTCTTGTTGCTCATGTCATACATATATATATTTTTAGGTGGAGTCTCACTCTGTTGCCCAGGCTGGAGTGCAGTGTCGCCATCTTGGCTCACTGCAGTCTCCACCTCCTGGGTTCGAGTGATTGTCCTGCCTTAGCCTCCCGAGTAGCTGGGACCACAGGCACCTGCCATCATGCCCAGCCTAATTTTTGTATTTTTAGTAGTGTTGGGGTTTCATCATGTTGGCCAGGCTGGTCTTAAACTGACTTCAGGTGATCTGCCCACCTTGGCCTCCGAAAGTGCTGGCATTATAGGCATGAGCTGTTGTGCCCAGCCTCATGTTACATATTTTTAAAACACAAATTGCACAATTGAAAGATAAACAGCCCCCATGCAGCATGTGAATGGTAGGATCAGGTATCGCGTACAGAGGGCCAGGTTTATGCATCCATGAGCCAGGGGTGGTACTGACCCCAATATACAGATGAGGAAACAGGCTTGGAGAGAACTAGTTCTTGAGTCAAGGTGAGTGTTTGGGCAGAAGCCAGATGGTGGGGGAACGGAGGCCACTTTAAATGTGGGGCTTTTGTAATGGGAGGACAGTGAGGAGCCCTGGGAAGATTTGAGATGAGAGCAATGGGTCCGCTTTGTGCATCTGTTTCTAAAGAGGTTAAAATCCCTTAGGGGAGCTGAAGTGAGAGGATTGCTTGAGCCCCGGAGTTCCAGACCAGCCTGGGCAATACAGTAAGACCCCGGCTCTACAAAAAATTTAAAAAATTAGCTGAGCGTGGTGGTGTGCACCTATAGTCCAAGCTACTCAGGAGGCTGAGCCCAGGAGGGCAAGGCTGCAGTGAGCTGTGATCACACCACTGTGGCGATGCATGGCACTCAGGTGTAGTCAACAGAGCAAGACCCTGCTCAAAAAAAAGATCCCTGCACCCTGGGTTTGGGCTGGGCATGTAAATGAAGCCGTCTTAATAAGCAAAGAATTCTGCCCAGTGGACTGTGACTTGGCTGCCCTCCACTAAAGTCTAGACCAGTGCTAGCCCTTGGGCAGCCTGCCCTAGCCTGGTACCTGCCCCAGGCTCCTGCCAGCAGCTGGCTTCCGGATGCTCTGGTGCAGCGATTCCCGACACAGTCACTAGCACAGGACAGTCGCTGCGCCGTGCAGATGCGCCATTCGAATGTGTATGGGTCTTAACCTGAAGAATGAATCTGGAGAGCTCCTTGTATGTGAAGTACAGCCTTCCCAGCCGTCATGAAAGGCCGAAGGCTCGCTGCCCTCTAAGTCTTGCTCCTGTGCTGAGTGCTTTTCCTCCTCCTCTTCTCTTCCCCGTCCCTGGACCCCTGTACGCTTTTGTCCAACCCTTGTCATTCTTTGTTCTGGACATCTTGCCTTGTGCGATTCCCTTATGGAACCAGCACACACGCTTAGTCTTCTCCCCATGGGGGTTTTATTTGAAGTTGCTGTGGTTTGCAGAAAGGGTTCCGACAAAATGCAGGAGCTAAGTGATCAGCCACTGCTACCCGCCACCTGACACAGAGGAAACCTTCCCGCGGAGCCCGTGCCACAGCCGTAGCGGGGTGGGGATACAGCCTGTGTCCTTCCTCTTGACATTTCATAAATGCTTTTTGTTTTTATAATTTTTTTTTGAGATGACATTTTGCTCTTGTCACCCAGGTTAGAGAGCAGTGGCACAATCTCAGCTCACTGCAACCTCCACCTCCTGGTTCAAGTGATTTTCCTGCCTCAGCCCCCCAAGTAGCTGGGACTACAGCTGCGTCCCAATGTACCTGGCTAATTTTGTATTTTTAATAGAAATGCCATGTTGGCCAGACTGGTTGAGAACTCCGGACCTCAGGTGATTCACCTGCCTGGGCCTCCCAGAGTGCTGGGATTACAGGCATGTGCCACTGTGCCTGGCCTGTTTTTATAATTTTAATGGCCAAATATTATTTTGTAAGTGGATGTAGTACAGCATATGTAAGTCTGCGATTTTCTGTGTGTGTGTACCTCTCTGTGGGGTGTGTGTGTATATGTGTATGTGTGGCACTCCTGTGTGTGAGTGTGGATTTGTGTGATGCATATGTGTATATGTATGTGCACCCTTGTGGGT
>NW_016107474.1:2219945-2224763 GCF_001604975.1 Cebus imitator | reverse complement strand
TTTGTGTGCACCTGTGTGTGCAGGTATGTATGTGTGTGTGTGTGCATGCCTGCATGTGTGTGTGCATGCCTGCTTGTGGGTATGTGTGCATGCCTGCATGTGTGCGTGTGTGCATGCCTATGTGTGTGTGTTCCTCCTCCTGGAATAGAGCCAGTCCTGTGATCTCCTGCTGGCTACTTTACTTCCTTTGTCCTCAGTTTTTTCATCTGAAAAATGTGTATGATAATATCTCACACCTGGAATTGTGAAAGTTCAGAAAGATGCCATGTATAATAAGTTCCTTGTGTATAAGAAGTGTTAAGTAGATACTATTTACTTACTTATCCACCTTTTGCTGAAAAATGGAAACAGCCTGGTATTTACTGGCAATGAACATCTCTGAGTATGTACGTTGTCATTTAAAAAAAATTTGTTATTTCTTTGGAAAAAGTCCCCAAACATGGGTGCGGCTAAGGAATAAGAAATGCTGGGCTCCGTTTTGATGGGGCAGAGGCTGAAGATGAACCTGGATTGAAGCTCTAGCTTGCCAACTGATCAATAAGCCTGGGCTATTTGGGGCTCCGGGCTAAGGGGATGAATCTGAGGTTAAGCCTGGACTCGGTGGGGAAAGTGCCACGATTAATTTGTGATGTCTGCTTGGATGCTGGAGAGAGAAGAGTGTGTTTCCCATATGCGTTACCTCCCTGGTCTAGATGAAGCCGCAGTCAGAAATTAGGCAGGGTGCATCTGGGGCTTCTGTAAATCTCTATGGTCAGGAAAGCCAAGTGTGTTAGACTACAGGCAGTTGCCCAAATGCTGCAGTGGTGGGGGCCTTGCGGCGGCCGCTGATCTAGGCATATGAACAGCCGCCCCATTTGGTTTTGGCCAAAACCCTCACAGCATGCTTCTTGGACATCACGCCTTCCATCTTCATTAGATGGTTACCCTGTGCCCACCCAAAATACAGCCGTGTGCCTCTGTCTTGGCTTTTGTTCTCTCCCCATTGAAGGAGGGTCGAGTCACTCCTGAGCTGTGAGGGTGCCACGGGTGCCTTTGTTCCTGAATCTGTCAAACCCTCGCCTGTGCCGTTTTCATCTGTTTG
This sequence comes from Cebus imitator, assembly GCF_001604975.1. NCBI lineage: Eukaryota > Metazoa > Chordata > Mammalia > Primates > Cebidae > Cebus > Cebus imitator. The sequence continues at coordinate 2,223,682 of NW_016107474.1, read as the reverse complement.
TTTTTCCCTTTATCTATGATGACTCATGCCTATTAAAAGAACCTGTTCCGGCCGGGCGCGGCGGCTCATGCCTGTAATCTCAGCACTTTGGGAGACTGAGGCAGGCAGATCAGGAGTTCCAGACCAGCCTGGACAACATGGTGAAAGCCTGTTGAAACTAAAAATACAAAAATTAGCCGGACATGATGGTGCACGCCTGCAATCCCAGCTACTTGGGAGGCTGAGGCAGGGCAATTGCTTGAACCTGGAAGGCGGAGGTTGCAGTGAGCCAAGATGGTGCCACAGCACTCCAGCCTGGGCAACAGAGCAAGACTCTGTTTCAAAAAAAAAATAAAGAAGAAGAAGAAAGAGAAAGAACCCATTTCTTTTAAGTAAATTATACCTTGCTGTAGAATTTTTAAAACCTTGGTCTTTCAAGCACTTTGAATAGTTGTGGGAGGGAGGTGTAGGGGCCTCGGTGGGGTCGGCAGTGGGTGCTTAGCAGGTTACATGGCTGTGCGTTTTCATGTGGCTCCTCTTCCTTGGAAATTGCCTCGTCTCCTGGCAAGATACAGGGTGCTGGGGACTGACTGCTTTTCTTCAGCACTCCAGGGTCTTTGGTTTATAAATCATCTTCACCTGCTTGTAGAAAAGACACATTCATGTGGCCAGCATGTGTCTTGTCTACCCCCAGCCCCATCTCATGCATGCCGGAGGGGAGATTCCATCCCCACACCTTTTTGCAAGGGTGGACCTGAAGCCAGCATAGCCTTCATGTGAGAGCCATGCTCTGATCCCACAGCTGACTTTCCATGCCAGGTTTCCCCACTGCCCTAGGATTCTGGTGTCCCTGGTGGAACTTCATCCTGTATCCATGTGCTCTGGAGGCTTAGGTGTGGGATACCTGGACGACTGATGGGGAGAGGCTGGGGGACCCTGTTGTCCAGCCTTCTTCTTTCACAGAGGCGGAAAACCGGGCGCAGAGCTGTTGAATACTGCCTTCAGGGCATTTTAGAGCCCCCTGCGTCTGTTTCTCTGTTCTCAGTCTGTCACAAACCCGCCAGTACCAGAATTTTGACTTTCCAGAGCCTAGGAGAGCGTGTGGCATATGACAGCTGCCCTCTAGCATGTGATTGTGGGGAGAGTGACTTGTGTCACTCTCATTGTCTTTCCATACAACAAAGATCAGCTCCTCTCCTGGGCCCCACTTCATAGAAATATGCATTTCTGACATCACAGATGGAACTGCCCAAGAACCCCCACTCATGTTTTCTCCCCAGAGCTTCCCCTGCACCCACATTCCCTGCACTGGTTGGGAACATTCTCATAGCCCAAACACTCCTGAGGAGCAGACCCCACACTTGTACCGGACAGGCTTCCTCCCTGTTCCCCCGCAGCCAACCCTGGGCCTGGCTTTGAGGTTTGCAGCCAGAGCTGGCATCTTCTCTCTGCCAGTTTCATTGCCTTGGTTATTCCTAGGAATTCCTGGGACTTCCCTTCGTTAAAAAATAAACACTGGGAACGAGAAGAGGAACCAGCCACTGCCTGTGCCTTCACTCTGAGGGGCTGAGAGAACTTCACTGTATCTCAGATACTTATCCTCACATCTTGAGAATGCAGGCGAGCCCACAGCCCTGCAGAGCACCGTCCATGACTGATAAGCACTTAACTCTGTACCTGGCACGCTCCTCAAGCATCCAGGCCCCTTTTATGCTCATACGATCCTCACAGCAGCCCTAGGAGGTGAAGCTGTAATTATCCCCATTTGCAGATGAGGAGACTACGGCTCGGAGAGGTTGAGCCCCCAGGGAGGCTCAGGCCACTGGAGATGCCTGTGGACCATTGTGCCTGTTTGTATTTGGCCCAAACCTGCTCCCAACACCCTGGGGTTTAAACCCAAGCAGTTGAGAGCCATTTAAAAATGAAAAGGAGCCAGGTGTGGCGGCTCACGCCTGTGATCCCAGAACTTTGGGAGGCCTAGGCGGGCAGATCGCTTGAGATCAGGAGTTCGAGACCGGTCTGGCCAACATGATGAAACTGTGTCTCTACTAAAAATACAAAACAAGCCAGGCTTGGTGGCATGTGCTTGTAATCGCAGCTACTTTGGAGGCTGAGGCAGGAGAATTGCTTGAACCCCGGGAAGTGGAGGTTGCGGTGAGCCGAGATCATGCCACTGCATTCCAGTCTGGGCGACAGAGTGAGACACCATCTCAAAAAATAAAAATAAAAATGAAAAGGATGAGCCAGGCATGGTGGCTCACACCTGTAATCCCAGCACTTTGGGAGGCTGAGGTGAGTGGATCACCTGAGGTCAGGAGTTCAAGACCATCCTGGCAAACACAGTGAAACCCTGTCTCTACTGGAAATACAAATATTAGCCAGGTGTGGCAGGAGAATCGCTTGAACCCAGAAAGTGGAGGTTGCAGTGAGCTGAGATTGTGCCACTGCACTCTAGTCTAGGTGACAGGAGCAAAAACTTCACCTTACAAATAAATAATAAATAAGAAAAGGATGATTTAAAACCAAGATAGGAAAATATGCCCTTTAAAATGCAGCCTTGGAGAGAGACGGCTAGATACTCTGACCGGAGCCGCAGTACCTACCCCGTGCCCTTTGCTATATTACCCTCCTCAGGAAAGTGGAGACAAGTTTTGTTGAATGTTTGTTTTGCATCTTTGAGGTGCGAATGTATAAGCAGTTGGGAAAGGTCCCAGGGACAAAACTTGTCTTCATGACCAGCCTGGCCAACATGGTGAAAATACAAAAATTAGCCAGGTGTGGGGGTAGGTGCCTGTCATCCCAGCTACTCGGGAGGCTGAGGCAGGAGAACCACTTGAACCTGGGAGGCGGAGGTTGCAGTGAGCTGCGATCACGCCATTGCACACCAGCCTGGGAGACAGAGTAAGAGTCTGTCTCAAAAAAACAAACAAAAACTTGTCTTCCACTTGGCAGCTTGCACTGTTCCAAACCATTCAAGCAGCCTCAGCTGCTTGGAGTCAGACTTGGCTGGATAAGGCCCTTTGGAAAAAAATCCTGCTTTGGCAAGAAAGGAGAAGTCCCCTGTGGCAGCTATCAGAGAGCGACCCTGAGTTCCTGGACAAGACAAAGATGTTTCTTCAGCCATAGGTGACAGCGCCCCCCGACGGGCGCACGCTGCTGTGCAGTCGCTGGCCAGTTGTGGCGGCCGCCTCTAGGGCTTGGCTGTCTAGAGCAGTCCCTGGGCCGGCATCTGGAACGCACCCCCAGGGCCCCGCTGGGAAGTTGCTGTGTGCCCTGGGATGAATTGTGTCCCCTCTCAGCATTGCGTGCTGGTCCTCTGTGTCATGAAGAGGTGGATGGCAGGTTTCAAGGGTAGAGTGCAGTGGTGCGATCATGGCTTATGGCAGCCTCGACCTCCGGGGCTCAAGTCATCTTCCCGCCTCAGCCTCCCGAGTGGCTGGGACAACAGGCGCACGCCACCACTCTTGGCTATTTTTTATTATTATTTTTGTAGAGACAGGGTTCCCCTAGGTTGCCCAGGCTGGTCTTGAACTCCGGGGCTAAAGCGATTCTCCCTCCTTGACCTCCCAAAGTGCTTGGGATTACAAGCATGAGCCACCTCCCTTCACTATTTTGTTTAACTGAAACACAGTTTACATAGAGTAAAATGCACAGGTCTTAGGAATACTGCTCAACGAGTTTTTGTATATACATATGCATACATATACATATATGTATGTACAAATATATATATCTATATATGTGTGTGTGTGTGTGTG
>NW_016107474.1:2216375-2219732 GCF_001604975.1 Cebus imitator | reverse complement strand
CCCCCAGGTAGCTGGGATGATAGGCACCCGCCACGACACTCGGCTAATTTTTTATATTTTTAGCAGAGATGGGGTTTCACTGTGTTGTCGAGGCTGGTTTCGAACTCCTGACCTCAGGTGATCCAGTTGCCTCCCAAAGTGCTGGGGTTACAGGTGTGAGCCACTGCGACTGGCCCAAGTTGTTGTATATTTTGAATGTTCATGGCGTACACCTGTGAAACCACCACCCAGATCTGGACGTGGCGCATTTCCAGGCCCCGAAGTCTTCCATGCGGCCCCTGCCAGTCACTCGCCTCCCCTCAGAAGGGCTCTGTTGCTCTGCAATTCATGATTCTCTCTGGCTGATCACATTATTCTTTCAGACTCTTTAATGTTCTGTCTAGACCTGGCTGCCGCTGGCCACATGTGGCCTCTGAATGCTTGAAAATCACTGTGTGCTGTAAACCTGGAGAGCACACAGGGCTTCTAAGGCTGTTCAAAAGAAATGAAGGTAAAGGACCTCGCCAGTGGCTTTTAGCATTGATTACATGTAGAAATGACAATATTTTGCATATATTGGATTACATAAAATACTATTAAAATTAATGGCACTGATTTCTTTTTTATTTTCTTCAATGGTGACTACTAGAAATTTGAAAATTCCTGGCCAGGTGCAGTGGCTTATGCCTGTAATTCTAGCACTTTGGGAGGCTGAGGCAGGTGGATCGTTTGAGCTTAAGAGTTCAAGACCAGCCTGAGCAACATGGTGAAACCCTGTATCAAAAAAAAAAAAAAATGCAAAAATGAGTCAGGCATGGTGGTGGGACCTGCAGATCCAGCTGCCTGCGGGGCTGGGGCAGTAGGCTCTCCTGAACACAGGTGGAGGTTGCTGTGAGCTGAGATTGTGCCACTGCACTCCAGTCTGGCAGCATGGGTGACAGAGTGAGACCCTGAGAAAGAAAAAGAAAAGGAAAGGAAAAGAGGAAGGAAGGAAGGAAGGAGAGAGAGAGAGAGAGAGAGAGAGAGGAGAGAGAGAGAGAGAGAGAGAAAGAAAAGAGAGAGAGAAAGAAAAAAAGAGAGAGAGAAAGGCAGTGGGGAGAGAGAGAAAGCGAGAGAAAAGAAAGAAAATTTAAAATTCCGGCCTGTGGAGGCCAAGACGGGTGGATCGCTTGAGCCCAGGAGTTGGAGACCAGCCTGGCAACATGGCGAAACCACGTCTCTACAGTAAAATACCAAAATCAGCTGGACGTGGTGGCTTGTGCCTGTAGTTCTAGCTACCAGGGAGGCGGAGGTGAGAGGACTGCTTGAACCTAGGAGGTTGAGGCTGCAGTGAGCCGAGGTCGCCTCACTGCACACCAGCCTGGGTGACAGAGCGAGGCTGTATCTCAAAAAAAAAGAAAATGTGAAATGCTTTATTTGTCCGCACTGCACTAGGCCCTCTCTGGAAGTCTCCTTCTGTGAAGGACTTGCCTCCTGAGTCTTGTCGCCTGCCCCTGCCCCCGTGGGCGTTGTGGCATGTGGGTGCCGGCGAGCGCTGTGTCCTCAGGAGGTGTGTGGTGTGCGGTGGCCACGCTTTGCACACATATGTTGCCTGTGGCTTCCGGCCTCAGGTGTGAGGCAGAGTTCCACGCAGGCTCCCTCCAGTCTCAGGCGTTGCGCCCCAGTCAGGGTCCTCTGTCCAGAGCCGGTTTTGCTCAGCTTCTGGCTCTTTTTGAAGACATGCAGTGAAGCCCACTCCTCAGGGGCGCCTGCCACTCCCTTATCCAGCGGGAGCTGCTGGAAGGCGTGGAGGTGGAGAGGGGTGGAGGTTGTTTCGAGTTGGTTTTAGGCTGAGGCTCAGATCAGACATTTTGGGGACATTCTGTGGAGTCCACACCCTGAATGGGAGGTGCTGGCTCACCTTGGTAAGCCCCTGGGGGCTCGGGAGCACCCCGCGTAGGATGGAGGCCTGCTAGTACCCCCTCCATGCGGCCGGACCACCTGGACCCCTTCAGGATGGGCTCTGGCCCTGTAGAAGGCAGGAGTGGCTCAGTGTCCACTCAGGAGCAGGCTGGGGTCAAGCTCTGGCTTCAAGGGAACTGACCACTGTCAGTCACAGGACCGTCTGACCCATGTGTCCATGTGGCATCCAGGCAATGGGCCCGTCCATGACCAGTCTGCCGGTGAGGTGATGGGCGGAGCCAGTCCCAGGGGGGCGATTGGGTTGACATTCGGACACTTTATTTGGAAGGTGCTAGGAGTCACTGCCAGGCTCAAAGAACAGGGAGGGGGTGGACAAGACACAGGAGAAGCACCAGGAGGAGACATGAAGCAGGGAGGGGAGGAGACAGGTGCGGGAAAAGGCGAGCGGACCCAGTGCAAGGGTGGAGAGCAGCGGGCTGCTGGATGACTGCCACTTAGCTAGCCTCATGGTGTCACTCGCTGAGCCTCAGTTTCTCCTTCTGAATTGAGGGAAAAGAGATGACCTCTAGACCAGCAGCCCTGCTGTCTATGAGGCCATTGTGATGGGAAGGCCCAGAGGAAGCCACCCTTCTAGTGTCCTCCATCCATCCCTTCCCTCTGCTCAGCTTTGCAGCTGCATGGGGTGCAGTGAGTCTCAGGCTTTACACCTGGGCAGTCACGTGGCGGGGACTCTTATGTGAGGTGGGAGCTGAGCCAAATGTGCCAGCTGTCAGCCAAACTGAAGGTGAAGGGAGCAAACAAGGCTTATGTCTGAATACAAGGTCTTCAGCCCACCCCTGGAGGTGGCATGTCAGGATTCTCCCAGACAGACAATCTGGGTTCTGTTCTAATGGGGACCAGAGCAGGGCCACCGTCATTGTAGCTTCACAAATGTTTAAAGTGTTTGTCTTTCTTGATCATTGGAAGAGGAGAAAAAAAAAAAAAAGGCAGTAAGGAATGAGGAAGGACTCAATTTTACACAGTCTAACTCTCTGTGTTCCCCTGAGGGTAAATTGGAAATGAAATATGAATACAGGATTTCTAGGTGTGAGCCATTTCAGTGTGTCAAGACACTTGCTCTCTAACCCTGCTTTGCCTTTTGACAGTAATCGGATTGCTGGACGGCTTGTCTTTTAAGACCTAAGTACAGACAATAAAAACAGCCCTTCTGCAGGGAAAATAACCTTCCATTCTATTTTCTACTGAGCAGAAAGGAAAGAACATCAGCCGAGCCAGGGGGGTTATCAAGTTGCAGGATGCCCCTGTTAATCTTGTGAGATTTGGTTTGCTTTAAACATTTGCACAGATCATATGGTTGTTTTTGTATATACTTTTGTTTGTATAACTTGTAATTGTTTTTTTGCTACTCTTTTGATTTTAAACATGTCCTTGGTATGCAGTACAAGGTTTGAGGTGGTGGTTTTTTTTTTTTTTTAT
>NW_016107474.1:2213118-2216354 GCF_001604975.1 Cebus imitator | reverse complement strand
TATAGTTTGAAACATAGGATTTTTAAAGGTAATTTTGTTCATTTACATTTATTGTTGTTTTACTAGCTCTGCTGTCTGTTTTGCTTCTTTTTGTTTTGGTATAATTTGATTTCCTTAGTACTTGTGGTTTTAGGTTGACCTGTGCCTTGCTCCATGTATCTTTCATTTAGATTTCTTAGACCTTATCAAACTTCTTTCTTTCTATCTCTCTTTCTTTCTTCCTTTCTTTCCTTCCTTCCTTCCTTCCTTCCTTTCTTTCTTTTCTTTCTTTCCTTTCTTTCCTTTCTTTCCTTTCTTCCTTTGAGACAGAGTCTTGCTCTGTCACCAGGCTGGAGTGCAGTGGTTCGATCTCGACTCACTGCAATTTCTGCCTCCTGGGTTCAAGCCATTTTCCTGCCTTGGCCTCCCGAGTAGCTGGGATTACAGGCTCGAACCACCACAGCTGGCTAATTTTTGTATTTTTAGTAGAGACAGTGTTTTACCATGTTGGCCAGGATGTTCTCAATCTCCTGACCTCATGATCTGCCCGCCTCAGCCTCCCAGAGTGCTGGGATTACAGGCGTGAGCCACTGTGCCCAGCCCTCATACTTGTTTTTCTTAATCTAAATCTTCTAATAGCTAACCAGCTCGAAATTCAAGTGTTCTTATTTCTGTAGATTGCCATATATAGCTATCACAAAGCAGAGGAACTTTGGACTTTATTCTAGAAGCATCTTAAGCTGTTGGTTTCCTACTTCTGATCGCTCTCTGCCCCTCATGTCCTGGGGCTCAGGCTTGAGAAATGCATTAATTCTCAATTCTCCTTTCTGGCTTTTCCATCTACTTTGTATTCTTTCATTGCACTGATCACATATACTTAGTAACACACTGTAGCAGGGTGGGCACAGAAGGGATCTAAAGGGTGTTTTGTATTCCAGGCAGGTCTCTCCAAGCCCAGCCCATGAGTCTTATCTTCAAAAAGTAAAATAAAATAAAGCTAATATACTGAGGGCTGAATGAGAGCATGAGTGAGGCTGTTCCTGGCACGTATCAGCTGCTTGATAAAAATTAACCTCCCCTTCTCCACCTTGTTAGTGTTCTCAGTGGCTTTGCACATCAAATGCTTTGTCTTTTTATTGTTAAACTTAACCTTGAGGATGTTCCTGGGTTCATCATTCTTGGCAGTATGGCGACTTTTTTGTTTTTTGTTTTTTAATGGTGGTGGAATTCATTTAACATAAAACGAACATTTTTATTTATTTATTTAGAGACTGACCTCTCTCTGTCACCCAGGCTGGAGTGCAGTGGTGCCATCTTGGCTCACTGTAACCTCCACCTCCCGGGTTCAAGCAATTCCCCTGCCTCTGCCTCCCAAGTAACTGGGATTTCAGGCATGTGCCACCATGCCCAGCTAAGTTTTGTATTTTTGGTAGGGGTGGGGTTTCACTATGTTGGCCAGGCTGGTCTCGAACTCCTGACCTCAGGTAATCTGCCCGCCTCGGCCTCCAAAGTGCTGGGATTACAGGCGTGAGCCATTTTAAAGTGTACAAGTATACAATTCTGTAGCTTTTAATACATTCACAGTGTTGTGCAACCCCTACCCCTGTCTAGTTCTAAAACTTTTTCATCACCCCAAAAAGAGATGGTGACTCTTTCAAGATGCCAGCTTTGGCATTAACGGGACCTCTGGTATGTGACTTCCGTCAAGCATGGCAATCTCCAGCAGTTGTTTTCTCATCTTTAAAGTGAAAATAATGCCGATCACCTTTAAAATAAGGCCTTATTTTGTCCACATTATTTTCACTTTCAAGGCCTTTTTAAAAAGAACCTGATTGAGGTATAATGTGTACACCACAAAATCAGCTCATCCTACGTGCACTTTTTCAGTACCTTTTTTTTCAGTACTTTTTCGTGAATTTGCAGATTTGCGCACCCATCACCACAATCCCAATTTTAGAACGTCTCTATTATTTCCTGTTCCCATCTCCAGCTCCTTGTAACCACGAGTCTGCTTTCAGCCTCTATGGGTTTGCCTTTTTTAGACATTTATACAAATGGTAGCCGACCATATATGGTCTTTATGCCTGGCCTCTTGCACTCAGCATCCTGTTTTCGAGGTGCATCCATCTTGCTGCGTGAGTCAGCACTTCATTCCTCTCTGTGGCTGAGGAGTATTCCATTGTGTGGACGGACTGTGCTGATAATCCACGCCTCAGCTGATGGACATAGGGGTTGTTTCCACTTTCCATGATTTTATTTGCTACCATGGGTCATTAGCAGTACCACGGCACTGTGCTGGTACACAGAAGTGCTTAATCATTGTGGTTGGCCGGGCGTGGTGGCTCACGCCTATAATCCCAACACCTTGGGAGGCCAGGGCGGGTGGATCACTTGAGGCCAGGAGTTCGAGACCAGCCTGGCCAACACAGTGAAACCCCGCTTCTACTAAAAATAGAAAAATTAGCCAGGCATGGTGGCGGGCACCTGTAGTCCCAACTTCTCGGGAGGCTGAGACATAAGAATGGCTTGAACCCTGGAGGCAGGTTGCAGTGAGCCGAGACTGAGCCACTGCACTCCAGCCTGGGCGACAGGCTTTTCTCTCAAGAAGAAAACAAACTATTGGTCATTGTTTATGTTATTTCCTTATGGCTTTTTTTTTTTTTAATGTGGATGATTTTCTGTTAGACTTGGTATTTGTGGTTTGATAGCTTTTTTTGTCAAGCTATTGTCATCCTGAAATTTTCCTTGTTTGTTAAAGTCTTAGGATTAACATATGGCGATAATTGTGTATCATCATGACTTAGGGCCATCTGATAAGCCAGGTCACCTGCTTCGCTCATTCATGCCACACGTGTTTACGGAGTGTCCCATGGGTGCCAGGCCTGCAGGCTATGGGTGAAACCTGTGTACCCCAAGAGGAGACAGTGACTGCATCTGTTTTGCTCAGCCCTGTAGCCTCACAGCCTGGCATGGTGTTTATTGAATGAAGCACAGCCTCTACCCTCATGTAATTCGATGCAGGTGGAAAGCCCATGGCAGACCCAGGACTGGAAGCTCCTGTGTCATTAGGAACATTGGTGGCCGAAGCTTGCTGGTAACAGCTGGCGAGAGTGAATTACGCCTGTCTACTTCCACCTCCATGCATGGTGACATCACTTTGATAGGCTGACATCAGCCACTGTGGGAATATTAACACCATGGAAATGGGCAAAAGCCACCAATCAGAGTTTTGTCCTCCCCTCCCCTCCCCTCCCCTC
>NW_016107474.1:2145991-2212953 GCF_001604975.1 Cebus imitator | reverse complement strand
GAGTGCCTAGTGTTAAACATTTACCAGCACACCACCTGCCTTTCCAGCCTCGTAACCTAGTATTCTCATGACAAGATGTTTTTTACAGGTGAGGGAATTGAGGCACAAAGAATTGAAGGGACTCGCCCAAGGTAATGCAGCCAGAGCTCAAGCCCTGGCTTCCTCGGGCCGTCGGCACGGTGATGGGAAGACACAGCCTCACCTCTGCCCCATTCCCTCCTCCCTAGTCAGGATTCTTCTGCCAGACAGCCCTGCTGCTGAGGTTTCATTTCCATCTCTCGTTCAGTGTTTTCAGGGCTTTGCTTCCCAGTGTGTTCCTGAGCCACCCTCACATCCTGTCCTTTCCTTCTTAATAGGAACGCTGTGTTTTCCTTTGTTCTTGCAGAATTTCGCTAAGGAGTTTGTGATCAGTGATCGGAAGGAGCTGGAGGAAGATTTCATCAAGAGTGAGCTGAAGAAGGCAGGGGGGGCCAACTACGACGCGCAGACGGAGTAACCCCAGCCCCCCGCCTTGCCAAAGTCATCTGCCTGCTCCCCAGGGGAGGGGACCGCCGGCCTCAGCTGCCAGCCCACCAGCCCACCAGGCAGAAAAGAAGCCATGAGAGGCAGCGCCCGCCACCCTGTGTCTGCAGCCCCCACCTTCCCGCTTCCCTTACAACCCTGCTGTGTCCCATCTCATGACGCTCATGGAACCTCTTTCTTTGATCTTCTTTTTCTTTTCTCCCCCTCTTTTTTGTTCTAAAGAAAAATCATTTTGATGCAAGGTCCTGCCTGCCATCAGATCCGAGGTGCCTCCTGCAGTGACCCCTTTTCCTGGAGTTTCTGTTAAATGCGACGAGGTCCGCCCAGTGGGGTCTGCATGGCCTCGTGTTGCTTCCAGAGCCGGGGCCTGTTTTGCCATCTTGGTTTTCTTGGGCCTCTGTTCCTGCGTACCACTCGGGCAGCTGGGCCAGGAACTGCGCCCGGTGCCTGCAGCCTTTATAAGCACACACGTCCATTCCCCAGTCAGACCCAGACCTGCCTTGTGGACTCTGCCCCGGCCTCCCTCATCCCACCTCCATCCAGAGTTGCCTAAGGTGCATGTCTGGCAGAGGCAGGATTGCTCAGGGGTGAGGTCAGGTCTGGCTCAGACTGAATAAGGAGAGAAAATTTGCCTTAAAATTTGCCTGGCAGTGGCTTTACTGCACGGTCTGGAATCACCTGTTCCCACCCTCTCGACAGAAATTTCCTTGTGACACAGAGAAGGGCAAAGGTCTGAGCCCAGAGTTGACGGAGTATTTCAGGGTTCACTTCAGGGGCCCCCAAAGCAACGAGGGTGCTAGGGAGAGAGGCCCAGGGTGGGGACTGGGAATTTAAAAGGATTGCTGGGAATGGATCCTTTAGGTTCTGGAAGCTTCTGTGCAAGCTGCGAGGATGGCTCAGGCCACAGGGCTGCTCCACTGAGCTGGCAGCTGAGCAAAGCCCTGGCCATGGCGCCCCGAAAGCCTTCGGCTTCAATCCTACGCCCGCACCACACACTCAAAAGGATCGTTGTGTTTTGTTTTTAAAGAAAGATGAGATTGGCTTGGTTCTTCATGAGCACATCTGATATAGCTCTTTTTCTTTTTTCCTTGCTCATTTCGTTTTGGGGAAGAAATCTGTACTGCATTGGGGTTGTGAAGAACATCTCTGCACTCAGTTGACAGAAATAAATGTTTTTTTGTTTTTCAAAAAACAGTTTGGTTTCCGATTTGTCCTACAAAGTTCTTTTCTTTGCTGTAAAAACAAAGGTAGTCATCATCGCCCTCAGATTTCACAGGCGTTTGCGGAGTGGCTGGGGCTGGCCCTTTCGTGTTCAGGAGCTTATTTAATTCTTAGTGACCATAAGAAACAGGTGGTGCTTCTGTCCCTATTTCCTGAAAACTGAGGCTCAGAGGGACTAATTCACCCGAGGTCACCCAGATGGGGAGTGGCAGAGCTGGGCTCACTGCAACCTCCACCTCCCAGGTTCAAGAGATTCTCCTGCCTCAGCCTCCACGCTAGCTGGGATTACTGGCACCCACCACTGTGCCCGGCTAATTTTTATATTTTTAGTAAAGATGGGGTTTCAGCTTTGCACAGTGGCAGTATCGTAGCCAATGAGGCTTATCTGAGGTGCAATTATTGCTAATTGAAAAGTTCCCAGTACCCTGCTGTGATGACTTGCAATATAGTCAGCATTGGCAACTTTTGACAGTCTCTAAGGAGACTGAATTAAAAAAAAAAAAAGATGGGGTTTCACCATGTTAGCCAAGCTGGTCTCGAACTCTTGACCTTAGGTAATCTGCCCACCTCGGCCTCCCAAAGTGCTGGGATTATGGGTGTGAGCCACTGTGCCCGGCCAGAGCTGGGATTTAAACTGAGATCTCTAGACACCCCTGGTGCTGTGGCTTGTGAGGGGAGCGGGGAGGCCACAGATTGGGGATCGTGTTGGGACCACAGGCTGTGCTGCTCTTTGAGTGGCCAGAACTCCCCTGTCTGCCCTTTCAGGAAAAGCCAAGAGAAAGCATCTTCCTCACTGGCTGTGACATCCTTTCTGAGGTTATCCTCCAGCTGAAAAACTGGACTTCCAGCACACCAGACCCTGTGGGAACCCAGAATCAGGCCAGAGGAGTTTCAAACGCAGACAGCTGGGCTTGAAGGAGCTGAGTGTGGGGGCGGGAGGGTATGGGGGAGAGGGCAGAAGCCCAAATCAGAGCAGGAAGGAATCCTACAAGGTGCAGGCAAGGCCCTGATCATGCTGCCCAGGGCGGCATGGGGGGCAAAGGTCACCACCACCCCCAGCCCCAGCCTGCCCTCATCTGCATCTTTGAAAACACAGATGAGGCCTCCATTCTAGCCACATGTGGGTTCTAATTTCTGCTCATCTGTTCACAGCTGTGTGGCCTTAGGCACGTTAGTTAACCTCTCAGCCTCAGTTTCCTCATCTGCAAAATGAACATTGCCTACGTGTAGAAAGCCTTAAGGGGCAGCGAGGATTGTGTATGCAAAGGGCATCTGTCGGGGCGCGGTGTTTTTACCTCACACCTGCTGCTGGTCTTGTTAACTGTGGGCTTACATTTTTTCCTATACCTAGAACCGAGGGAGCTAAACTAGATCTGCTCCCAGTGCACGGGTTTTAGCTGCAGTCAGAACGTGGGCTCAGTAGGTGCATTCTGGCCCAGCAAGCCTTCCATCCTCTTCTGGAATCTCCTGGTCGGCCAAGCCCTCCTCCAGGCTCGCCGCCCATCCCACTCCCTGTCCCGAAGTGGACTAGAAAGAATGAGCAGCTCTCAAATCTGCCCCTACGCCTGTGGTCTCACCCCTGACTCTGAATTAGGTTCACTGGGAGCTTTGAAAACACAGATGAGGCCTCCTTATCCCAGGCCAGTGAAATCCCAGTGCCAAACTCAACAAACGGCAGCTTTTCCTTTCCAGACGGCTGCAGAAGTGGCCCCGATCCCAGGCAGGAGGGGCTGGGAGGGAGGCCCGAATCTCCCTCCAGTGGGTTCCTCTTGTGAATGGAATCTTTGTTTTTGTTTTGTTTCGAGACAGGATCTCACTCTGCCGCCCAGGCTGGAATGCAGTAGCACGATCACAGCTCACTGCAGCCTCCAGCTCCTGGGCTCAGTCAATCCTTCCGCCTCAGCCTCCTGAGTAGCTGGGACTGCAAGTGTACACCATGCTCAGCTAATTTTTCTATTTCTTTTGTAGATGTGAAGTCTCCCTATCCTGCCCAGGCTGGTCTCAAACTCCTGGACTCAAGCAATCCTCCCACCTTGGCCTCAGAGTGCTGGGCTTACAGGCGTGAGCCACTGCACCCAGCCATGAGTGGAATCTTGAAGGGCAAGTGCAGACCGAGGTTTCTTGAGCACCTACTATGTGCCAGGCACTGTTGTAGGTATGGGGATTTGATGCTGAACAAACTCAGACAGCCCCCACCTTCAAGGAGGCTGAGTCTAGCAGGGATGACAGATATTAACTAGCTTGTCCCACCAGAGGTTGTATGTTTCCAGATGAGGGTAAGTTCCCTTCTGAGAAAAAAGCCCAGGTTCCATGTGAGAAGATCACAAAGGCCCTGGATCTGGCTGGGGTATCAGGGAGGGCTTCCCTGAGCAGGTGGGACCTGAGCTGAGAACGCAGGGAGATGAAGGAAGGAACAGGAAAGCGGGGACACAGGCTGCATGGAACCTTTGCCCCCAGGTGAAGCAGGGTCCGAAGCAGCTTGTTCGTGTGTCAAGGAGCTTCCCTTTAACTCGAAAACTGCAGCTTGGGCCCTTGCTGGGAATCCCGAGGGATCGTGAGACCACTGAAGGCAGAGAAGCCCTGCTTTTTGGTCTTTTTCTTTCGAGATGGAGTCTCGCACTGTCGCCCAGGCTGGAGTGCAATGGTGCAATCTTGGCACTGCAGCCTCTGCCTTTTGGGTTCCAATGATTCTCCAGCCTCAGCGTCCCCAGGAGCTGGGATTACAGGTGCCCACCACCACGCCCCGCTAATTTTTGTGTTTTTAGAAGAGGCGGGGGTTTCACCATGTTGGTCAGGCTGGTCTCAAACTCCTGACCTCAAGTGTTCCACTCGCCTCAGCCTTCCAAAGTGCTGGGATTACAGGCATGAGCCACCGCACCTGGCCAAATAAATTCTTAAGTCATAAAAATAAGGAAAAAATATTGTTTAGAGTTTTTTTTTTCTTCAGGATTATGCCTTAATTTTCAGCCTTTCCTTGCCTATCAGAACAATTCATCCTAAACTGAAGAGAAGCTCACCTCTCCAGCTGCAGCTCCATGCTAACGTTTTGCGACCCCTCGCCGCCCCCCTCCCAGCATCCTGTGGTCAAGGGCAAACTTCCGGCAGGGCTGGAGGGGCTCTGCGTGTCCAGCCAGGACCTTGTCCACCTTCCTCCTCCCATGCCTGCATCCGGGCCCTGATATCCTTCCTCTACTTTTCTGAAGACCTCTCTCTTTCCCTCTAGAGAGAGCCTGGTCTCTGCTGGTCTGCCTCTTCTAGAAGGTTCCCTGTGCCCTGTGAAGTGGACTGAATGATGGCTCCCAAAAGATCTGTGCCCCAGAACCCGTGAATGTGACCTTATGTAGAAAGAGGGTCTTTATAGATATAATTAAAGATCATCCTGGATTTAGGGGGGCAGCAAACCCCGCAACAGGCAACACAGGGAGATTTGAGACAGAGACAACACGTCAGAGAGATGAGAGATGAGAGAGACGGCCTTGGGAAGACAGAGGCAGAGACGGGAGTGAGGCCGCTATGAGCCTGGAGCCGCCAGCAGTGGGAAGAGGCAGGAAGGAGCCTCCCGTAGTTTGATTTTTGACTTCTGATCTCTAGAATCGTGAGAGAACATCTTTCTGTTGTGTTAAGCCCCCGGTGTGGTGACTGGCTGTGGCACTCATTTGGACCGAATATGCCTCTTCCCTCCCCGACTAACTGTGCACCTCTGTGGGGCAGATGCCCCTTCCCACTAGGTGCTCATAAGTGGTCGGTGAGTCAGCTTCAGTTGAGTTCCCCAGCCTGAAGGTGGAGGAGGTGGGGCCCTGCCCAGTTCTTCCAGCCCCACACAGTGTCCACACCTGCTCAGATGGCGCTCACACCTAGTCCCTGATGAGCTAGAGACCTAGAGACCAGGGCCTGCCTGGCTTTCTCCGCCTGGCGCTGGCTCCCACCTCTGGCTCTGCCCCAGAGCTGGCCCTGGAGGGCAGCTGTCCTGTGCCCCTGTCCACCTGTCCAGCTCCTCCACCCCAGCGGCTTGACCCCATTACCCGGAGTCCTCCCCTGTAATCGTCTCTGAGTCTTAAGATACCACTGCCAGGAGGGGGCTGGCTGCAGGCTTGCAGAGGCCTCACTCCAGTCTCTGCAGGCTGCTTCAGGCCTTGGGCTCTGCCAGGTGGCAGGTGTGGAACTCTGGCTCCCTCTGGGTGGGGCAGGAGAGGCCCGTGTTGCCCTGAGGCTGAAGGCACAGCGGCAGGTCTGGGGCAGGGGCTGCTCTGTCTGCCTGTGCTGGGAACTGGTGGAGAGAGCTGCCCTGCAACTGGGGGACAAGGGAGTAGAGAGGCCCCTTTGGGCTAGGAGCACTGGCTCACGACTTTGGGAGGCTGAGGCAGGAGGATTGCTTGATCCCTAGAGTTCGAGTCCAGCCTAGGGAACAAAGAGAGACTTTATCTCAGGAAAAAAAAAAATACAGACGGGGTCTTGCTATGTTGTCCAGGCTGGTCTCAAACTCCTGGGTTCAAGTAATCCTCCAGCTTCAGCCTCCCAAAGTGGTGGGATTATAGGTGTGAGCCACTGTGCCTGGCCAGAAACCCCATCACTATGAAAAATAAACATAAAATTAGTGGGGAATGGTGATGTGTGTCCATGGTCCCAGCCACTCAGGAGGCTGAGGGGGGAGAGCTGCTTGAGTCCAGGAGGTCAGGGTTGCAGTGAGCCATGAACGTGCCACTGACCTCCAGCATGAGCAACAGAGCAAGACCCTGTCTCAAAAAGAAAAAGAAAAATGCCCCTTTGAACGGAAGGCTGAAGTCCCTGGGTTATTTCTGGTAAAACTGAGAGAATGAGAGCAGGCATTGAATTCTTTCTCCTTGGCTCGTCTCCAGCAGTTCTCATGTCCAGTGTCACTGCTGAGGACAGGCCACGCCACTGTGTGTGCAGGCAAGACAAGCCGTGACAACTCTGAGAAATCCCGAACCTAAAGACAGGTGTAAAAGGCAGCTTACAAAGTGATAGTGGCACAGCGATAACACCTGTGCTAAATTTCCAAACAAAATCCTAAGGCCTTGACTATGAGCGCATCCACCTGAGCAGAGGTACATCCGGCACAATGAGAACGAGAGGTAAGCCCTGGGAGCGGGGCGGGGGGAGGCCAAGTCAGCGCTTCTGTGGAGCTTTGCTGTGTCTGTCTGAGCGCATGTATTTTTAAAAGAGCTGAAGGGACCAGCGTGGTGGCTGACGCCTGTAATCATAGCACTTTGGGAGGTCAAGGCAAGCAGATCATGAAGTCAGGAGTTCGAGATCAACCTGACCAACATGGTGAAACCCTGTCTCCACTAAAAATACAAAACTTAGCCGGGTGTGGTGGCGGGCACCTGTAATCCCAGCTACTCGGGATGCCGAGGCTCAAACAAGAATCGCTTGAACTCGGGAGGCGGAGGTTGCGGTGAGCCAAGATCACACCACTGAACTCCAGCCTGAGCGACAGAGCAAGGGTGTGTCTCAAAAAAGAAAAAAAAAAAAAGAGCTGAAGGAAATAACTAAGACGTTAGCATCTGGGTAACACACCTTACGGATGCTTATAGTAAGACAGCGTCGGGAGGCTGAGGCACAGGAGGATCGCTTGAGCCCTGGAGTTTCAGACCAGCCGAGGGAACAAAGAGAGACTATCTCAGGGAAAAAAAAAAATAGAGACAGGATCCTGCTATGTTGTCCTGGCTGGTCTCAAGCTCCTGGGCTCAAGTGATCTTCCAGCTTTGGCCTCCCAAAGTGGTGGAAATTCTTCAACCAAGGGGTAGGTGGAAAGTAGAGAATTTTCCCCTTTTTTCTGTTTGGAGCATTAAAGTTCAGAAATGCTTTTTAAACAAGAAGGGAATTCATGTAGTACATCCACCAGTCAGAGGGAGGAATGCTGAACTGCTCACCGGGAGCAGGTGATTTGGTTTACAGTGCACCTGGCGGAAGGGTTGGCAGGAAGCTAAGAAAGCCATAGTGTTCTTATAGCGGGTCCGTGAAGAACGGAGAGCACAGGTCGCTGCTCTGTGCGTTCTGAGGATGAAGATTCAAACGCTACAATGTGGCTGGCTGCTGCTGAGAACCAAATTCTTTGAAAGGTCGAGACCGAATGGCCCCAAAAGCTCCCAGTGCCCTCCCGCCGGCCGCCTCCCTCAACCCGAGGACACCCACTGCCCAGGCCCTCATTTCGTGCCCCCTGTCTCCGTCCCCGGCCTCCTCAGATGCCTTCCGCCTGGGTGCTGGCTGCAGCAGGGGAGTGTCCCACACACCTGTCCGGCTCCTCCAGCTCCTGGCCCAGTGCCGGGCAAACGTTGGGAGCCCAGTAGCTGCTGGCTTCATAGATGGATGCCCCCTAAATGAGCTCGTACCACAAAGAGACCAGCAATCCTTCAATCCCATCTCCAGGTCAGCTTTTAGAGTGGTGCTTCACAAAGACCGCCCCCAGGAACCACCAACAGCAAAACCACCTGGCATATTTATTTACAAAAATGCAGATTCCCAGGCGCCCATTCCAGACCCCAGTGAGTTTCAACCTTTGGAGATTGTCCCAGAACTACATTTTAAGCGAGTTTACCAGGTGATTCTTAGATATTCCTATGAAAATATCCTTACAGAGGATAGAGCCTAATGAGGCATTTTTCCAGTGTTTTGAATGCATGGTCTGGGGACCGAAGCGTCACCTGGACACTTGCTTGAACAGCATACTCCACAAGCCCCCTCCCAGGCACACCCAGGGCAGGCAGTAATCAGTGTTTGAGCAAACCCTCAGGGCCATGCAGGAGCACGTTGGAGTTGAAAAACCATTGCTTTTGCCCACGACCCTATTCTCTTTTTTGCTAGAAAACAAACTTTGATTCCATTTTAGAAGTATTATTGGTATTATTTTTTGAGACAGGGTCTCACTCTGTTACCCAGACTAGAGTGCAGTGGCTCAGTCATGGCTCATGGCAGCCTTGACTGCTCAGACTCAAGCGATCCTCCCACTTCAGCCTCCCAAGTAGCTGGGACTACAGGCGCAGGCCACCACGCCCAGCTTTTTGTGTGTGTGTGTGTTTGTGTGTAAGTGTAGAGACCGGGTTTCGCCATGTTGCTCAGGCTGGTCTCGAACTCCTGGGCTCAAGCTATCTGCCCCTCTTGGCATCCCAAAGTGCTGGGGTTACAGGGGTGAGGCACTGTGTCCAGCCATTAGAAGAATTTTTGGAACAAACTTAATTTTTTTAAGTATTTACATGACATCATAAAAATACTGAAAAAAAAACAGGGATAAAGAAGATGAAAATAAAAATGAACTTATAGTCTACATCTCTGAAGTCACTGCTGTCACATTTGGGGGTTCAGCTTTGCAGACTATGTTTTAACATTTTAAGTTCTGGGGTACACGTGCAGGATGTGCAGGTTGTTACATAGGTAAATGTGTGCCATGGTCTTTTGCTGCACCTGTCAACCCATCACCTAGGTACTAAGCCCAGCATAAGCCCAGCATGCATTGGCTATTCTTCCTGATGCTCTCCCTCCCCTCTCCTTGAGGACTTTGTAATGCAGCATGTACGTCTTTATTTTCAAAAATTAAGATTATACTCTCTTTATGTTTTTATAATGTGCTTTTTTTCACATGTCAATATACGGTGAACACATTTTCACACCTATGAATACTATTCACCATTTTTGCTGGCTTATATTGGTTAGCTGAATAAGAATTTCTCTAGCCAGACCTCTATGGCTGGATACTTAGAACTGGAATTGGCACACCGGTGACAAGCCAGATTCGGCCCCCTGACATGACAGGACGGCACACATATGGCTGTGCAGTGGCTGTTTACTGCAGGGAGCACGCCACACTTGAACTAACAGGAAACTGACGTCGTCGGACTTGTGCAGTGCATGACCTGCACAACAGTGCCTGGAAGCCCCAGCCCATCCAAAGTTTGGATTGGTTGCTAACATTTAAAGATGAAAAGATTTCACATAAAAATCTAGCTTTCAGCTTTTCTTGACAAACCTGAAGATCCAATCACTCTGGGTTTCCATTCCTGCAGAGTAACACGGGGCCATGACTGAGCTACAGCTGCCGACATGGACAGGGGCGGGGGTAGCGCCCACCAGCCCCTGAGTACCCCCTGAACCTCCCTGCCGTCCTTTCGTTAGCTCCTTTATGTCATCTCTTCGCTTCCTGTGAGCATTTGCCTTTGCCACCCCAGGGTGACACTGTTAAATGTCTTCTGAAAGAATCGTTCTTCAAAGTCACAATAGTCTGGAGACAGAAGATGCTTCCTTTACTTCATTTATATAGCCCAGATGGGGAGTTGCTATGGCAACTCTGGGACCATATTGTAGATTGCTTCAGGGAGGATCACAGAGCATCCTCCAAGAAGCAGTGCCCCCTCCTCCGAGCCTGCCTCCCACCCCGGCTCCACGGGCAGTAACTTCCAGCATGGAGGCAGTCCCAGTTGCTATTGAGCAGGGAATAAAGAGGCATGCTTGTAGAACAGAACATTGGCTCGGAAAGGGTACAGGGACCGTTGAGTACCACAGGCTGAGATCCCTCCTTACAAAGCATTCCTTTTACTATTCACCTCCCATGCATTTTATGTTTTGGAACAATTGTCTGTTAGACAAACTTGATTTAGGAAGCACAGATTTGTCTTCTTATTTAAAATAAAATAAAAAAATGAATAGTGGCAGCCAATGTCATCATGTGGTTCAGCAAATAGGTTCTAAGCCTGGCTCTGTCATTTACTTGCTGTGTGACCTTGGGCAAGTCACAAAACCTCTCTGAGCCTGAGTTTCATCACCTTTTAAACGATAATAGTAACAGTCCCAATCATATACGGTCGCAGCAAAATACCTGATGCACAGTAATGCCCGAAGCTCTCAGCGCAGTGCTCGGTGGGCAGCAGCTACTCAGTGCAGAGCAGCCAATCAGAGATTGTGATGATCAGTAATCATCAGAGTGTGCGCTTCGCAGGACTGAATCTGCTCAGCCACACTGGCGTCAAAGCAGAGAAACTCGATCCCCGATACTATGTTTAAAGACCATGAGGTCACCCAAGAAACCTAGACTGGAAATCATGTCAGGGTGTCAAGGCTTTCCTCGCAGCTGCAGTGCTCATATCGCTTGTATACTTGGCGCTGCCCAAATCTCATGTTGAATTGTAGTACCCAGTGTGGGAGGTGGGGCCTGGTGGGAGGTGACTGGATCATGCGGGTGGATTTCTTCCCCTCCCCCCTCCCCTCCCCTCCCCCTCTTCCCTTCTTTTCCTTTTCTTTTCTTCTTTCCTTTTTTTTTTGAGACAAGGCCTCACTTTGTCGCCCAGGCTGGAGTGCAGTGGCGCGATCACAGCTCACAGCAGCCTCCGCCGTCCGGGTAGGGTGGATTTCTCATGGATGGTTCGGCCCTCGCCCTTGGTGCTGTATCGCGATAGTGAGCCAATTCTTGCGAGGTCTCGTTGCTTAAGTGTGTGGCACCTCCTCACCCCCTCTCCTGCTCCTGTTCATGCCATGGGCCAGGGCTGCTCTGTCTGCGCCTTCTGCCATGATCGGAAGCTTCCCGGGACCTCCCCAGAAGCAGATGCCAGTGCTATGCTTTCCGTACAGCCTGCAGAACCGTGAGCCAACTACGTCTCTTGTCAAGTATGCAGTCTCAGGTGTTTCTTTCTAGCAATACAAGCGTGGCCCCGCTCAGTGAGCACCGCGTTGGACCTTGTAGCTGGATTGCCTCCTGCCTCCTGGGCCCCAGTCTGGGTCTTGGCCGCCGTGGTGTGATCCCCATCCTGCTAGCGACTCTTGGTACTCAGCATCCGTTCCCACTTCCTTCCAGGGCTTTCAGCGCAGAAAACTTAAAATCGATTACCCAGACTCTCTGACATGCGGAGTTCTGGGGGCAGATTTCGTTGTGCCAGTTAAGCATGTTCACATGAGATTCGGAAGACGGGAGGGAGGCGGAGCCATCTCTCAGTGGCCCGTTTTCTCTTGGCAAGCGAGGCTGCGGGGATAGGAGTGTCCAGTCTGCAGCTTCGCGGGTGCCTGGGGCCTCTGATCACTGCGCTGCAGCTCTCAGGGTGTGTTCTCAGCTCAGCAATCTCGTGGGCAGGTTTCTGATTCTCCACATGGCAGCCCTGCTGGTGAGTCGGCTCTGCAGCGTCTGGGGGTTCCGATTGTCCTCCAGCCAGCCCGTCGGTTTTGCCAGCATCAAGCACCTTGTGTTCAGTTGCCTTCTGCCTGAAAGACTTATGTAGGGGAGGAAATTTTTCATTTTCTTGTGCCCACCTTAGGTTCCTTGGCTGAGGCCCTGTGAACTGACAGAAGGTCGAGGCTGCAATGAGCTGTCAAGGTGCCACTGCACTCCAGCCTGGGCGACAGAGTGAGACCCTGTCTCAAGACACATGAATAAGAGAAAAACTAACAGCAGCTAATTAGCCTGTGTGTCACAGATGCGCCAGGGCCGCCCGCTGATGAGTAGCTCTAGGGCAGGGAGAGCTTGAGCTTGCATTCCATCTCAGCAAAAAAAAAGCAACGCATCTGGAGAAAAGTGACAAAAAAAAAAAAAAAAAACGAGGGGGGAAAAAAGGAAAAAAAAAAAAAAAAGGACTTGGAGCTTCTGGGGCAACAGAAGACTGGGGAAGGCATAGATGGGGAAATCGATAGAAGATAAGGGCATGTTGGCAAAGTTTGTTACATAGATTCCTCTGGTGCATCTGGGCAGTAAGGGTCTAGGGCTGTGTCTGGTGATGAATTTCTGCCCTTCCTGGCAGAAAGATGGCCAGAGGCACCGTGAGAAATCCATGTCCTGCTTTTAGGGCTGGGTGCGGTGGTGGCTCATGCCTGTAATCCCACACTTTGGGAGGCTGAGGCAGGCAGATCACTTGAGATCAGGAGTTCTAGACCAGCCTGGCCAACATGATGAAACCACATCTCTACTAAAAATAAAAAAAAACTAGCTGGGCATGGTGGCAGGTGCCTGTAGTCTCAGCTACTTGGAAGGCTGAGGCAGGAGAATTGCAATTGCTTGAACCTGGGAGATGGAGGCTGCAGAGGGCTGAGACAGCGCACCTGTACTGCAGCCTGGGCAACAAGAGCAAAACTCCATCTCAAAAAAAAAAAAAAAAAAAAAGGCTGGGGGGAAAAATTAGCTGGGCATTAGAGTGCAATGGCACGATCCTGACTCACTGCAACCTCTGCCCCTCAGGCTCAAGCGATAATCCTGCCTCAGCGTCCCGAGCAGCTGGGACTACAGGCACCCCCCTACCCATCACCTTGGCTAATTTTTGTATTTTAGTAGAGACCAGGTTTCGCCATGTTGACCAGGCTGGCCTTGAACTCCTGATCTCAGGTGATCTGCCTGCCTCGGCCTCCCACAGTGCTGGGATTAGGATTACAGGTGTGAGCCACCATAACCAGCCCATGCAAATTTTTTTTTTCTTTTTTTTTTTACAAAATGAAATTTTATAAATATAAGTGAAATTGTACATTACAATTATACGTGAAATTATATATATATACACATATATATGTATATGTATAGTTTTGCAATTACATCCAGGAAACTGATAAAATTGCATCAATCATTTGCATGTCATTAGCAATGCCTCAAGGAAAATGTTCATATAGGTATGTCTCATTTACTGAGATTCTGGAGATGAACTAGTCTTTATTGACAGACACTGTTGCAGGCTGACATCTAGAACCCACACCCTTGTATATTCCATTCCCCTGGGTTGAGAGGATCCTGCAAATATATGGGGGTATCACTCTGTGATTAGATTGGAATGCTTGTGTGTGTGTTTTTTAAGACAAAGTCTCACTCTGTTGCCGGGCTGGAGTGCAGTGGGATGATCTTGGCTCACTGCAACCTCGGCCTCCCGGGTTCAAGCACTTCTCCTGCCTCAGCCTCCCAAGTAGCTGGGACTACACGTGGATACCACCATGCCCAGCTAATTTTTGTAGTTTTAGTAGAGTCAGGGTTTCATCATGTTGGCCAGGATGGTCTCGATCTCTTGACCTTGTGATCCGCCCGCCTTGGCCTCCTAAAGTGCTGTAGGTTGACAGGCGTGAGCTACCGTGCCCGGCCTAGAGTGTGTTTTATGGCATTGTTGACTTTAAGAACAGCAGATGACCCTCAGTGGGCCTGACCCACTCAGTCAAGCCCTCAGAAGGGCTGGGATTCTTTCTGACTGGCAGATTGTATGTGGGAGAGGGATGTGACATCAGGAAGATTCTCCATTGCTGCGGGGGTGGGTGGAAAAGGGCCTGAGAGAGGCCTCCAGGAGATAAGGATGACTCTTGGCTCTCGTAGTCAGCAAATATGGGGACCTCTGTTGTAGAGCCCCCTAGTGATCTCAGCGAGGTGGGTGGGCTCCAGGTGAGAATGCAGTCAGCTGACACCTTGATTTTGGCCTTAGGATGCCCTGAGCAGAGAATCCAGCCATGCCAGTCCAGACTTCTGAACCGCAGAAGTGTGACCTCATCAGTGACTTAGGTGTTTTTCTGGGGAGGGAAGGGAGTTTTGAAAGTCACCAGGTTCTTTGTCCTTTGTTACATGCATGGCACAGTATGGCATTCCTATGGGTTCTGGCTATTGTGTGTGCTTTTAAGGAACATTTCTGTCTTGAACCTCCTTGCACACACATCTTTATATCGGAATTCCTGTGGGATGGATTTCTAAAAGATTTTTGGGCTAACCACATTTAAATTATTGATGTGTGCTGGCATGAGCAGTGGCTCATTCCTGTAATCCCAGCATTTTAGAGGCTGAATTGGGAGGATCACTTGAGGCCAGGAGTTTGAGACCAGCTGGGACGACAAAATGAGATGCCGTCTCTACAAAAAATAAAAATTAAAAGATAAAAAAGGAAATTACGGCCGTGAATTACCAAATTGTCCTCCTGAAGTCACATGTTGATTGACAGTCCACCTCCTTGCCCCCTGCCGTCACCAACACTGGATATGAGTCATCTTTTTTTTACTGTGGTTAACATACAACATAGGATTTAGCATTTTAACAATTTTTTTGTTTTTGAGATGGAGTTTCACTCTTGTTGCCCAGGCTGGAGTACAATGGCATGATCTCAGCTCACTGCAACCTCCGCCTCTTGGGTTCAAGTGATTCTACTGCCTCAGCCTCCTGAGTAGCTGGGATTATAGGCATGTGCCACCACACCTGTCTAGTTTTGTATTGTTAGTAGAGACGGGGTTTCTCCATGCTGGTCAGGTTGGTCTCGATCTCCCAATTCCAGGTGATCTGCCCACCTCGGCCTCCCAAAATGCTGGGATTATAGGCGTGAGCCACCTTGCCCAGTCCATTTTGGTTATTTTAAAGTGACCCGGTCCGTTGCATTAAGCACACTCACAGTTTTGTGCCACCCCCACTGCTCTGGTCCCAAAACTTTCCTGTCACCCCAAAAGGAAACCCCATACCCATGAGGCAGTCACCCCCCCCCCCCCCCCGACTGGCCCCGCAGCCACTCATCTGCTTCCTGTCTCCTGTCATCAATCTTTTTACTTGGTGCCAATTGGATACACAAATAGGGCATTTATTTCAAGCCACTCTGATGACAGGATGTACACACAGGTCTCTCCTCCCGGAGCTCAGACGAATATGTGTCCCGGTTGCCAACAGAATGGCCCCACCTTGGGTCAGGGCTCCGGACACATGGACACATTTTCTGCCTTTCCCGCGTCTCCCAGCAGCCCTTGTCTCTGGCACCTCCCCCCTCCGCATCAGCCCTGACTTCTCCGGCTTAAGACCTTGGCACGTCCTTCCTCCACCCTCCTGCCTCTCCTCCTCCACCCTCCATGTCCCTGGCGGCTGATTCTAACTGGGCAAGGCCTCCTGCATCCCATCCTGCCTCCCTGCTCCGTTGAGACCCTCGTCTGGCACGGGGTTGGCCGCTCTGGGGCATCTCTGGGCAGGGGACTGGGGATCCAAGGCCTCTGGGGCCTAGCAAGTAAGGGGAGAAGGGCTGGGGGCTGGGCACCCAGGAGACAACAGGGAGGGGTGGGAACTGTGGCCAGGGGAGGGCCCGTGTCTTTCTAAAGAGGGCAGCTGCCACCCCACACACATGGTGACTGTGTGTTCCCGGATCTTCTTATTTTCTAAAGGTGTCCTAAATATTTATATAAAAGTGATTGACATTTCATCAAAACAAGCACATTCTCATTGCCCCAACCGACCAACATGGAGGAGTGGGAGCGTGGGAGCAGGGAGCCGCTCGCCCCACAGGCTGGCTTCATGTGAGAGGGGTGGAGACAGCAGGTGTCCAGCTTGCTGGAGCCTTGAAAGACTGAATAGACATGGCCAGCTGCGTCTCCAGGTCCCCTGGCTCCTGCCAGGCTCTTTGTGGATTCTAGAACATTCTCTTCAGCTGCCTGAGTCCCTATGCCTGTTTCCATGGTCCTGCAGAGTATGAGGGAAAAGTGAGCCGTGCTGCTGTCTCTAGAGTCTCTCAAGGCCATGTTTTCTGGTGAGCAGCCCCCTCCCCACGCGTGTGACATGGAGACACCCTAGGCCAGGGATTGCCCCTGTGGATTTACCAGCGTCTTGGGCAGATGCTGTGGGAGGGCCTGACCTCTCCTGCAGGGTGAACTGTGCAGGGAGGGCACAGGGGGAGCGGGGGGGCTGGGTTATTCCTGGGCTGAGACCTTAACCCCAAAGCGCAGCCTCTGAAAGCAGGCTCAGCCCATCAGCTGTCAGGGAGGGATCCCGGCTGGGGGAGCTGAGGGGGCTGTCGGCTCCCACAAGCCCCTGGGGGCCTTCAAACCCGGCCCCTGCTGGGATGTTTTTGTAAAAGGCTTTTCTTGGCAATAGCCATTAGGCCCAAAGGTCCGCAGTTCATGAGAGCTCAGGGTCTCAGGTTTCTCTGACATGTGGGAAGGCGTTCCCTCTGGGCCTCTGTGGAGCCTACAGCCTAAACAGGGGTCCCTGGGCTGCTGCAGAGGAGTTGGCTGGGTCATCTGGGGGAGGGGCAGGACAGGGAGATGCTTCCATTGTCACTGGGGGCCTATGGAAAAAGCGCTGTAATGGGAACTTTGCTGACATCGCTCTCTCCTGTGAGTGCAGCGTGGTTCAACCATTTTACACAGGAGGAGACTGAGGCTCAGGGAGTCGAGGCTGGTAAGCCTGAGGAGGAGGAGGAGCTGGGATTTGAACCCGCTGGTGAGCTGGACAATCTGGTGTTTCTCTCCCTCCCTCCCTGCTTTCCTCCCTCCCATCCTTTCCTCTCTCTCCCTCCTCCTTTTCTGTTCCATTACGCCCAGAACCGTGCACCCATGGCCTCTTTACGTTCCAAGCTGGATATTCTGCTGATCTCTCCAGCTCTTGAGGCAAAAAACAAAGTCAAGGCTACACAACAAGGCCGGCTGTGGTTGCAACCCCGAAGTCTCAGTGTCCTCGTCACCCCCCACGCCCCTCACTTACTCTGTTGCAGGCACTTGGGCCTCCTCGCTGGGCCTCCTCACTGGGCCTCCTTGCTGGCCCTCCTCACTGGCCTCCTTGCTGGGCCTCCTCGCTGGACCTCATGCTCACACAGCAGCATCCTGCCCCTGGGCCTTTGCATGACTCCTGCTCTGCCTGGAGCCTGCTGACCTCTAAGTTCCCATGCTCGCCCTCATTCACACAGCTCTCTGCTCAACGTCACCTTAGTGAAGAGGCTTGCCCTGATCCCCCTTTTTTTTTAAGACGGAGTCTTGCATTGTTGCCCAGGCTGGAGTACAATGGTGCGATCTCGGCTTACTGCAACCTCTGCCTCCCAGGTTCAAGCGGCTCTCCTGCCTCAGCCTCCCCAGTAGCTGGGGTTACAGGTGCCTGCCACTACACCCAGCTCTTTTTTTTTTTTTTTAATTTTTAGTAGAGATGGGGTTTCATCATGTTGGCCAGGCTGTTCTCAAACTCCTGGCCTAGTGATTTGCCTTCCTTGGCCCCCCAAAGTGCTGGGATTACAGGTGTGAGCCACCTCGCTGGGCTGCTGTGTCTTTCCGAGGACCCCGAGCCCAGTTTCTCTTTCTTTGTAGCCCTTACCACCAGCTGACACCGTGCCTTGATTCGCTTGTTCATTGCCTGTCTTTCCCCGCCAGGGGCTCAAGTGTCATCTCCAGTAGAGCAGGGACTTCATTCTCAGCATTGTTACCTCCTGAGCACCAAGAATACGTCCAGGCATGGGACAGGTACTCAATAAAACTTGTGGAAAGCATGACTCTATCTCTATATCTGTATCTCTGTCTATATAGATAAATAGCTCAGCTTGCTTTGTTTATTTATTTATTTGGAGACATGATTTTGCTTTGCTGCCCAGGCTGGAGCGCAGTGGTGCAGTCACAGCTCACTGCAACCTCCGCCTCCCGGGTTCAAGCAATCGTCCTGCCTCAGTCTCCCGAATAGCTGCGACTACAGGTATGCACCACCACGCCCAGTTAATTTTTTCTATTTTTTGTAAGGAGGGCGTCTCCCTATGTTGCCCGGGCTGGTCTCAAATGCTTGGGCTCAAGCCATCCTCCCTCCTTGGATGCCCAAAGTGCTGGGGTTATAGGTTTGAACCATCACGCTTGACCAGCATTGATTTTTAAAAAATATATATATATAGTTCTGTAACTTTTTTTTCATGTATTAGTCTGTTTGGGAGATCTTTATACTTCACCACATATAGACTGGCTGTTCTCAACCACTGGCACACCATCATGCCTGGTTAATTTTTGTATTTTGTTTGTTCACTTGTTTTGAGACGGAGTTTTGCTCTTGTCGCTTTGGCTGGAGTGCAACGGCACGATCTCAGCTCGCTGCAACCTCTGCCTCCTGGGTTCAAGCGATTCTCCTGTCTCAGCCTCCCAAGTAGCTGGGATTACAGGTGCCCACCACGAAGCCCAGCTAAATTTTGTATTTTTAATGGAGACGGGGTTTTACCATGTTGGCCAGGCTGGTCTTGAACTCCTGACCTCAGGAGATTCCCCCGCCTTGGCTTTCTTAGGTGCTGGGATTACAGGCATGAGCCACTGCGCCCAGCCAGGATGTGCCCCTTTGAACTGGAGAGAGCCTTTGTCAAATCACCCTTCAAACAGGCTGTAACCAAAACGCACGTTCAGCACAGCATGGCAGGTGTACCAGCTGCCACCATCTGTGCTGTGAGTGACGGCTTTGAGACCTCCCCCAAGGGCCTCTCCCAATCAGAGGGAGACTTGTCCCCAGCATGGAGCAAAGGCCATCCACGTTTGCTCTTTCTGTGCCAGCTCCTCCCCACCCTCCTCTGTGACACTTTGGCTCTGCCCCTTACCATCACCTCATCTCTCCGTGCCTTAGTTTCTCCATCTGTAAAATGGAGCTAACAATGGCAACGTCCGCTGAAGGAGAGTTGGGAGAATTACATAAGTTAATACTTTGGAAAACTTTCGGGTGTGCTAAGCAGTCCTCGAACGTGAGCTATTATCCTGTGACATTCCTCTAGAGACAGCAGTGTGCATCATTTAAATACTGAAAAATTGGAAGCAGGCAGGTGTCCCCTGTCATAGAAACACCAAGTACTTTGCAGGGCACCTCGAAGCAGCGTGAAAATCAGGCTTTAAAAATAATCCCGGGACTGAGGCTCAGGGGTCAGCCAGGAGGAGTGGACTAGTGAGAACAGCCCCGATGGAATGCAAATCCTGAATTTACTGAGGAATTGGCCAAAGGGGCTTTGAAACCCGAACGAGGTCAATTATCCTAAAGTGCCGCCCTTCAGAGTTTTCTACTACTTCCTAAGCAATGGAGTGCAGTTAGAAATTGAATTTCATTTTTGCACATTTAAAACAAAATTATCCCGGGGACTCTGGGGCACAGAGGAAATGTCTGGATTATGTGAAATTGGGTGTGTACAGCCCTGTAGCCCCCAGCCCAGATTCCAGGCCTCCGGGCCCCTTCGTCTGCTTTATTTTCTTGTCAGAAGTCTCAGGCTGCAACGGCAGGATTTGCTCCAGTTTCTCCCCAGGCCGTCAGCCTTCTCTGTCAGACGCCAGTGCTGGGGGGTGGCTTAGTTCACTTCCTTCCTGTCGCCTGGGCCCTCGTGGGCGCTTGGCAAGCAGGTGTTCTGTTCCTGTTGTAAAATATTAGCAGTGTGACAATGACTGCGAGGGAGTGTGGGGGGTTCCGAACTGTGTGTGGATCAGGCTTCATGACATAAAAAACTGGGGAAAGTTGAGAGGCATGCCACACAGATTCTCCAGAGGTGGAAATGGCACCTCCCTGAGCTCTGTGTACGGAAGTAAAAAGAATTTTTAATAAATCCAGAAAGGGAAGGCGGGGGTCGGCCGAGGCCAGGGCACGAGGTGAGCAGGAAGGCGGCGTGAACGCTGTTTGTCGTGAGTGTTTCCCTTGGAGACCCCTGGCAGGGAGGACCCTGTGCACACAGCCCTGAGTGCTCTGGGAACCCCTAGGAATCCATCATAAGGACCAGATGGCTGTTTAATTTCCCATGAGTCACAATTTTTTTTCAGTATTTTTATAAGAGTTCATGTGAGAGGCTAGGCCAGGTGCAGTGGCTCACACCTGCAATCCCACTCTGGGAGGCTGAAACAGGAGGATCACTTGAGCCCAGAAGTTTGAGACCAGCCTGGGAAACATGGTGAAACCCTGTCTCTATGAAAAAATATATATTAGCCGGGTGTGGTGGCACGCCTGTAGTCCCAGCTACTCGGGCGGCTGAGGTGAGAGGAACACCTGGGCCCAGGAGTTCGAGGCTGCAGTGAACTGTGATGGTGCCCCTGCATTCCAGCCTGGGTAACAGAGCGAGACCCTGTCTCTCTTAAAGAAAACAAGACACAAAAAAGCAGAGAGTGAATGTCAGAGGCCTTTTCCATGGTTCTTTAGGCTTTGTTCCAAAACACACATCTGGGCTGTGGTCACAGAGTTGCTGATTTCAACCCTGAGATGACCTAGTGGCCCCTTTACCAACACCACCTTTAGTGACCTCTCACTGGTAGCCTGAAATCAGCTACGGTGGAAGTGTTTCCATCAGGGACATTGAAAATCAGCAAAGGCTACAAATCAGGCCTTCCTTCCTAGCCACTGTTAAACATTTACCGGCATACCACTGCACGCCCAGAGCTGTTCTAACGACTCTGCATAATTCACTCATTTAGTTCTTTCAACCACCCTGTGATACGTGGTATTATTATTCCCATTCTACAGATGGGGAAACTGAGGACCAAGAAGTTTAAGTAACTTGCCCAAAGTCCTCTACACAACTGTAGAGCACGCAGGCTTTAAACCTAGACATTCTGGATCCACTGTCTGTGTTGTTAACTACCGAGCTCTACAGCTCATCTAAACCCCGACTTCACGGACATTATTGCCTAGGGTTATGCTGAGAAAGGGGGAAAACAAAATCCCACAGAAGGCTGAGTTAAAAAAAAGATGGGCTGGGTGCAGTGGCTCGCGCCTGCAATCCCTGCCCTTTTGGAGGCTGAGGCAAGAGGATCACTTGAGCCCAGGAGTTTGAGACAGGCCTGGACTTCATAATGAGACCCCATCACTATAAAAAAAACTTAAAGGCCGGGTATGGTGGCTTACACCTGTAATCTCAGCACTTTGGGAGGCCACGGCAGGCAAATCAGCTGAGGTTAGGAGCAGGACTTTGAGGCCAGCCTGGCCAACATGGCGAAACCCCTATCTCTACTAAAAATACAAAACTAGCCGGGCATGGTGGTGCATACCTGTAGTCCCAGCTACTCGGGAGGCTGAGACAAAAGAATTGCCTGAACCAGGGAGGAAGAGATTGCAATGAGCCAAGATTGCGCCATCGCACTTCAGCCTGGGCGACAAGAGCAAAACTCCGTCTCAAAAAAAGAAAAAGGCTGGGTGCGGTGGCTCACACCTGTAATCCCAGCACTTTGGGAGGCCGCGGTGGGTAGATCACTTGAGGTTGGGAGTTCGAGACCAGCCTGACCAACATGGTGAAACCCCATCTCTACTAAACATAGAGAAAACTAGCTGGGCGTGGTGGCACATGTCCGTTATCCCAGCTACTCAGGAGGCTGAGGCAGGAGAATTGCTTGAACCTGGGAGGCAGAGGTTGCAGTGAGCTGAGATCACACCATTGCATTCCAGCCTGGGCAACAAAAGCAAACCTTCGCCTCAAAAAAAAATTAAAAACTAGCTGGGCACTCTGGTGCAGGCCTGGAGTCCCAGCTACTGGAGAGGCTGAGGTAGGAGGATGGCTTGAGTCTGGGAAGTTGGGGCTGCAGCCCCCACCCTCATCCCCAGAGGTGACCACTGCCCGGACCTCACACCCCTGCTTGGCGTTGCTGGTTTGTGTTAAGTTTTACACGCAGGGTGGACTTTGTGTCAGCTACCTTCCCTCCCCATTATGTCTGAAATCCATACAGGTTTTGGGTGTGGTTGTAAATCATTCTTCCTCAACTTTCAAATGGCTTTTCATGGTTGGTTTTAGATGTTTTAGGGAGAGAAAACGCATCAATCAACACATGATTTTCACAAATTTACACCGTAATTTGTTCCCCCATTCTACTGTGATGACCACGGAGTGGTTTATGTTTGAGGCTATTAGGAAGACAGCTGCTGTGAATGTCCTAGAACGTGGCTTTCGGTGTGCACATTTCTATTGCATATATCCAAGGAGCATCCAGAGAAAGATGGAATTTTATCTGAAATCTCCTGACTTTATAGTGACAGAAGCTAACGCAAATATTTTTTTAAACAACAGAGACTCCCCCAAACAAAACATTCTTCAGGCGGGTCAGACCTGCTGGTGGCCAGTTTACAACCTTTATTCTAGATAAGACTTTGCCTTCTCTATGAGCCCTGGTGGCCTATGATCGGTTTCATTGTTTTATTTTCCTTCTTAAATTTTGATAACTGTTTTCATGATAAAAGAATTATAACCACATTATGGAAAATTCAGAAAATGGAATAAAGAAAATAAATTCACCATGAGTTCAGCCCTGGAAAGCAAACACAGCAGAAGCTTCGTATATCTTACTGTAGTGCATTTTTCCTGTGGATATGTATTTTCAAATAAACTTGCACTATTGCTCCATATGAATTATATAAACTGCCGTTTAATGTAATCATGTTTGCATTTGCATGCTATTACACGGTCTTCATATTCTACTATGGTTGGTTTTTGATTCACTTAATTTTCTGAGTAGAGAAAACAATTCCAGTCTTTGTATTTTAGACTTATCGTTAAATCTATAAATAAAAGGATGCTGGTAAGAGGGTGTTTTCTCCTATAATAATAAGGCTTTATTCAAGGCATAAGGAATGTGGTTTTAAGAGGATAGAGCCAGACGCCGTGGCTCACGCCTGTAATCTCAACAGTTTGGGAGGTCGAGGTGGGCAGATCACTTGAGGTCAGGAGTTCAAGACCAGCCTGACCAACATAGCAAAACCCCATCTCTACAAAAAATACAAAAATTAGCCAGGTGTGTTTGCGTGCACCTGTGGTTCCAGCTACCTGGCAGGCTGAGGTGGGAGAATTACTTGAGCCCAGGAGGTAGAGGTTGCAGTGAGCTGGGATCACGCCACTGCACTCCAGCCTGGGCAACAGTGAATCCGGTCTCAAAAAAATAAAGATATGGAGCCTGCAGCTACATTACTTGGATTCAGAATCTCAGCTGTACTCACTCCCCACTGAGTGACGACTCCAGGCCTTGGTTTGCTTCATCTTGAAAATGGAGATGATAATCCGCTCCTGGTTCACAGGTTGTCCTGCTCCCAATAGGGGCCGGAATGCTGCAAACACATAGCAAGGGCTGGTATTGATCCCTACGCACAAGGGTCACTACTTTGCCCATAGAACAAAAACCCAGCGAGAACTCCCATGAACATTTGTGGGTATATTCTGCTGGTCTCGTATTAGCACTTATATAATATGCATGTGTATATACCCAATGTTCAAATTCACATATATATACTGTTTTGTTACCTGTTTCTTTTTTTTTCTTTTTTATTTATTTATTTTTTTAAGATGGGGTTTCACCATGATGGCCAGGCTGGTCTTGAACTCCTCACCTCAGGTGATCCACCCACCTCGGCCTCCCAAAGTGCTAGCATTACAGGCGTGAGCCACCATGCCTGGCCTTTGTTACCTGTTTCTTGGTGACTCTAAATTTTCTCTCTTTTTTGAGACAGAATCTTGCTCTGTCATCCAGGCTGGAGTGCAGTGGCACAATTTCAGCCCACTGTAACCTCTGCCTCCTGGGTTAAAGCGATCCTCTTGCCTCAGCCTCCGGAGTAGCTGGGACTACAGGTGCACACCATGACGCCTAGCTAATTTTTGTAGTTTTGTAGTGACAGGGTTTCACCATTTTGGCCAGGCTGGTCTCGAACTCCTGATCTCAGGTGATCTGCCCATCTCGGCCTCCCATAGTGCTGGGATTACAGCCATGAGCCACTGTGCCCAGCTTAAATTTTCTTTCTATGTTATTGTTGGGAGACAATCCATCAGTTCCCCTATGGGTCTTTCAGGTCTCTACATGTCTTACAAGCAGAATAACTGACTGTCTTTACAAGGATGTTTATGTAGCAAACAGCCTTGGAAGATGGAGATAGTGTCTCTCTCCACATCAAAGGGCATGTTTGTTTTCTGTCCAATATAGATAGATGTCTGCCCCCAGGGCAAGGATCAGGATTTCTTTCTTCCTTTCTTTCTTTTTGAGATGGAACTTCGCTTTGTGATCTCGGCTCACTGCAACTTCCGCCTCCCAGGTTCAAGCAATTCTACTGCCTCAGTCTCCTGAGTAGCTGGGATGACAGTCACACACCACCATGCCCAGCAAATTTTTGTATTTTTAGTAGAGACGGGGTTTTACCTTGTTAGCCAGGATGGTCTCGATCTCCTGACCTCATAATTTGCCTGCCTTGCTTTCCCAAAGTGCTGGGATTGCAGGCGTGAGCCACGGCGCCCAGGCCAGAATTTCTTATAAGAAATTTGGGCTTCCTGAGCTCAAGGCTCCCCAGCTGTGTGGAATGTGCTGTGAGCACAGCACCCACCTCCTCCCCGGACCCCTTCTCATGGTTCCTGTGGGACTTGGGGACAGGGGAACTGTTGCATACATAAAGCTCATGCCACTTGCTGTGCTGCGAGTCATAAAATCATTTGTCTCTGACCCAGGAATCTTGTGTCTTCTGCTAGCAGCCATGGCACTGCAGCAGGCTGACCTGGGGCCTAGCTCAGAGGGTCAAATCCCAGCTCATCCATGGGCCTTGAGAGTCACGAAACGGTCTTCTCCAGCATCCCTTCCAGGTGCTGCCAGAGGCCCCTCGTTTGGCTCCTCTGTCACTCTTTGGGCTAATCCTCCATTGTTGGATGTACAGCTTGCTTTCCGATTGGTCACTGTTGTAAACAATGCTGTAGTGTGCACTTGTGGCTGAGCTTTGTTCTCATGTGACTGGCCTCATACTGTAAATCAGAAATTCTGAGGAGTGTTGGCAGGACCCCTGAGGCCAGCAAGTTCAGGCTCTTGATGCCCATCAGACACTGAGGCCTCATGGGTCCTGAGCCACTGGGAGTTCTCCTCACCCCTCTTTCTCCGCTGGCCTCTCTCCCTGGGCCTGTAGAACCTTCAGAGCCTCCCTCATTCTCTGCATCTCCCTGGGGTACATTTGACACCCTGGACTCTAAGCGAGGGTTCCTCTCTCTCCAGATCCTGAGCTCCTTGAGGGCAGGGACTTCCTGATCCTTGTGTCCCTGGGACCTGGCACACTGGGTGCTCATCCGATGTTAGCAGAACCTAAAGAGGACCCCTCAATAGATGCAAGGACATTCAGGCACCGCACGCCACAGCATTGAGCCTGCTGGTTCAGTCTCCTACCACCCTACTCCAGGAGATTCTGAGTGTCACAAAATCACATCTGCTGTCAGGGGGCTGCAGTCAAAGGAGCCTGAGGACTCGGAGGGAGAGCTGCGCTGAGGAGGGGCACAGTCACCTCCCTGAGGCTTCTCACAGTGAGCCCTCTAGAAAGCTTTAATTATTTTACTTTTTTATTTTTATTATTTATTATTATTATCGAGAGGCCGAGTCTGGCTCTCTTGCCCAGGCTGGGGTGCAGTGGCATCATCTCAGCCTGCTGGAGCCTCCACCTCCCAGATTCTCCTGCCTCAGCCTCCTGAGTAGCTGGGACTACAGGCACCCACCATCACACCCGGCTAATTTTTGTATATTTAGTAGAGACGGGGTTTCATCATGTTAACCAGGCTGGTCTTGAACTCCTGACCTCAGGTGATCCATACACCTGCCTCGGCCACCCAGAGTGCTGGGTTTGCAGGCGTGAGCCACTGCACATGGACTTATTTTTATTTTTTAAGCCCCCATTCTGAGAAGCAACTTTTACTTTTTATTGAGACATACTGTATACAGAGAAGTCCACGTCTGAAGTGCACAGCTGAAAGAGCACACACATGCTGAGCACAACCATGTACTAGGCATTCAGATCAATAACACACCAGCGTCAGCCCCCCAGCCCCACTTCATGCCCCCTATTGAGTCACCCTCAGTGGTAAGGATGACTCTAACTTCCAACAGCACAGAACCATATGCTGTGTACGCTGCTGTGTCTGGCTTCTTTCATTCCGCATTGTCGATGAGAGTCAGCCATATTGTGTGTGATTTGAAGCCATTCTTTTTTCTGTGTGGTTTTCCATCACTTGGATAGACAACATTTATTCAGCCATTCTACTACTGATTGGCATTTGGGTGGTTTCCAATGTGGGGCTATTGTGAACGGCACTGCAAAGAACATTCTAGTGCCGGTCCTTATCCACACACATACCCCTGTTGGATGTATACAGAGTGAAAATGCTGGGTTATGGTGCAGATTTATCTGCTTTAGTGGATGCTCTGACATTCTTAGAAACATGTTTATTTAATGAATAACTTTTCTGAGTCAAACAATCAGTGTGATGGATGAGTTGAAATTACAGCTACAGTCAGGGCTGGCTTCATGGGTAATTATCTCCCAGGGCAGCGGCCAAGGGCCCTGCACTCAGAAGAGCCTGTGCTTGGGATTTAATTCTCTGTGGTTGCTGCCTTGAAATTCCTAGTAATTTCACCGATGGGACAACAGAACATGTCCTGCTCACCCTCCACATCCCCTGGTGGCATCGGCAGAAGGCCTAGCTGACATTTATGGCTGAGAGATTGGCAGTCCCCTGGGGCTGGCATGAAGGAGGCGGGGAACACAGCCCTGAAGGGGCCAAGGGGTCTCTGGGCAGCTGGGGCTGGGGAATGGCCGTTTTGGAGCGTGAAAAGCTTGTGAAATGATCTTGAGGCCCCATTCATAATGCATGAGAAGTCGGGTGGGGGAGCCTCTCTGGACACAGGCCCTTTGTTCCTGCCAGGACTATGGGAGCACTTTCTTCATAATCGTCTCAGAGAGGAAGGAAGAGGAGAAGATTTATCTCCCAGAGTCAAATCCGCTTCCTTGGGAGAGGCAGCTATCTGTCCCTTACAGAACTGAGCACCCTCAGGAGAATTCTTTGCAATGAGTTACAAAAGGCCAGACTTTGAAGGGTCAAAGATATATAGCTTGCTGACAGAGCCTTAGATAACATACACTGGGTGCGTGGACAGAGAGAGAGGGGGAGGCTTCTGCCTACACCACCCTTGTTCACAGCTGTCTACATTGTTCACCCTCCCAGCCTCCTCGTGAAGGAGTTTTGTTTGCTTTGTTTTAGTTTTAAACAGAAGAAAGAAAATGACAACAGAAGACAGGATTTTCTCTAAACCTCCAGCACAAAAGTCAGTAACTCAGCTAGAAATGGGCTTGAGAGGCCAAAGGTCAACTAGTCAATCACCAAATACATTTTGAGGGCATTCCTAGAAGGGGCGCCCATAGGAGAGTGAGCACGAGAGGGCTGGGCAGTGAGTTCAGGGCTCCTGCAGCGGGTGGGGTGGGGCGTGGCTGAATGTGTTTCCTGGAAGCTTCAAGGCCAATCTGTTTTTTTGCAAACTGCTGTTTCCTGCTTCCGTATGGGCTCCCCGTTGGCACGATGGGACCCTGCCCCGTGGGCTGGAGCTGATTGGACCAGGGCTGAACACCTGACCCAAGCTGGGCCAATCAGAGTCTCGTCTCATGAAATTGACATTGTGTCTGATGTCTGGGACAAGGGAGATGGAGTATTGGGTGGGGACAGCATCCATGTTGTCTCTTTCTCTTTTTTTTTTTTTTTTTTGATACATAGTTTCCCTCTTGCCGCCCAGGCTGGAGTGCAATGGCGTGATCTTGGATAACTGCAACCTTCGCCTCCTGTGTTCAACCCATTCTCCTGCCTCAGCCTCCCAAGTAGCTGGGATTACAGACGCCCGCCACCACACCTGGCTAATTTTTGTATTTTTAGTAGCAACGGGATTTCACCATGTTGGCCAAGCTGTTCTGGAACTACTGACCTCAAGCAATCCGCCCACCTCAGCCTCCCAAAGTCCTGGGATTACAGGCGTGAGCCACTGCGCCCGGCCTATGTTGTCTCTCGCAGAGAGAGTATAAGACAGAAATGGGCCAGGCACCGTGGCTCACGCCTGTAATCCCAGGACTTTGGGAGGCTGAGGTGGGCGGATCACCTGAGGTCAGCCTGGCCAACATGGTGAAACCCTGTCTCTACCAAAAATACAAAAATTAACCAAGCATGGTGGTGCGAGCCTGTAATCCCACTACTAGGGAGGCTGAGGCAGGAGAATCGCTTGAATCTGGGAGGCAGAGACTGTAGCAAACTGAGATCATGCCACTGAACTCCAGCCTGGGAGACAGAGCAAGACATCGTCTAAAAACAAACAAACAGAGTAAGGCAGAAATGAAGCACAAGGAGAGACAAAGGGAGGGAGGGAGAGAGAGAGAGAGAGAGAGAGGGAGAGGGAGAGAAAGAGAGCGCGTGAATGCTGGCCTCCTGGACTCTGCTTTTCCATGCCCTGTTTCCAGCTCTGCAAAGGTCCAACCACGTTCTCAACCTTTGGGTTCTCTGAGACACCCGCCTTGTCCTTCTAGTAAAACTCCCCTTGATAATCCAACTTATCGGAATGGTTGTATGCAGGGCCAACTACAGAACATAGTTGCAAAAGGAAGTGGTGCAGCCTTTTGTTCAAAATGTGTTAAGAATCTCAATTTGGCAGCAGCAGAACCCGAAACACAAGCGTGAAGTCATTCCCAGTGTGAAACTGTGTAGCTGGTAGCTTGCACACCTTTAGGAGCCCGCTGTGGGTTTATGTCGCCTGCAACCAAAAGAACCTTGAGCAAGACTGACCTGTTTGGAAAGTGGCCTTCGCATGTGAAGGAGACGCATTGAAATGGCTGTGTTGTCTGATGTATATGCCCTGGGGTTCATTGTCTCATGGGAAGGAAGAATTCAGGACACACACATGTGGGTGGGTTAATGAGTGGAAAGTTTAATAGAAGAAAGGAGAGAGGGGAGCAGCTCCAAGAGAGGGAGGGGGGAGAGAGAGAGACAGAAAGAAAGAGAAAATCCGAAGAAAAAGGGGGAGGTGGTGGACTGTAGCAAATTTTACAGGCAGGCTGGAGAAGGGGGTGTCTGGTCTATGTAGGGCTCACAGATTGGTTGGATCAGGTATGACATTTACATAGTGCACAGGGAAGGCTGGTTGCCCCACCCTAATCTTATTATGCAAATGGGCTTTCCAGTTGATGGAGCCAACTTGCCTGATCCTCACTGCACAGGTGGCTGACAAAGAGAAGGGAAGATGGAGCCTCCATCTTGAACATGATTGGCACAACTGCCAGGATCTGTGTCTGTAGCTCGATTTTACAGGCTGCTCTTTGTTAGACAAGAAAATAATTTGGGGCTGCTTCTCATTAAAAAGAAAAGCCTACCAAGGACTCCCATACCCTTACTATCTGCCTAAGTGATTTCTTAACTCCTATGTCAGTGTTTAGAACGCTTTCCTAGAACTACATCAAAGGGGCAGCTATAGGCAGTAAAACTTCAGAAGACAGAGAAAGTTCGGGATGACTAAACAACATGAAAGAAAAAGCGTTCCTGTGGCAGGTGGTCAACAGAGAGCCTTGGGGTGGATGGGGCAAACGCCTGTAAACTCTGTGCTGCTGGTCCAAACGCAGACAGGGCCTGAGGCCCAGGGAGGACAGCTCCTAAGGCAGATGGTATAGCCCAAGAATCCAAAAGGCACCAACGCAGGCAGGATGATGAAGAGGAGTCTGGGACAGATCAGGGCAAAGAGACAGAGACCTTTCTCTTCAGCAAATGCACGAGCAGTGCAGTAAGAAGGGCCAGGCAGGACCCTGGTGTTTTTTTGGTAATGTATCCGAACCCTTGCAGCTCAGCTATATTATGTTTAATTAACTGGAATTAACTGAATACTATATTCATTCTCCATGGTGGCTTCAAATACTTCCATCCAATTCTTTTTTTTTTTTTTTTTTTTTTTTTTTTAAACTAGAGATGGGGTTTCACCATGTTAGTCAGGCTGGTCTCAAACTCCTGACCTCAGATGATCCGCCCGCCTCAGCCTCCCAAAGTTCTGGGATTACAGGCGTGAGCCACCATGTCCGGCCGGCATTCAATTCTTTATAAACTCTGAGGTTAAAAAGAAGAAGGCCGGGCGCAGTGGCTCACACCTGTAATCCCAGCACTTTGGGAGGCTGAGGCGGGTGGATCACGAGGTCAGGAGATTGAGACCATCCTGGCCATGGTGAAACCCTGTTTCTACTAAAATACAAAAAAATTAGCCGGGCGTGGTGGCACACACCTGTAGTCCCAACTACTCAGGAGGCTGAGGCAGGGGAATCGCTTGAACCAGGAGATGGAGGTTGCAGTGAGCCAATATCATGCCAGAGCAAGACTTCATCTCAAAAAAAAAGAAGAATAGAAACAAGAAAAGCAGAAGAAAGAGAAGGGGGAAGGGCTGGAGGGCGAGAAAGAGGAGGAGTTGGGGGAGAAAAAGGAGGAGAGTAGGAGGAGGGGGAAAAGGAGAAGGAGAAAGAAGACTTTGGATTGGATGAAGCCCGTCGGGCTGGACGCCATGGCTCATGCCTGTAATCCCAGCACTTTGGGAGGCCAAGGCGGGCGGGTCATCTGAGGTCGAGAGTTCGAGATCAACCTGACCAACATGGAGAAACCCCATCTCTACTAAAAATACAAAAATTGGCCGGGTGTGGTGGTGCATGCCTGTAATCCCAGCTACTCGGGAGGCTGAGGCAGGAGAATCGCCTGAACCCGGGAGTCAGAGGTTGCGGTGAGCCAAAACCTTGCCATTGCACCCCAGCCTGAGCAACAAGAGCAAGAATGCATCTCAAGAAAAAAAAAAAAGCCCATCTGTGTGTGGCAGCCGGGTTGCTGGGGCTCTGAGCAGAAGGGAAAGGGGTCAGTCAGCAGTGACCATACGGGGGTTCTCTTCGCTGGCTGTGTCTGCCCAGGTCAGGAGTGCATTGCATCTAGGCACCATGCTGGGGGCCGGTGTGGCATGGGAGTGTCAGGAATAGCCTGCCTCTCTGCCTCTTTCAAGATCACTCATTAGACTGTTGGCCAGAACATGCTGAGACCACAGCCCTGTGACAGGTCACCCCCTTGGGTGGCCATCAGTCCCGCCCATGAATCAGTAGCTTCCCATTCAGGGCCATCTTTCAACAATTTGGGACCCACCTAATTGGATTAAATGTCAAAGGAAATAATGAGAGACCTTGCCAGCCACCTCTGACACCAGGTTCATCGTGTCTGTTGCCTTTTCTTGATTTACAGCCTTTTGTAGCCTGTTGGCAATAGGTTGGCATGGTGCTCTTAGTGTCATGGAGATCGGGCTTAGGGTGTGAACAGGTCTAGATGTGAGTCACAGCATCTCCACTTACAGGCTGTGCAGCCTTGGGAAAGTCACTTAACCTGCCTGAGCCTCCCTTTCCCTCAGCTGTAAAATGAGAATGATAATATTTCTTTATCCCCCAAGATGGCTGTGAGGCATAGGGAGATAATTTGATCTTTAATTATCTGGAACTAATTAGATAAAGTTGCCTGACAAATTATTAATATTATTACTAATTCATGCTAGTTCATAGTGAACATTACCTATTTCTTTTCCAAGGGTTTTAGGTTTCCAGGTCCTCCATTTCATAATCTATTCTAGAGTCCTGGCTGGGGCTGACATCAAGCTAGTTTTGTTTACCAGACCTGAAATAAAGCCATTTCCCCCGGTTCTTTAGTGAGCAGAGCTTGCCTGCTTTTTCAGGCCTGCACACAATAGATGCATAAACAGTGAACTTCAGAGAGATAGCTGCGCACTGTAATAAATCACAGAACATCTGCTGAAGGGAATATCACTCATTTAGTAAATACTCGCGGGACGTGTGCATGAATTCAGCCATTAAAAGTTACGTTATGAGGCCGGGTGCAGTGACTCATGCCTGTCATCCCAGCACTTTGGGAGGCTAAGGTGGGCAGTTCACTTGAGGTCAGTTCAAGACCAGCCGGGCCAACATGACAGAATCCTGTCTCTACTAAAAATAAAAAAAAAAAATAGCCAGGCGCAGTGGCATGCGCCTGTAGTCCCAGTTACTTGGGAGGCAGAGGTAGGAGCATCACTTGAACCTGGGAGGCAGAGGTTGCGGTCAGCCAGGAGCGCACCACTGCAGTCCAGCCTGGGCAACAGAGTGAGAGTGTTTCAAAAAAGAAAAAAAAATTATGATATCTGGTGGAAAAAAGGATACAAAATTGTATAATTCTGTGTTGTTTCACTTCATATGACAAGGTTATAATTAAGATGTATAAATGTTCACAGGTTATAAAAAGGAAAGAAAGGAGGGCAATTCGCAGAAGTGCTAGGAGTGGCCATGCTCCAGCTGTTTGTACGTGCGGCCCAGAGTCAGCAAAGCAGGCCTGAGACGGCAGTCTTTACGAAGACCTGCTTGCCAGGCTGGCTCTTGGCTGGTGTCTGGGAACGTGGCACTTGAGCTGTTTCCTAAATGATACAAACGATGGGGTTCATGCTAAACAGGTGCTTTCCTTCTGGGAGTTTGGAATTTGGTACGTGCTAAGGAGAAGGTGCCTAAGTGAGCAACCCTTAGAAAAACTCTGGAGTGCTGAGTCTCCGATGGGCTTCCTCAGACAGCGGCTTGCAGGCACGTGGCTGCATTTGTTGATGGGGGTGGAATGTGCTCTGTGCAACCCTCCATGGGGAGGGGAGGACACGAGAGAGCCTCACACGGACTCCTGCAGACTCTACCTCTGTGGTTTCGCCTTTTGGTCTGACTGTGTATCTTTACTGCACTGTTGTAACTAGGCCACAAATATAACTACCTCAATATGCTGAAGCCCATGAATTCTTTTAGCAAATCCGTGAATGTGGGGGTGAGCTTTGGGACTCCCCGCATCACCTGTGTGAGGTTTCTTGCGTCTTTTTTCTGGAAGGTGGTTATGTTACTTTCATAAGGAAAAAATGAAGACACTGCTAAGTTTTGTCACATGAACATGCAGCCTTGATGTTCTGACAGTAACAAGGTCATATTCCTGGTGCCATGCCACATCCTCAGCGGCAGTTTCCAGTAGCTGCTCAGCCGGCAGCTTCCCTCCCGCCCTGGCCTTGGCTCCAGCCCCCCTCCCATGGACATTGTCAGAAGGCACCACGACCTCTCTTCCTACTGGGCTGCAGGCAGGAAACGACCCACATATCCTGGAACCGAGGCCTCGCCCCAAAAGGGAACCACACGTGAATGCAACAAGACACAAGAACTCCCAAATATGGACATGAGATGTTAAGTAGCCAAGAATGTGCTTTCAGAAATGGTACCAAGCTCCTCAGCTGCTCCTGGGGAATTCCTCTCGGGAATGTGGAGGCGAATGGTCATTCTTTTCTGGAAAGCTCACGGCTTGTGTTAACATTCACCGCCCCAGTGAGTGCCCTGACTAAGCTTGTGAATGAGAATGAGAATGGTGTGATTTCAGCAAGCAGAGGGGGCTAAAGGGACACGTTGCCAAAAATGCAAACCCCACAGCCAAGATTGTCGTCATTTTCAATACATGTCAAGCTGCAATACATTTTCAAGTTGCAATCAGTTTGCAAGTTGCTAACA
The DNA here is from genome assembly GCF_001604975.1 of Cebus imitator. Taxonomy (NCBI): domain Eukaryota; kingdom Metazoa; phylum Chordata; class Mammalia; order Primates; family Cebidae; genus Cebus; species Cebus imitator. The sequence continues at coordinate 2,179,223 of NW_016107474.1, read as the reverse complement.
TTTTTGGGTTCCTTTTCGTTAGGTTCTGGCTTGTCCGCTTGGAGGGTGCGTTTGTCTGGAGCGTAAAGACTCACCTGGGGGTGAGGGCAGAGGACCTGTTCACCTGGGAAGGATGCTACATCTCCCAGCCTTTGGAAGAGGTGAATAGATGAGCAAATGAATGAGTGCATGAGCAGGCATGGTGCTTAGAAACACAGTGGAACCGGCCAGCCTGGGTGGCTCACGCCTCTAATCCTAGCACTTTGGGAGGCTGAGGCGGGTGGATCACCTGAGGTCAGGAGTTCGATACCAGCCTGGCCAACATGGTGAAACCCCGCGTCTACTAAAACTATAGAATTAGCTGGGTGTGGTGGCAGGCGCATGTAGCCTCCAGCTACTCAGGAGGCTGAGGCAGGAGAATCACTTGAACCCGGGAGGCAGAGGTTGCAGTGAGCCGAGATCACGCCATTGCACTCCAGCCTGGGTAACAGAATGAGACTCCATCTCAAAAAAAAAAAAAAAAAAAAAAAAAAAAAAAAAAAAAAAAAAAAAAAAAAAAAAAAAAAAAAAAAAAAAACAAAACAAGAAACACAGTGACCCAACCCCAGATCCCAAACTGTAGCATCTTCCATGAGAAAGGGAGCAGGGCGTAGTGGTGGGAACAAGGGCTGTGCTGTCAGACGGACTTGGTTCCCAGACCTTCCTCCCCCACAGTGAACTTGGACAAGTCATGCATCTGACTTGGGTGTTGGCCACAGAGATCTTAGGCAAGATCCGCGAGCATCTGTTTCCTCATCTGTCACATGGTGCCCATCATTTCTACTTTGAGGGGCACTGTGAGGGTGAAATACAATCATGCATGTGAAGGGCAGGCATTCGGGCAACTACCAGCTCCTCGGGGTTTATCAGGAGGGCAAGTCAGGAGGAGCATGAAGTTTCTACCTTCCAGCCGGGTGCAGGAGCTCACACTTGTAATCCCAGCGCTTTGGAGGCTGAGGTGGGACAATTGCTTGAGACCAGGAGTTGAAGTCTAGTCTGGGTAACACGGTGGAATCCCGTCTCTGTAGAAAAGAGAAAAATTAGGTGGGTGTGGTGGCACATGCCTGTGGTCCCAACGACTCAGGAGACTGAAATGGGAGAATCACTTGAGCCCAGGAGGTTGAGGCTGTGATGACCTGTGACCATGCTACTGTACTCAGCCTGGGTAACAGAGTAAGACCCTGTCTCAAAAAAAAAAAAGTTTCTACATTCTTGTGGAAATAAAGGAAGGGTGAGGGAAGGCAACTAACCTTTATCAAAATCAAAATGTACCAGGAACTTTAAATTTTATTTAATCCAAACAGGAATTCTTTTCAGGTGGAGTTGGTCTTTTCAAAAAGTAATGTACACTTAAATTCCTTAGGGATTTCATTAAAATGTAAACTCTGATTTAGCAGGTCCTGGGATGGGGGCTAAGAGTCTGCATGTATTTATTTATTTTTCTTCCCTACCTAGCTAATTTTTTAATGTGTTATAGAGACAGGGTCTCTCTATGTTGCCCAGGCTGGTGTCAAACTCCTGAGCTGAAGCAGCTGTCCTGCCTTAGCCTCCCCAAGTGCTGGGACTACAGGTGTGAGCCACCACGCTCAGCCCCGCCTGCATTTCTTTTCTTTTCTTTTTTTTTTTTTTTTGGGACGGTGTTTCGCTCTTGTTACCCTGGCTGGAGTGCAATGGCGCGATCTCGGCTCACCGCAACCTCCGCCTCCTGGGTTCAGGCAATTCTCCTGCCTCAGCCTCCTGAGTAGCTGGGATTACAGGCACGCGCCACCATGCCCAGCTAATTTTGTGTATTTTTAGCAGAGTGGGGTTTCACCGTGTTGACCAGGATGGTCTCGATCTCTTGACCTCGTGATCCACCCGCCTCGGCCTCCCAAAGTGCTGGGATTACAGGCTTGAGCCACCGCGCCCGGCCCCGCCTGCATTTCTCACAGGCTGGAGGGTGATGCTCATGCTCCTGAGCCACAACCATGCTTTGAAAGACAAGAAGGCTGGCAGCTCTTACTGTGCCCATTGCATAGATGAGGAAACTGAGGCTCAATGAGAAAACCCAAAACCTTCTGGCTCCAAAGTCCTTTCTCTTGTATGACTCGAGGCTTCTCAGTGACTGGTGACTTTCTGATAGGCGTATGCCATCAGGGAAGGGTGGCACATCCAGAGAAATGAAGGGGCTCTTCATAGAGGATGGGCAGGCCAGAGGGATCCAAATGAGGTGCCAGGGCAGCCAGCAAGCTGCAGTAGTGGTGAGAGGAGAGAACGGTGTCTCTGGAGTTTGCAAACCAGGGCCACAGCATGGAACAAAGTCTACCAATAGGAGCCAAGACCGTAGCACAGGAAAGGAGCCACTGCCGGAAGCAAGCCCAGTGTGCTTGGCACTGAGGGGAGGGTGACGGGCGCCCTGGCCTCTGTCTCCTGCCAGCCTCTGAGCCCCTGCTAGTGCCTCCCACTGGCCAAATCCAAGGGAACCCAAGGGATGAGATCCTAGAGATCTGCTTTCTGGGCTGAGGAGCAGAGAAGAGAAAGATTGAGAATGGCGGGGGAAGGGCACACACAAAGTAGTTGACATGACCTGGAATCCCAGATCTGCTACTTACCAGACACATGGTCTTGGGTCAGACATTATCATCTCTGAGCCTTGGTTTCTGTCATTGTAATGTAGGGCAAATAAAAACACCTTCCCCACAGGCTCATGGCAAACATCATAAAGATACTGCAGAGCCCTGCCCCTTGTAATAACCCTGCTGATCAGGAAAGAAGTTCTGGGAGAAGAAAAAGACTTTTTCTCAGATGTCAGGAGCTAAAGACACGATGGTTCTGTTGAAAGTGTCAAGAGTTCAAGCTTGAGCTCCGCTTTCCAAATAAAAAGACCCCCAGGCCCTCTGTAACGTAGTGGTGGATCAGTTCTGAATCACCAGCACTCTGCTCAGCATAGCAACTGTCTCCAGATTTTGATGGTTTACCTACAGTGCAGAGGCTGTGAAGATGCTACTTGATGCAGCTCTGGCTGCATCTGATGACTCGTGGAGAAACAGCCGTGTAGACAGGGAGCTGCAAAACCACAACCTGTCCCTGTCACTGTCTCAATGAAGGAGTCCCCTGCATTCCCAGGTGCACATCTGAGGAACCCAGGAGGGATCTTGATGGTGCCAAGTCCAGCTCCTTGCCACTTCCCATGCTCTAGTCCGCGCCCCTGCTGTCCTACACCTCCTCACTGGGTTCCACTCTTTCCATCTATTCCCATAAGACAGCCTAAGTGGCCTTCCTACAATACACATCTCAGCATGACACTTCCTGCTGAAACCTGTGAGCACCTCCCATTGCTCCGAGAACACGTCCTACAGGCTCCTCCTGGGCTGGCCTTGCTCACCTCTGTCCTGGCTCGCTCTTCTCCAGCTAACACCGGCTTCCTTTAGACTCCCTACGCAGCTCTCTCTCCTTCCCCAGGCCTGCCCATGGCCTGGACGGATGTCTATTCTCTCCCCTCATCCGTCTTCTTCTCTCCATCTCCAGGTTGCCTTGCACTCCCCGGAAGCCCCTGTTCTCCCTGAGTGGCTGCCATCCAGTTACATGCCCTGAGGGCCCCGCGGTATTTTTCTCCTCAGCACTTGTAACTAAGTGATTAGATGCATGCTATGGGGTTTGATGGTGTCTTACCTTTAGAATACCCCAAGTGGCAGAAACTGTGTCCATGTTATTCACCACCCTGACAGTGCTTAGCCTGGTGCCCGGCAAGGAGTAGGTGCTCCAGAAACAGTTGTTGAGTGAATGAATGAATGAGAAAATAAAGAAATGACAGCCATGCACGGTGGCTCTCACGCCTGTAATCCCAGCACTTTGGGAGGCCGAGGCGGGGGAATCACTTGAGGCCAGGAGTTTGAGGCCAACCTGGTCAACATGGCAAAACCCAGTCTCTACTAAAACTGTAAAAATTAGCCAGACGTGGTGGCACATGCCTGTAATCCCAGCTACTCGGGAGGCTGAGGCAGGAGAATCACTTGAACCTGGGAGGTAGAGGCTGCAGTGAGCTGAGATCGGGCCACTGCACTCCAGCCTGGGTGACAGAGTGGGACTCCGTCTTAAAAAAAAAAAAAAAAAGAAAGAAAATGAAGAAATGAGACACTGTCTCCATAGGCACCTCTGTCTCTAGCTCCTAAATCTTCAGACTCATGGTTTCAGCATGGGAGGAGCTGAAACAGTAGTTCCGTCTTTGAAAGCATCAACATCGAGGGTTTGGGTGTCTAAATGAGAGAAGTAAACTGAAGACACAGTTGTGACCCCTTTATGACTTTTACAAAAGCCATCGGCAGAAATCACAAGCCCCCTGTGGCCCGTAGATGGTGGCACTAAGTGAGCTCGGCAGCTTCTGCAGGGGGTGCATCATTCCTGCAAATTTACTGCAGCTTTCGAAGAGGGGTCGGGTTGGTGGTCTGGCAGGTATGAGGAACCGGACAGAAAGACAGGCCTATGAGAGGTCCTCTGTTGGGCCCTTAGGAAAAGTGACCACCATTCTGAGAGCCCCGTTTGTTAGGTGCCCAACATCTGAAGCAGGTGTCGTCACCCACATTTTACAGATAGGGAAAATGAGGCTAGTTAGATGGCTGGCCCAGGTCACACAGCCAGTGCATGTGCAGAGCGTGGCTCCTTGGCCCCAGCTCTTGGCCCTGGGCTCTGCTGCCTCTGGCTGGTGGGGAGCACTTTACAAGGAGCTGCTCTATGCAAAGGCCTTCGGGATTTTTGCTCTTCACGTGCTTCAGTGAGTTTCACTTTGTGCATCAGCCCAACCCACTTCTCTCTTCTTTGTGTCTCCTGTCTGGTCTGTGTGATCTACGGCAGTGGCTAAGGACTTCACATCTGGAGTTAGATCCGAGGTGTGGATCCCCAGCTCCTCCCCTCCTGTGCGATTTCAAGCAAGTCCGTCCACCTCTCTGTGCCTTGACTCCCTCGTATGTAATATTTGCAGATTACCTGAGCTCGCTTCATAGAATTGTGCAGATGATGAATCGCTGCTGGTAAAGGCCTTAGAATAGAGCGTGGCACAGCCATGTGCATGCTCGCTATTAACATATTTTAAGATAACAAATCCACATTTGCTCAAAGAACGGAACTTTGTTGGAAAATTCTCTTAATCTGTTCCTGAGTGCCCTGCCAAGCAGTCTGCTCTGCTTAGAACTAGGAGACTCAGCTCCAACCCCTGCCCGGCCTGGCTCCCCCTTGCTGCATGCCCTTGACAAGTTGCTGTGTCTCCCTAAGCATCCATTTTCACACCTGTGACATCAGTGGTCATCCTCCACCACAAGAGGCCTCTGAGCATTCAAAGAAATACTGACTCTTGACGGGCGCGGTAGCGCATGCCTGTAATCCAGCATTTTGGGAGGCCAAGGCGGGCAGATCACAAGGGCAGGAGATCGAGACCATCCTGGCTAACCCTGTGAAACGCTGTCTCTACTAAAAATACAAAAAATTAGCCAGGTGTGGTGGCAGGCGCCTGTAGCTCCAGCTACTTGGGAGGCTGAGGCAGGAGAATCGACTGAACCCTGGAGGCGGAGGTTGTGGTGAGCAGAGATTGCGCCACTGCACTCTAGCCTGGCAACAGAGTGAGATTCTGTCTCAGAAAGAAAAGAAAGAGAGGGAGGGAGGAAAGAAAGAAAGAAAGGAAAGAAATAAAGAGAGAGAAGGAATGAAGGAAAGAAAGACTCAAACGCAGCAAGTAGCTGAATCTGAGTCTTTTCTCGTCCTTCTAACCACATAATCTAAGATTCACACGGGCACATCAGACATCCCAGGAGTCACCCTGCTTCCGTGAGCTTGGCTGCCTGCCACCACTGGAAAGCCTCAGAGTCATTCAGAACACAGTCTCAAAAATAACAGCCACTGTCTTCCTGTTTTCCAGCTCGTGGGCTGACGAGGGGCTGGAATTGTCATCTCCACAGTGAGACTGGAAGGGCTCCGGAACTCTAAGTCGAAACGAAGAAAACAGTACACCTGGGGCTGTCCGTGACCGTGGCCTCCGCTGTTGGTGTGGGCTGAGGCTTGGACCCATTCGCCTCTTCTCGGAGGCCTCACATGGCTCTCCTGAGCGGGGAAAGGTCCCCCTTCCTTGTCGTGTGTACAGGGGCAGCCTCTGCCTGGTTGTGCTGACTAGGCAGATTCGTGCTTTTTGATGGGGATTTGCGTGAAATCTGCTTAGACTCTTGGCCTGGCTGGTGCCACCACACAAAAGGCAGTGGCATAGGCTGGGCCCACGTGGCTGCAGGGGGCCAGGAAGGAGGTGGAAGCCAGTGGGAAATACCCCTCCTCCAGTTTGGAGGAGACACCTGCCCTGCACCCAGGCCTGCGGCATGAGGCTTGACTGCTTGTGGCTGTCGTGATTTTCAAGGATAGGCTCAGGGAGGGCTAATGGGGCCAGGGATGGACGTGGAACACACAGCCTTCGAGGCAGCTCCTGGAAACAGGGGCTCCAAAAGGTCCCTCCTTAGGTTCTTCTGAGCAAATGGTCAGCAGTTCCCCGGGTCTTCATCTTCACAACAGCCAAGGGATGCTTAGCAGTAATGCAGAAAGTGAGATGTGAGGGTACGGTGTTATGACCTTGGCTGGTGTCCTTGGGGCAGGGACAAAAATATTAAACAAAATGCCAGCATGGTGGCGCACACCTGTAATCCCAGCACTTTGGGAGGTGGAGGTGGGAGGATCACTTGAGCCCAGCTCGAGGCCATCCTGGGTAACAAAGTGGGACACTGTTTCTTTCTTTTGTTTTTTTGAGACAGAGTCTCCCTCTGTCACCCAGGCTGCAGTGCAGTGGCACGATCTCGGCTCACTGCAACTTCCACCTCCCAGGTTCAGGTGATTCTCCTGCTTTGGCCTCCTGAGTGACTGGGATTATAGGCACCCGCCACCACACCTGGCTAATTTTTTGTATTTTTAGTAAAGATGGGATTTCACCATTTTGGTCACGCTGGTCTTGAACTCCTGACCTCAGGTGATCCACCCACCTCGGCCTCCCAAAGTGCTGGGATTACAAATGTGAGCCACCGTGCCCGGCCAGGACCCTGTTTCTGAGAAACAGAAACAAAACAACAACATTAGCCAGGTGTGGTGGCATGCACCCATACAACCAACTACCCAGGAGGCTGAGGCAGGAGGATCGCTTGAGCCTGGGAGGTTGAGGCTGCAGTGAGTTGTGATGGTGCCGTTGCACTCCAGCCTGGGTGACAGAGTGAGACCCTGTCTCAGAAAAAAGAAGAAGAAAGAAGGAGAAGAAGGAGAAGAAAAAGAAGAAAATTAACAAGTCTACATGTCCTTCTCTGAGCTTCCGAGAAGGGCTGATGATGGATGACAGTTTGGCAGGTCTGGGGTCCTTGTGGCTCTGATCAGGTAATGGGCTATGCTGACATCAGGGAGCTCGCTGTGAAAGATCCATGGACGAGGAGGTCATGCAGGGGTGAGGAAGAGGTGTTAGAGGCCCACACTGGGCGGGCTGCTGCTTGGCGTGGCCTCTGGGGCCATGGGTGAGCACGGAGGACACTTGTCACCTGTCTCTTGAATCCCACTTCTAGATTTGGGGGCAAGCAGACATTACGAGTTCTGAGCTAGAAGCCACGTTGAACTTTATGCCAGTTCCAGTCTCACGGGAAGCAGATTTGAATCCGAAGTGGGAGTTAGACGTGCCAGCAGAGTACTCCATGAAATGCCCATGGTGGGTCGAGGGGCTGGGGTGGGTGGCGTGGGTGCTGAAGGGCTTCAGCTGTGGGGTGGATGTGACACGGGGGAGAGAGGACGGCAGTTTGGGAGCGGGAAAGAGCCTCAGCCTGCAGAGCAGCAATGAGAACGTCAGAGTCCAGAACAAGGAGGGCTGGGTGGAGGGGCCGGAGTGGCGGGGGTGAGTGAGGAGCTCTGCCCTGCTCTGACATTGGCTGGGAGCAGGGACACTGCCAGATTCTCTCTTGCAGGGAGATTTCAGCCGTGCACTGCCGTGGTCACCACCTACCCAGGAGCGCAGACACAGTGGCCCACAAAGAGGGTTGTGTTGTGTTATAGGACCCGGGGTAAGGTGAGGAAGGTCCCAGGCTGAGGGCTGCAGGGGCTCCACTGGATGGAAGCAGTTTCAACACCGTTTCAGTCTGCCTCGTGGTAGCCACCTCGACCTGCAGGTTCCCAAAGCTGCCCTTTGTGCCACAAGGCCCCGTGTCTTCCAAAGCTCCCGCCAGTGTGACGACAGCTTACAGTTACACGTCAGCGGTTCTGGGTGCGGCTGGGGACTGGAACCCCAGGTGCCTATGCCCGTCTCCCAGAGCTTGCAATTCAGCCAGGAGCAGCCCGGGCAGCAGGGCTTGTCCAAGCATCCCTCGAGACCCCGGCCCGGGCATCCCTTGAGATTCCGGCAGCAATAGCGGGGCTCAGGGCTGCCGACTGCACTAAGAGCAACAGGTGGGCTGATCTTTTGAGTCAATTACCCGTTGGCTGCAGTGGACAGTGTGTGCTGCCAAAGCCTGTGTGTCCACATGTGTATCTCCGCCCAGGCGAGCTCCGAGGCTGCCCGAAGCCTGCGCACCAGGGCCATGGGGCTCTCCCATCCTGTGGGTCTCATCCACCCAACCCCCAGATCCCTTAATGTCAGGTATTAGAGGTTTCAAAAAGCACAGACAGATGAACATTCTTTTATTCAGGGCCAGGTCATTTCCTGGCGGCCTCCCCTGGGTGTTGGTGTCCCAGATTAGTCCATGGACTCTGCAGGCTGGCGGATGGGGCTGTGTCTGAAGGCCAAAGGATGCCCCCCCATCTGTGGTCCATCCGGCTGTGATGCCCATGTGGCGTCTTCTCCCTGGGGGGGAGCTGCCAAGCCCCAGCCCCCTGGCTGCCCCTCTCTGCCCTCTGTTTCCTGGTGAGTGTAAAAAGCTGTCAGTGGGGACGTCAGCCTGTCATGGGAATGCTCTCAGCCAGTTTGCAGAGGACTGAAATCTCTTTAAAGGAGGGCACAACCTTTCTTCCTCTCGGTGAGAGAAGAGACGAAACAGATGTAAAACCTCCTGGAGAACAGTGACTTAAATACTCACAGGTGTGAGCCGCAGAGGACGCCTGTCACAAGCTGAATGGCGGACATGTCCAGTCCTAACCCTTGCGCCCGTGGCCTGATTTAGAAAGAGGGTCTTTGCAGCTGTGACTAAGGTAAGGGTCTCAAGATGAGATCATGGTAGACTAGGGGTGGGTCCGAAATCCCACAACTGCTGTCCTTCTGAGAGGCAGAAGAGGGCTGGGTGCAGAGCCTCACGCTTGTAATCCCAGCACTTTGGGGGCAAAGGCAGGAGGATCACTTGAGCCCAGGAGTTTGAGAGCAGCCTGGGCAACATAGTGACATCTTATGTCTACTAAAAGAAAAGAAAAGAAAAAAAAATTAGCCATGTGTGGTGGTGCACTTGTCGTCCCAGCTCCCAGCTGCTCAGGAGGCTGAGGTGGGAGGATCACCCGAGCTCAGGAGGTTGAAGCTTCAGTGAGCTGTGATCACACCACTGCACTCTAGCCTGGGTGACAGTGAGATCCTGTCTCAAAAAACAAAAAATAAAAACAAAAACAAACAAACAAAAAAAACAAAACAAAAGAAGCAGAAGAGGAAAGAGGAGAAGAGATGAACACAGAGAAGGCCACATGAAGCTGAAGACAGCGATTGGAGCGATGCAGCCACAAGCCAGGGACTGCAGGCATTCTCGCCTAGAAGTGAAGTGGCCACAAGCCAGGGACTGCAGGCCGCCTCCCCTAGAAGCGAAGTGGCGGAGCGGCTGGGCAGAGTCTCCCTCACGGCGCTCACAAGGAAACAGCCCTGTGGACACCTCTTTTTGGACTTCTGGCCTCCTGAATTGTGGGACAGAAGACGTTTTGTCGCTTCCAGGCACCCAGTTGGTGACACTTTGTTACAGCAGCTCCAGGAAACAAATGCAAGATCCATTCCAGAAAAAATCAAGCTCTAGCCCCGGAGGGTGAACTCCAACCCTGGTCCCTGAAGAAGGGGCTGGGCACATCGAGGGCTGGGAGTGCCCAAACCGGAGAGCACCAAGGGTCCCCTCATTGCCTTTAGTCAAGCCTGGGTAGGGGACATCCCTGGGCAGTGCCTAGTCAACTTTAAGGTGCACACGAGTCTACCAGAATCTTGTCAAAATGCAGACTCTGATTCAGTAGGTCCTGGCGGCTGGAGGCTGCGTTTCTAACAGGCTCTCTAGTGATGGTCCTGGACCGTCCTCTGAGCAGTGAGGCCTTAGGTTAGTGCTTCTTCCTGGGTGTTCCCTGGGCCACATGTATCAATGTCACCCTGATGCTGGTTAAAAATTGGAAAATCCAGGGCATCATTCCTGACCTACAAAATCAGGCTGTCTGGGACTGAGCCCCAGACATTTGTGTGTTGAACCATCTCCTAGAACAGTTGTAAAACTACCCAGGTTTAAAGTATTCAGGGTTGGGCTGGGTGCAGTGGCTCATGCCTGTAATCCCGGTGCTTTGGGAGGCCAACGAAGGAGGATTGTTTGAGGCCAGGAGTTTAAGACCAGCCTGGACAAAATAGTGAGACCCTCCTCTATACACACACACACACACACACACACGCGAGCACACACAATCAAAACAATTAGCCAGGTGTGGTGGTGCATGCCTGTAGTTCCAGCTTTTTGGGAGGTTGAGGCAAGAGGATCTCTTGAGCCCAGGAGGTTGAGGCTACAGTAAGCCATGATCACACGACTGCAGTCCAGCCTGGGCAACAGAGCAAGACCCTGCTTCAATTAAAAAAGAAACACTCAGGGTCTTGAGAACGGGAAATAGACATGCCACATCTTTGTGGGTTTCTGGGATGATCAAGGCTAAGACAGTGGCTTTTGGAAGAACCTGAGAATTTCTTTTGGGCGGGAGCTGGGGAAGGAACCACCACCTGTTTTAAGCTCCTGTGCTGTGCAAAGCCCTGTGCTTTACATTTATTAGTGTATCCATCCTCAGAGCACCCTCCGTGAGGCAGGTCCTATTTTTACTCCCATTTTACAGCTGAGGAAGCTGAAGCCCAGAGAGACAAAACGTCTGCTCAGTGTTGCACAGACAGGGGTGGCAGGTTCAGCTTTCCAACCAGCTGGCTGACGGTGCACCGCTTCCAGCTTCACAGTGTGACCCCTGCCCCCTTGCGTGGTCTCAGTGTAGCTCTGTTTAAGCCAGTGCTTCTTAAACTTCAACGTGGACGTGAGTCACCTGGTTAAAATGCAGACACTGGCGCCCGGCTGATGCCAATCCTGTTGGTCTTGGACAGCGCAGTGGTTGGTATGGGGTTGTGAGCAAGGGTACCTCCCGCTCCACAAACTCTCAAGAGATGAAACCATGGCACCTGTCAGAGAGTGGGGCAAGTCCTGACCTGGGCAGTGCCCTCCTGTTTCCCAGCTATGGTAACACCTGGGTAATACAAAACACTTTGCCTTGGAATTACAGATCAATTGGCATTTAATCAAGCCAAATAGTTTATTTGCTTGATGAGCACCTGCTAACAGATTTCTCTGAAATCCCAACAGCTGCCCAGTCCCCTGCTGGTCTCGCTAGGCACCTGGTGGAATTACCTTCTCCGAGAATCTAATGAGAATGGACGCACTCACTCTAAATGAGAAAAGCCTGGGAAACCAGGTAGTATAATTGCAAACATGATGGAAGGAGGTAGAAGGAGACAAAATGGTGCCCTTGGGAGGTAGGGGCTCAGGCACACTTCTGATCTCGTCTCCCCTTTTCCTGCGAAGAACCGTGTTGAAGAGCAGCCCACAGTGAAGAGCGGCAGATCCCTGGTCATGTGAGAACGCGACGCATTTAAGCCGGTTTTTTGAATTCTGTCTTTTCTAAGGTTTAGGTATGAAAATGACTTTACTTTGTGAAACAGGCAATGAAAAAGGCTATGACTTTTTTTTTCTTTTCAGTGTCCTTAATTGGTCAAGTAAGAGGCAGCTTTGGATCAGTGTCTTGATGTTGTAACGTGCCTGTGAAACCCACAGGTCTGGAACAAGTTTTAGCCATCTGTATGCAGGAAGGTGTGCGCACTAGATGTCAAACGCAGTGTTGTGCATAAAAGCAAAAGACAGGGAGCGGCCACAGAGCCCGTCAGCGGGGATTGGCTCCGCAGTTATTACCTCCTTAGACTGGTGTGTTAGGGAAACGTAGATTGGTGTGACAGCCTTCTGCATTGTTAAATGAGGAAAAAGTTAGGGTGTGAGACAGTCATCTGCTCCCCGTGTGTCTGTGTTTAAAGGCGGTAGGAGGATGTGAATGTGCACCCCTAGAACTCGGGGAAAAGCCATGGGAAGCTTCTCTGGCGGTAGCTTCCAGGGTACAGGTCTGGAGGAGGTGAAGAATTTTCCTTCTGAGTCTTTGGGACTTTTTGAAAATGTTACTGTGGATGTCTGAAATGAAAATGTCCGGGGATGAAGAAGGAAACTCTCGGATCAGGGGCTGTGGATGTGAGATTTTGCTCAGCATAGGGAGAGCCGACGCACTGCCGTCCCTGTGGGCTGGGCCGGGGCTGCCTGAGTGCCCACAGCGTGGGGCCCACACTTCTCACCTGGGTTCTCTTCAGTCCGCATCAGAGCCCCTAGGAGGCTCCTTAACACGCAGCCCGCTCCATGAATCTCCAACTCCAGAGCTGTGCGTGCGGCATGAGGATTTTTGTATTTTAACAAGTTCCCAGGGGTTGTTGCGGGTCAGACCCCATGCTGAGGACCAGAGCTGCCCGGGTTTAAGCCCTGGTGCAGGTATTCTCTCTCCAGATAACTTACCACCCTTTCCCCACAAAACAGGTGGCAGATGAGGGTCCACCCTTGGTGCTGAAACCCCTGTTAACCTTAGTAGGGAAGCCACCAGGCTCAAGAGGCCAAAGAAGACACCTGGAGCCCACAAATGAAACATGGGGTTTTACTAGGGGCTTCCATACAGGAGAGAGTCCAGTGGCAATGGGCTATACAGGAGAACTGCTTTACAGACAGGGAACGAGACATGGGGTTTTACTGGGGGCTGCAGACCGGGGAGAGCGGGCTGGCCGGGAGAGCCACAGCTGTCTGCACACATCTGCAGTTCACACAGCATTTTCATTTAGCCCCCTTCCCTAATGCCCTCCACCTGGTAACCTGCATTTAACCAAAAACCAGGGTCCTCAGTGCCACCTTCAGCTCATATTCCACGGGCCGGGCTGGAGTGGGGGTGGGAGAGGAGGGCTGAGGCTCAAATATTCCTCATAGACAAGGAACGGATCTCGCGGTTGGCCAGCCCAGATTCCTTCGCTGGAACGCGCACGCAGGTGCATCTGCGTCCAGGGTCATTCTCCCATTCTCGGGCCTGCTTCAGTGACTGCCCTGAGGCGCCCCACACCACCCGGCTGCTGTTTCATGGGTAACCAGGAGAGCAGCGCCCTCACTCCAGGTCGGCCTCAGCTGCAGGGTGGTCTCACAGTTATAAAAGCACCTATGCTTGAGCCCTACCCAGACCTGGGACTTCGGAATCGTTAGTGTGGGCTTGGTCATGGGTATGCTTAGGAAAACCCCAGGTGAACTCTGGATGGGGCCTGTGGATTCATTCCCTAGGTCTGCTGTACCACACACTGCGGGGGTGGGGGGGTTAAATTGCCAGACATCGACTTCTCACAGCTCTGGAGTCCACAAGCCCGAAGTCAAGGTGTCAGCAGGGCTGCTGCCTTTTGAGGCCTGGGGACGCCGACTTCCTGTGTGACTCGTCACACCACCTCCCCTCCCTGCATGTCTGTTTCTGCCTAATTAAAAAAAGAAAAACAAAAAAACAGTGGCCAGGTGTGGTGGCTCACACCTGTAATCCCAACACTTTAAGAGGCTGGGGTCGGTGGATTCCCTGAGGTCAGGAGTTCAAGACCAGTGTGGCCAACATGGCAAAACCCCATCTCTATTAAAACAAATACAAGACCAGGCACGGTGACTCATGCCTTTAATCCTGGCACTTTGGAAGGCCAGGCAGGCGGATCACCTGAGGTGGGAGTTCGAGACCATCCTGGCCAACATGGTGAAACCCCATCTCTTTTTTTAAAAAGTACAAACAAACAAACAAACAAACAAAAAAACATGCCAGGCATGGTAGTGGGTGCATGTAATCCCAGCTACTGGGGAGGCTGAGGCAGGAGAGTCGCTTGAACCTGGGAGACGGAGGTACAGTGAGCCGAGATGTCACCACTATACTCCAGCCTGGGCAACAGAGTGAGATTCCATCTCAGAAAAACAAAAAAGACACCAGTCATACTGGATCACAGGCTCAGTCCCCTAGTGTGACCTCACCTTAACTAACTCCATGCGCCCAGGCTCTGTTTTCAAATAAGTCACATCCTGGGGCACTGGGAGTAAGACTTCAACACATGAATTTTGTGGAGGGACAGAATTTGATCCAATGAGAGTGAAGCTAAAGTTGGCTTCTAGGCTGGGTGCAGCAGCTCACCCTGTAATCTAATCCCAGAACTTTGGGAGGCTGAGGTGGGTGGGTCACTTCAGTCCAGGAGTTCGAGACCAGCCTGGGCAACTTGGTAAGACCCGTAAAAATTAAAAAAAAAATTTGCCAGGCACGGTGGCACATGCCTGTAGTCCCCATCACTCGAGAGGCTGAGGCAGGAGGATCACTTGAGCCCAGGAAGTAGAGGCTGCAGTGAACTATTATTGCACCACTGCACTCCAGCCTCAGTGACAGCGCAGGACCCTGTCTCAAAAACAGAGTTTGAACCTCCAGCCGTCCTGAGTCCACGAAGGATTTGGACCTTGTGAAGGTGCAGATTCTGATTTAGGAGGTCGGGGCTGAAGCCAGGGGCTCTGCCTTGCCCACCAGAGTCCAGCAATTGACTATCAGGTTCTGTGATAAGACGATTGTTTTGTTAGATGCCGTGACAGTGCTGTGGTTAGTACAAAGGCATCATTTTTTAAAAAATGCGTCAAATATATTGAAAGCTCAAATGTCAGGACTGACTCACTCTCTGAACACTCCAATGAGCAACAGGAACCGGGAAAATGTTAACAATGGCTGATCTGGGTGGCGGGTATAAGAGGGCTTGCTTTTTTTATTTTGGTTTTCTGCCTATTAGAATTTTTTCCTTTTTTTTTTTAGGCAGAGTTTCGCCTTTGCTGCCCACTGGAGCGCAGTGGCGAAACCTCCGCCTCCCAGGTTCAAGTGATTCTCCTGCCTCGGCCTCCCGAATAGTTGGGATGACAGGCATGCACCACCATGCTGGGCTAATTTTGTGTTTTTAGTAGAGAAGGTGTTTCTCCACATTGGTCAGGCTGGTCTCGAGCTCCCAACCTCAGGTGATCCACCCGCCTCGCCTCCCATAGTGCTGGGATTGCAGACATTGTGTCAGGGTAACATTTCTCATAATCTCTTTGGAAAAGCTCTCCAGCACCTGCGGCTGAGTACCTCTGGGATGGGCCCTGGGGCGGGCTGCTTGGGGCTTGGTACCAGTTCCCAGCCCTCTGTGGAGTTCTCTAAGTGGGAACAGGGGCTGCTACATTTTGATTATTATTCAACCTCAGTCACTTCTTCCTCTTGCCCTCTGGGTGGGTACTGGGAGGTACTCAGGAAGGGCGGGGATTCTGGCATCCCCCAGTATGGTTTACCTGCTCTGGGGCTACAGGGATAATTTAGGTTTCTAAGCACCATTCTGGCCAAGTACGGTGGCTCACACCTGTAATCCCAGTGCTTCAGGATGCCAAGGCGGGCAGATCACCCGAGATCAGGAGTTCAAGACCAGCCTGGTCAACACGGTGAAACCCTGTTTCTACTAAAAATACAAAAATTGTCAGGGTGTAGTGGTGTACACCTGTAATCCCACCTACTTGGGAGGCTGAGGCAGGAGGCTTGAACCGAGGAGGTGGAGGTTGTAGTGAGCCGAGATCATGCCACTGCATTACAGCCTGGGCAACAGAGCAAGGCTCCATGTCAAAAAAAAAAATTCTTTGTTTCTGCTGCTGATTGGCTAACAGCGCATGTGTTTATTTTCCTAACCGTGTGTGGGTGAGTCTGTGCCATGCTCATAAGTCCTCTCCCTCGCTCTTGTTATTTAACTCGTTCCGGGTCTCTGCGCTGCCTGGCGGCGCGGGTGTACTGAGCCTTCTCACTGCCAGCCCACGTGTGAGCCTTTATGGGCATTTCCTCTCTCTCTGGAGGACACGGTCTCTCTCGCCGCCTCCTGTGTCCCCTGCTCTTACATGATGCCCAGCACATGATAGGCCCTCAAGTGTATGGAACAGCTACTCCATACACTGGAGTAGTATGGAACACTACTCCTACAGGTCTGGTTGAGCCTAGCTCAGAGAGGTTAGTTAACCCATCCAAAGCAGCTGAGCTGCGGTCTCACCTTCAGAGTTAGTGCTGCCCAGCATCCAAACATAGACGATGGAGGTAGAACACAAGCCCTGTGTGTGGCTCTAAGCTTTTTAGTTCTCATGTCTTAAAAACAGAAATGGTGATGGTAATATTAACACGTTTTGAACCTAATATAGCCAAAATACAATTCCTACATGGAATTTCATTTCACAGTTATTTTGGGGAAACATGGAGGGCTCATTGTGGTGGTGGAATGCTTCTGTATCTTTGGTATAGATGGAATTGTTGTGTTTGGTGGTGGCAGTCACAGGAATCTACTGCCCTCGTGATGAAGTGACAGAACTGGGCACACCCGTCGCACCAGTGCGTTTCCCAGTTTGGATTAGGTGAGATGGGACCACTGGGAAACTTGGTGAAGGGTATATTGGACTTCTGTGCACTGTGTTTGCAACTGTCTGTGAGCACGCACTTGTTTCTAAATAGTAGTTTGTTTATTTTTATAATTTTTTTTTGAGATGGGGTCTCATTCTGTTGCCCAGGCTAGGGTGCAATAGCGTGATCTCGGCTCACTGCCACCTCAACCTCTCCGGCTCAAGCAATTCTCCTACCTTGGCCTCCAGAGTACCTGGGACCACAGGTGCCCGCCACCACTCTCAGCTAATTTTTGTATTTTTAGTAGAGACAGGGTTTCACCATGCTGGCCAGGCTGGTCTCGAACTCCTGACGTTGGGTGATCTGCCTGCCTCAGCCTCCCAAAGTGCTGGGATTACAGGCTTGAGCCACTGCACCTGGCCATAAAATAGTTTAAAATTTGAGATTTTAACCAGCCTGGCCAACACTCCTTACTGCAGCATGCCTGTAGTCCCAGCTACTTGGGAGGCTGAGGCAGGAGAATCACCTGAACCCGGGAGGCGGAGGTTGCAATGAGCCAAGATCATGCCACTGTACTCTGGCTTGGGTGACAGAGCAAGACTTCATCCAAAAAACCAAAAAATAAATGATATTTTCAAATAAAAAAAAATCAACCAAGTCTTTGAACACTGCTACGTCTTTCATGCTTACGACAGATCTAGGTTTGGACCCAAGACATTCAAATAGTGGATGTGGCCTGAGGCCACAGTGTCAGACAGCCATGTCCCTCACTCCCTGCCCCCAGCATAGCATTCTTAAGCTGGGATTGCTGGAGGCCTGCACTGTCTCTCCCGTGGACTGGTTGTCTGGTAGATAAGCTACTGCCCTGCTCAGAGCCTCAGTTTGTGTATCTGTCAATGGGAAGAATGACAGCGCCTGTCCTGGAGTGCTGGCTGCCAGGGTTGAGCGGGATGCTGCGTGTTCCGCACTTAGCACCACCCATGGGTGGGTGGCTGGGAGCCTGGCCCACGTCTACTAGTATTAATCATATCTGAAACCCCAAATGGCAGCTTCCTCTGGTTCTGCCTAAGGACAGAAAGCCCTGCTGCCTCTCTGTTCATCTCCCGCAAACTGTCTGTTCCTGGGCACCTCTTCTTCTTCTTTGAACTGCTGGGCAGGACGCAGAATGACCTCTCTGTGTTTAGCCTGGGCACCGAGTCCCTGGTTGCCCTTGATGCCTGGTGCCTTCTAGAAAGGTGGCTTGCTGCCCGTCTGCTTGGAGCCCAGACCTTCTGCAAAGATCCTGCAAAGCCCCTTTCGAAACTGAGGACTTCCGTCCCTGAGGAGCCCAGCTGCGTTGTCACTGGGCCTGTTCACCATATAAGGCAATCCCTGCAGAGCAGGGACCCAGGTAAGCAGGCGGCCCCGGAGCCTCGCTCCACTAAGCCACAAAGGCTCCCCAGCTGAGTGTGTGCACAGAGGACTTCAGCAACTAGGAGATTTTGTGACCTTTTATGGTCTTAGAAGAAGAAAAAGACCTGTGTACCACAAAAGCAGAAACAGCCTTCGCGCAGAGAGAAACTGTGGGTTGAACTCGCAGCGACTCCTATTGCAAAAGCACCCTATTGTGAGGAGCCTAGGACGCAGCTGACTCTGCAGGCGTGCAGTGCACAAGATGAAGTGACTGTGGAGCTGTGAGCCCGGGGTTCCCGAGCGGGGCGGGACAGCCACTGCAGGGATCCGCCACAGAATTTAAGTCGGGGGCTTTTGGAGGAGCTATAGCCCTCTCTCAGGACCCATCTTTAGCCTCATGGCTCACCCACGGGGTCTTCCCCGCCACTGCCTTCCCCCACTGACCATGAAGCCTGTATTGTCGCCAGAGAACATCACCTCTCTCCATTGCCATTATGTTCATCCCAGGCCTCGGCTGGGGGCCACGTGTCTGAGGTGCAGTAGAGAGTAGGCGGGAAGATCCTGGGGAGTCCTGAAGGGCGAGGGAGGGAAGAACACAGCCCATGTGTTCCAGGCAGGATGGAAAGGCCTGGGTGAAGGCGTCGAGCTGAGCCACAGGCAAGGGGCAGAGAGGGCCAGGCCCAGGTGGTGGCAGCTGAGTGACAGATCATGGCAGCGTTTTAAGGTAGGTGAGAAGCAGGATTTATTTTACCTGGGGAAACTGAAGGAGGCAGGAGCAACCAACTGACCATTTGTTTATTCAGCGGCCATTTCTTTTTCTTCCTTTTCTTTTTGAGACAGGCTCTGTCACCCAGGCTGAAGTGTGGTGACACCATCACAACTCGCTGCAGCCTCTGCATCCTGGGCTCAAGCAATCTTCCCGCCCCAGCCTCCCGAGTAGCTGGGACCAGAGACGTCCACTACCAGGCCCAGCTAACGTTTTGCTTTTGGTAGAGATGGGGAACATGCCTGTGTTGACCTCCCAAAGTGCTGGGATTCCAGGTGTGAGCCACCGCGCCCGGCAAGCAGCTGTTTCTTGCATCCCCACTGTGGGCCAGGCCGGCCCCAGTTTCGGGCAACATAGACACGGTGTCCCTGCGTTTGAGCTCTGCGTCTTGGCGGCGCTTAGAGGCCTGGGCGACAGTCTCCCTCAGCCTTTCAGACTGCTTTTCCTTGGCTGCCCTTTCCTGGATTTTTCTCGTCGTCTAAAAGACCACCAGGGTGGCTAAATGGTAGAAGGACAGCTTTGCGGGGCATCAGTTGCGAACTGGAAGACACGGTCTCCAGTGTGTGCCAAAGGTCCCCTTTGTTCAAGGAGGGGAGGAACAGGCTGGGTTTTAGGCCCCTCAGGGCCTCTATCCCGCAATAGTCATACATATTCAGCAGGTCTAGGGGGAAGTGATGTATATTTATGAGGGGAGCAGAGTGCATGGGCAGTGGGTAAACGTACATGTAACATACATCACATGTTCATGTTGGAGTAGAGTTAGCATTAAAGTTGGAACTTGGTTCTTGGCAGGAAAAGGTGAACTGCAGGGCACACCGTTTGCGGGTAGCCTCTGTAAGCTGCTGAAACTGGCGTAAGGTTTGTAATTACTTATGGGAAAAGAATGTAAGTCCGGTCCTTTGTCCAGTCAGGGTTGTAATGGTCTGGGTTGTAACTCAGAGTTAGGATAATTTGCCTGATACTCGAATTATTAGGGTGTTGTGCAAATGTGCAGTGGTTTTTTTTTTTTTTTTTTTTTTTGGAACCATGGAGATTTTAAAATTTGACATGCTAGGCCAGGTGCTCAGTGGCTCATGTCTGTAATGCTAGCACTTTGGGAAGCTGAGGTGGGCAGATCACTTGAGGTCGGGAGTTCGAGACCAGCCTGGGCAACATGGTGAAACCCCATCTGTACAAAAAATATAAAAATTAGCCAGACATGGTAGTGCATGCCTATAATTACAGATACTCAGAAGGCTGAGGTGGAAGAATCGCTTGAGCCCAGGAGGCAGAGGTTGCATTGAGCCAAGATCATGCCACTCCACTCCAGCCTGGGTGACAGAGTGAGACTGTCTCAAATAAATAAATTTGGCCAGGCACAGTGGCTCATGCCTGTAATCCCAGCACTTTGGGAGGCAGAAGCAGGAGAATCAGGAGGTCAGGAGTTCAAGAGTAGCCTGGCCAACATGGTGAAACCTTGCCTCAACTAAAATACAAAAATTAGCTGGGTGTGGTGGCATGCGCCTGTACTCCCAGCTACTTGGGAGGCTGAGGCAGGAGAATCGCTTGAATCCGGGAGGTGGAGGTTGCAGTGAGCCAAGATCACACCTCTGTACTCCAGCCTGGGCTACAGAGTGAGACTCCCTCTCAAAAAGAAAAAAAAAAAATGCAGACGAGTTACTAATGTATGAATTGGCTCCTTCATGGTGACAGATGGACCAGAGTCACGTTCGATATTAAGGCTAGGTGGAACAGGGTGCGGATTGCACAGGAACTCTCTGCGGCACGCTGTCGACAGTCCTTTATGTCTAAAACCTTTCTAAGATTTCTTATTTAAAAACCATCACCGTAGCAATGCGTTTTGCAGTGATCGCGGGCGCCACCTGGTGGGCATAGGGCAGCATTGGCCGTGAGCAATCTCCCTGGAAAGGAAGGAGCAATTGCAGAGGATCAGGGACGCGCTGAGCCCCTGCGATTCATTCTGGTCTTGGGAAATGGAAAAGGCCGTTTGCTGCCCCTCAGTGGCTCCCAGTCCGGTGGAGGGAACCGGTACAAAGAAAATTCAGGCCTCCCGGTCACAGCCAGCAGCTGTTCCATCTTGAGCTGGGGTGAGAGACCAAGTTGACGGATCCCGACCTAAGGGGTCCCAGGCAGCCTGGAGGGTGCCACGATGCAGTCAGCCTTGTTTTCTGCTGCCCCTCAAACCTGCTCCGTGGGGACAGGGGAACAGGGCCGCCCTCTTGTCCCTTCTTTCCCTGCTATGAAAAGCCCAGACCTGTCCGTGAATTTTTTTCTGTCTGTTGTTAGGGAATCAGTTCCTGGTATCACTGTAGCTCAAAAGCAGTCTCTATACATGAATTTTAAATGTTTGCTTCCGATAGTAAAATGTGGACATTGACTTACCATTTTCCCCCCATGGCATCAAGAGCCTGCTGGGGACATCAGGGACTGTGGTTTTTCTCTTCCCTGCTCCTCTCTAGCTGCTGTTTGTGATGAGGATTGCCAGATAGCATCAGAATGCCCAGCTAAGTTTATATTGCAGATAAACAACAAACACTTTTTTAGTATAATTATTTCTCATGCAATATTGGGGTCTTTTTCTACTAAAATATATATACTGGAAATGCAAACTTAGCTGGGCTTTTTTTTTTCTTGAGGCAGGCTCTCTGTTGCCCAGGCTGGAGTGCAGTATACAATCATGGCTCACTGCAGCCTTGACCTACCGGGCTCAAGTGATCCTCCCACCTCAGCCTCCCACTTATCTAGGACCACAGGCTATTCGTGAATTTAAAATGCACACACCACCATGCCGGGCTAATTTTTGTTTAAGATATAGGGTCTCAATATGTTGTCCAGGCTGGTCTTGAACTTCTGGACTGAAGTGATCCTCCTGCCTTGGCCTCCCAAAGCACTGGAATTATAGGCATGAGCTACTGTACCCGGCCGCCATCCTCTATTTTTATTTGCGGTGACTGACAGCCTGATCTGTGACCCCCTTCCGACTTGGAAGGAGGAATATGGCACAGAACGTTTCCACTTGGCCAGTGGAGTGAGATTCTGGTTTCCCACTGGTGCTGTAGCAGATTACCCAAAAACTCAGTGGCTGAAGACTGGTTAGTGTGTTCTCTTTACAGTTGTGCAGTCAGAAGTCTAAAACCAAGGGGTCAGCAGCATCGCTTCCTCTCTGGAGGTTCTAGGGGAGATTCGCTCCCCTCTTCCATCTTCGAGACTGTAGCATGGCACTGCCCAGCGCCTCCCTCCCCCACCTCCATCCCCACTTCCATCACGTATCCTCCGACTCTGAGCCTCCTGTCTTTCCCCATTAGGATTGCTGCGATCACCTGGGGCCCACCTGGGTAATCTGGGATAATCACTCCGTTTGAGCGTCCTTAACTTAGTCACATCTGCAAAGTCCCTCTTGCCGTGTCAGGTGACATATGTGCAGGTTCTGGGGATTAGGGCATGGATGTCTTTGGGGGCTGTCATGCGTCCCATGGGAGTAAGCTGGCTTCAGGTGCTTGGGAGCCCATGTTTGAAGCTGACTTTGAGCTCATGGTCACTTGTGCATGTCCTTTGAGATCCTGCTGCCACGCCGTGCCTGCTGCAGCCCTTCAGCTGAACAGACCCTGGCCTTTCACCCTCCTGGTTCACCCTGGGCTGTGAGCTGGGCAGCCTCTCACTGCTGGGCTCCTGGTGCTCTGCAGAGAGTTCCCTTCCACAGTGTCTACAGACTGCTGCGGCCACCTGTCCTGGACGCCCCACCTCTGGCCTGCTGCTGGGTGGCAGGGCAGTCAGTTCCTGGGATCAGACCTCGCTCTGCTGCCCTGGCCCCTCCGCTGCGTCACGTGTGATGTGGCCATTGGCTGGTGCTCTCTCCGAGTGGGGGGCCACAGCCCTGAGAGGCAGATGCAGCACCCTCCTTCAGGGGAAATGGAACTCGGCCCTCCTGCAAGTCTCCACAGCCCTGACCCTTTGACACCACTGTTTGTGTGAGGGGCTCAAAAGATTGTGCACTTTCCTAAAAAAAAAAAAAAAAATCTTAGTAGCTGGGTGCAGTGGTTTACGCCTGTAATCCCAGCACTTTGGGAGGCCGAGGCGGGCAGATCACCTGAGGTCAGGAGTTCAAGACCAGCCTGGCCAACATGGTGAAACCCCACCTCTACTAAAAATACAAAAATTAGCCAGGTAATCCCAGCTACTTGGGAGTCTGAGACAGGAGAATCACTTGAACCCAGGAGGCGGAGGCTGCAGTGAGCCGCGATTACACCATTGCACTCCAGCCTGGATGACAAGAGCAAAACTCCATCTCAAAAGAAAAAAAAAATCTTAGTGTAATTCCCATCACATAAAATGCCGCATTTTAAGGGTGTGATTCCACGACTTTTAGGGTAATACATTCACAATTGCTGCCGCTGTGGCCTCTTCCAGTTCCAAAATACTCTTCTACCCCCAAGAGATGCCAGAGCCATTTTTTTTTTTTTTTTTTAAGGCAGGGTTTCACTGTATTGGTCAGGCTGGTCTTGAACTCCCGACCTCAGATGATCCGCCCGCCTTGGCCTCCAAAGTGCTTGGATTACAGGCGTGAGCCACCGCGCCCGGCCGCCAGAGCCATTCTTAGCAGCCCCTCCGCATTCCTCACGCTCCAGCCCTGGCAGCCACAACCTACCTTCTGTCTCAAAATAGGTCTTTTCTGGATGTTTTGCTACAATCCATGGTGTTTTGTGTCTGACTGCTCTCACGTAACATCAGATTTTCAAGGATTATCCACATTGTAACCTGTCAGTGGTTCGTTCCTTTTTTCTAAATCACCAAATGATATTCCATTGTGTGGAGGTACCCTATCGTGTTCATCCATGCTTCAGATGGGCTCTTACATTTGTTTCCCTTGTTTGACTGTCATGAGCAGCGCTGTTTGAACATCCACGTCCTAGCATGTGCTTGAATACGGCTTTCAGCTTTGGGTTGTGTGTGTAGGTGTGGGGCTGCTGGTTCTATGCTAACTCTCTTGAACTTTTTGAAGACTGTTTTCCTCCGGCGGCACCATTTCACCAGCAATGCAGGAGCAGAGAACTAACTCCTCTCCAGCACTTGTTATTTAAAATATTTTGGTCCTCTTAGGCTGGGCATGGTGACTCATGCCTATAATCCCAGCACTTTGGGAGGTCAAAATGGGAGGATCGCTTGAGCCCAGGAGTTCAAGACTAGCCTGGGCAACATCGTGAGGCCCCATCTCTACAAAAAATAAAAATAACCTGGCGTGGTGGGGTATGCTGGTCCAAGCTACTTAGGAGGCTGAGGTGGGAGGATGGCTTGAGCCTGGGAGGTTGAGGCTGCAGTGAGCTGTGATTGCACCACTGCACTCCTAACTGGGCAGTAGAACAAGACCCTGTCTCAAAAATGAAACAAACATGTTATCCACCCCAGTGGGTGAGCTGTACATTTATTTTTGATTTGTGATTTTGAAATGTTGCGTGTGGTCCAGCAAGCTCTGTGCAATATAATAACTGCTGCCACATGCGGCCATTCAAACTGAACATGAGTACAAGTTCAATAAAACAAACTTGACTTCTGCTACACAAGCCATCGCGACACCTGGCTCCATGCTCACGGCACAGACAGATCACCGTTCCCCTCACCGAGTGCTGCTGGAGACTGCTGGGGGCACTCCTGGGCACACAGCTGCTCCTGTGTTTGCTTCTTGGTGGTGGCCTGCTAACAGCCTTTCCCAAAGGTAGTCCATGCAACCCAAACTTTGGGGTTCCCTGGATGGGTCCAGATGGGGAGTCGGGCACGGAGCACATGGGGAAGAGAGAGTGGACGCTCAGCCCCAATGGGGGCCTGGTGGTGCCTTAGCCCTTCTGTGGAGGCATCAAAGTAGGACTTGGAAAATTGGGCAGGGGTGTCACTAGCAGAGGCACCGCCGTGGATGGCAGGACCAGCCTGGTCTGGATCCCTGGGAGCCAAGAGGGTTCAGTGCCCAAAGTCAGCATAAAAAACAGGAGCTGGTGCCCAGGGGACACCTGGGCAGCCCTTGGATGTCCCAGGGAGCAGCACCTTGTTGAAATTGCATGATGTATGTTTTTTAAAGAGACAGTCTCACTTTATATGCAAAATGTCAAGTAATATTAATCTCTTATTAAAATAAAATTGAGAATAACCAGGCGCGGTGGTTCACGCCTATAATCCAAGCGCTTCGGGAGGCTGAGGCGGCTGGATCATGAGGTCAGGAGATTGAGACCATCCTAGCCAACATGGAGAAACCCTGTCTCTACTGAAAATACAAGTATTAGCCGGGTGTGGTGACTAATGCCTGTAATCCCAGCTACTTGGGAGGCTGAGGCAGGAGAATTGCTTGAATCCGGATGATGGAGGTTACAGTGAGCCAAGATTGCGCCATTGCACTCCAGCCAGGGCAGCAAGAGCGAAACTTCATCAAAAACAAAAAACAGAGTAACTTTCCCAGCAGGCGGGTGGGCGGATTACAGCGTAGGCTGTTTCTGCAGGGTATGGCCACGAGGTGGCGCCACTTCAGTAGCTCCCAAACTGCTGCTCCGGTTTTCTTTGGTTTTTGGGTTTTTTTTTTTTTTTTTTTTGACAGGGTCTCAGTCTCCTGCCCACGCTGGAGTACAGGGGTGTGCAATCACCATTGCAGCCTTGACTCCGCCGGGCTCAAGCGATCCTCCTGCTTTAGCCCCCTGAGTAGCTGGGACTGCAGCAGCTGTGCCATACCACGCCCAGCCAAGTTTTTGATTTTCTGTGGTGATGGGGTCTCACTGTGCTGCCCAGGCTGGCACGTTGGCTACTGTTTGCTGCCGCGGACCCCCAGTGCCTGCATCTGAGAGGCCACCGTTGCTGTCCACGCTTGGTATGCCTCAGCCCACAAAAAATTGCTGCTCTGTCTAAAAAGCACTGAAAAGGACACACTTGGTTGGCGTGTGCAGGAAGCACAGGGGTGTGAAGGCTGGAGACAGGGCCCAGTCGTTCATGTCTAAAGGCCCGTGTGTCTTCGGCCATCAGGAGCCTCGGCTGCAGGTACAGGCACCTGACTCTAAGAAGCCGAGGTGAAGAGCTGGGGCTACTCGCTGTCGGCGCCCCAGGCTGGGGGCACCCTGGCTGTAGATGCGTTAGTCTATGGAGCTGCTTCTCCTGGGATGTCGGCCATGGAGCTCATGCTGCTCCAAGAGGCCATGTCTTGTGCACTGTCGACAGCCAGGCCTGCTGCCCTCAGGCCGAAAGCCTTCTGTTTTTGTTCCAGCTTAAAAAATAAGAGAGGTCTGGCTGTGTGCAAGTGGCTCACGCCTGTAATCCCAGCACTTTGGGAGGCCGAGGCGGGCGGATCACCTGAGGTCAGAAGTTCGAGACCAGCCTGGCCAATATGGCGAAGCCCCATTTCTACTAAAAATACAAAATTAACTGGATGTGGTGGTGCATGCCTGTAGTCCCAGCAACTTGGGAGGCTGAGGCAGGAGAATCACTTGAACCTGGGAGGCGTAGGTCACAGTGAGTCAGGATTGCGCCACTGCACTCCAGCCTTGGCGACAGAATGAAACTCTGTGCCTGCCCCCCCTCCTCCCAAAAAAGATGTCTGGTTGGCAGGATCTGAGGATGCCTGGACAGGCAGCCCAGCCAGCCCTGATCAGCTGACGTTGGAACCGGGGAGCACCCCAAAGGCTAATACAGCTGGGTGGGCACACAACAGGTGCTGTCATCCTGTGTTCCCAAATCAGAATGGCAGGCTGAGACACCAGCCTTCCCATCGCTGGCTGGAATTCACCGGCCGAGCATGGCCATGCTCCCGCAGAGCTCTGCTTGGCAGGTGCCGGCGCACCTGTTGTGTCATCAGACCCGCTGCAGTGGAATGAAGTCACCACGAGTGCCACCCTATCCTTTCCTTCTTGCCACAGTTATTTGTTGGCATTCACCAGGTGCCAGGCACTTGGCTCTGTGTTAAGGCAACCCTGGCGGGTGTGTTTATTAAGAGTCTGCATTCCGGGGCTGTGCGGGGAGAGAAGGAAAGAAACACAGCACAAGGAAACAGTGGTGGAGAGCAGCCAGGACGGGGAAAGCCGATCGGGGGACACGAGCAGGAAGCAGGTGGGCAGGGTGAGGCCCAAGGGTGGTGGAGGCAGGCCTCCCAGACCTGGAGGGTGAGAAGGGTGGAGCCAGGCCGCAAGCTGGGGGTGCCCCTGCCAGGGAGGAGTGAGCGAGAAAGGGCCCGCCTTGCTCCAAGTGCTGGCAGAAGGGCTGGCAGAAGGGCAAAGGAGAGCAGCCCAGGTGAGATTAGAAATTAGGCAAGGCCTTGTGAACCACGGCAAGAAGCCTTCGAAGGGCTTTCAGAAGTGAGATAATGTGGTTTTCAGTGACTCTAGTGACAGAGTTGGAGAGAAGCAGGCGGCAGTGGAGGCGGGAGCCCTCAGGTTCGTCCAGGCGGGCCACCTGTTGGAGGGAGCGGGAGGAGACAGAGGGTAAAGACTCTTCCCCACCACTTCGCACACCAGCTCTGAAGCCCTGTGCCACCGTCACCGTACAGAACGGTGGCTTCATGGAGTCCCCATCAACTGGCACCTCTGGGCTGCAGGATGCCCCGTACTCTGATCACCCAAGACTCACTCTGAAATGAGTTCTTCCCCAAGGCCTCTTGGGTTCCCCCTGCAAGTACAGTGCCCACTGTAAGCTGACCCCGTGGGGTCTTTGAGAACCAGAGGCTGCCTCCTCCCACCCCACAGAAAGGGCTGCAGAATGATCAGACCAGGTTACTTCCACAGCAGGGAGCGTGCCGCACTGGGAAGAGCCCTGCTCTCTAGCTGTGTGTCCCTGGAAAAGTCACATCTCTGAACCCCAGTGTTTTCATGATGGGAGCACTGCCTCCCTTCCAGGGGCGTTAGGGAGCTGGTGCTGGCTTCTGATAGGAAAAGGCTTGGAAAGGCAGCAGACTCTTGAGGCAAGAAAGGAAAAGGTCTGGAGGCTCCTGAGTTCTTTTCAAGCCTAGAGGTTCCTGTTTCTCCCTTGAAAGCCCACCTCTTGCTTTGCTGGTAGCGTCACC
Source organism: Cebus imitator (assembly GCF_001604975.1). Lineage (NCBI taxonomy): Eukaryota > Metazoa > Chordata > Mammalia > Primates > Cebidae > Cebus > Cebus imitator. The sequence continues at coordinate 2,151,336 of NW_016107474.1, read as the reverse complement.
CGCAACCCTGCCCCGTCCTTGTTTTTCTCCCTGTCTCATCTGCAGCCACCCTTCCCTGCCCATCTTTCTTCCCTCAGTGTACCTGTCATGCCCACCTCTTTGGCAAGCGGGGAGTGAGTGCTGGAGGTGGAGCATGTGGAAGGCGGGGGCTCCTGCTCACGGCTGGGTCACCGCTGCCTGGCACGTAGTGGGTGTGCAGTAGGTATCTGCAAACCATAGGGACAAATGCTGCCCGGGGGTCTTGCCTTTGTGCCACCCTAACCAGCCTGACACCACTGGGATGGAGCAGGTAGCCTGGCGAAGTCAGGTTTGTGTGTGGGGGAAACCCCGTAAGTGCCATGGCAGGGGTCTGAAGCCTCAGCCTGTTCCCATATAAACAGGGATTTAGAAAAGAATTAGAAATGTAAGTACATACTTGCTCCTTTATGTAATCATATATAACCTCACAGTTACTCACTTAGAAAGATATATACTCAATATAACCTTTAATTTTACTAATGACTATTGGGACATGAAGCATGGAACTGAGGTGACATTATGAACAAAGTGACCCAAAGGCAAGATGCTCTAAGCCACTGTCATACGCCCGCTAAGGGCTGCTGGAGGGCGCCTCGGCTGTGTGGCAGTGCGGCAGCGCCAGTGCTGGGAAATCCCTGCTGTTTAGCCAGCTAGGGAAGGAGATGTCCAAAATGACTGAGACATCTCCTTCCTGCGGAGTTGGGAGAAAACTCCGCTCTCCAAGCTCTTGCGATGGGCCTGGCGGCTGTCAGGGTGCCCGCAAACACCCGGGGCTGAACTGTCCCTGTGAGATGCTGCGCTTCAGGGGTCATGCTCCATGTCCACTCTCGCGCTCCGCTTCTGCACCTGGTTTCTTGAATTAGTAACAGTAACATAATCTTAATGTCCTTGACATTTCTGACAAATATGCGAAGAGCGCTGACGCATTAGGTTTTCTCCTGGCCTCGGCTACTTGGAAGTCCCGGCCCCCTGTCTTCAAGTCACGTGATTTGCTGACCCTCTCGCCGACCACCATGTCTTCACGCGACCTTCCCTGCGCCCTGCTTTGCACTCAGTAAAAGTCAGAGTGTCCGGGCACTCGGGGCCACTGCAGGACGCTGCGGTTTCGTTGCCGGTGAACCCCCGAGCCCAAACTCTTTTCTCTTTCTTAGTGTCTTGTGTCTTTTATTTCCAGCTTCTCGTCTGCACACCAGCAGAGAGGGGCTCACAGGACCCTGTAGGGCTGGACCCTGTAAGTTTGTTCATCTGTGGCCCCAGGAAATACCTCCTGGGACACAGGTAAAGAGAATGTTCCTAGGATCTTGTGGAAGGGTGAAGCACAGATGAGGTTTAGATAAGGCAGCCTTTTTTATTTGAGTCTCGTTCTGCTGCCCAGGCTGGAGTGCAATAGAGCCATCTCAGCTTACTGCAAGCTCCACCTCCAGGTTGGAGTGATTCTCCTGCCTCAGCCTCCTGAGTAGCTGGGATTGCAGGCGCCCAGCACCACGCCCAGCTTTTTGTATTTTAAGTAGGAACTGGGTTTCACCTGGTTTTACCAGGTTGCTCTCAAACTCCAGACCTCAGGTGATCCACGCCCGTCAGCCTCCCAAGGTGCTGGAATTATAGGCATAGACAAGGCAGCCTTCTGAGAGGCTCAGAGCAAGGCTATGTGCGAGGGGGCCAGCCAGCAACAGGGCTTGACTGCAAAGGGGCTCCGGTTTTTTCTGGGAGCCCCCAAGTCGTGATAGTTATGGAATACTGCACCGCAAGTGGACTACGTGGGGTTCCTCCAGGTTGGAAACCCAAGCTGCTTCGGTATCAAAGTGACTTGTACCCTACAGGGACTAGCAGGTTGTTTCCTTCTTACTGATAGATTTCAGATAGCAAACTTCCTGCAAATGAGTGATTTGAGAGCAAAGTTCTCGGTGACTAGAAAAGCTGTTGTCCCTCAAGGATGGGGCCACTGTGACATGTGATAGCTGCCGCAGGGAGTCCTTGAGAAACAGGGTTCCTTGTTAAATTTGCAGGTGGTTTTATCTGAGCCTGTTATTCCAGCTTGATGAGTGGTCAGGTGAATTTTTGTTGCTGCTGTTTTGAGAGTCTCTGTCACCCAGGCTGAAGTGCAGTGGCGCAGTCACAGCTCACTGCAACCTCAAACTTCCGGGGTCAGGTGATCTTCCTACCTCAGTCTCTTGAGTAGCTGGGAATACAGGTGTGCACCCCACCCCCACACCCAGCTACTTTTTGTATTTTTTGTAGGGATGGGGTTTTGCCATGCTGCCCAGGCTTGTCTCCACCTCCTGAGCTCAAGCAGCCTGCCTGCCTCACCAGGTGGATGTTTATATTCCCAGTGTGGGGGATGAGCTGCAGGAAGGAAGGAGGCCATTATTGCCCTACTGCCTGGACCAGAGGCCCTGGGGACACGGAGGGGAGTGCACAGATGGAAGGCACATCCTGGAGGTCAGATATGAGCACTCAAAGTGGGGGGAGAGCACGGAGGCTGTGTCCACTGTGACTCCGGTCTCTGACTCAGGCTGTGGAAGGGGCGATGATGTGCCGAGGAAGGAAGTGAACTCGATTTTGGAGGAAAGAGGTTGACTTTGAGGTGCTGACAAAACAGCCTTGTGCAGATGCCTGGTAAGTGAGTGGACGCTGGCGGGCGGGGTCACGGTTTCCAGGCTGGAAAACCAGCAGGCCGTACAGGGGACATGCGGGAGCTCAATCTGCAGGAAGGTGGCCCCCAGGGACGACGCGTGGAGTGGAGAGAGTAGGGAGAGGCAGAAAAACTCCAGAGCACAAGCTGGAAGGGCCCAGAGACAGCGGGCGAACCAGGGCAAGGAATGGGCGCCAGGGTGCCCAGGAGAGAGCTCTGATGAGAGCTCGATCACCAAGCACCAAACGCTGCCTGCGAGGACCCAAAGCGCCCCTTGGATGTAGTGACCGGTCCCCTGGGACCAGGTTTTGGTGGGTTTGAGAAGGAACCAGCTGAAGAAGTGGGGTGACAGGTTCAGACATCTTGGAGTGAAGGGGGACCGGCTCAAGCGGAGCACGTGGGGTGGAGGGAGTCTATTTAGCCAGGCTGTGGAGCTGGAGCCTGATGGCTGCCGGGAAGCACCTGGCGCCAGGGAAGGGCGAGGCAGGGGCAGCCGGCGGCGTGAGGCCCGAGGGGAGGCGGTCTGAGGCTCCAGGCCAGGACCAGCACGCCGGGGAGTCGGGGGAGTGTTGCCCGGGCCCACGAGGCTGCACTGCAGCGGCCTCTGCAGGGCGGCTCCGGCTTCCTCTCGGTCCACGTGGGCCACTCTCCTCCCCAGGTGTCTTCTCCCCAAGCTCAGCCCCTCCCCCAGGACCTCCCACACCCTGGTTACTCCGCTGCAGCGCCCAGCCCAGACACCCCTTCTCCCCAGGTACGGCTGCTGGCCCTAGGCGATGCCTGGCCTGAGTCATTGGCCACCTTCTCCTGGTGACGTCTCCGAACGCAAGCAGCCCGGCAGGATTCCAGGTACTGCAGCCGCTCCTCAGGCAGACCGAGGCCCCGCTCCCGGCCACGCCCCACCGGGTTCGGCCCATTTCCTGTGAGGTACGTCACCACTGGCTCCGCCCCAGGCTTCCGCTTTGGCTTCCACGATTGGGGCAAATAACTGCCCATCAGCAGTGTTGCCTGGCAACGGGGGAGGGGCGGTTCCTGAGGGAAACCTGTGAGTTGCTGGACCGGAGCGGACCGAACCGAACTGCGCCAGGAAGCCCGGCCGGGTAGGTGCTTAGGCTGAGGGCCTCGGTGAGCAGACCCGGAGGCGTGGGCCCAGCTGCTGTGGAGACTGGAGCCGACGAGTCCAGAGTAGGCCTGGGCCCTGCCCCTCCCTGGCCGCCCATGCCTCTCCAGGCCCTTGGGTCGGAGGAGGGAGCAGAGAGGTCGCGGGAGGCGAGAGGTGAAGGCTGCAGGGAGGTGAGGGGTGGGGACGGCTGGGAGGGATGGAGGGAAGCCCTTCTGGTGGAATCAGAATCACTCTGCACCTCCCGCTATTCATGGGGTCAAGGTAAAGAGGGTGGGGAGGTGCCTCCCCCAGGGTCAAGGCCGGCCGTGTTGAAGGGGGATTCAGAGCCAGTGTAGACGCGGAAGGGGAGCGGTGCCTCCGCAGAGGACGCCAGTCTAGGGTAGACACTGAAGTGTGTGTGGAGTGGGTCTTCCTTCTTCTGAGCACACCCTGCTGGACTCTTCCAGGACGACTACCTGATAACTGTTCCCAGGCCATGTAGGTGGCCAGCGCAGGGCAGGTTACCTTCTGGCCCGCAGGAATTCCTTCTCAGGCCCAGGCTGCGCGTTCGCACAAGGGCTTCTGGCTCTGAGAGACAGACAGGACTTGAAGCCTGTCCATATAAGGCAGTTGGAATCTCCTCACCTTGTGGGTATACTGAGGGCTCCTTGTGTGGCTCTAGGGTTGTGGGACCCTCGGAATAGAGAGTTGGGGCTTGCTGGGCAGGGCGGGAAGCACCCATGTAACACCTGTTGGAGAAGCTCTGAGTAGGAGGTGACTGAGGCATACCAGTGGGAACCGTGGGTCCCATCCTGCACAGTCAGCCCCTGTCTACCTTTCCAGCTCTGAGGCGGAGCAAACTTCGTTCCTTCCAAGCAGACCAGTTTCTCTTGTTCCCAGACAAGAACTCAGGGAGCCACTCTCTGTTGTCTTGGGTCCGTTATTCTGTCTCTGACCTTCAGTAAGCAGGTTGGATGCCCTGGGTTACCTTACTTCATCTTCTCAACCTTATGTTAAAGAAATAACTTAATTATGCTTATTAGCAGCATATTAATTATTCAAGACCATTGCAATGGGTATAGGGACCACAGCAATGGGATTTTCTAGTAAAGGAGAGAGACTGGCTCAACGCTGAGGATAGCGTGGGCAAATGGGAAGCCAGGGAGCGGGGTGGGGATCAGTAGATGGAAAACGATTAAGGAAACATCAGGGGGTAAGGTGGGTTCTGGGTAAGCTGACCAAAGAGATTCTTACTGAAGGCAGATCAGGGTGATCAGACATCACCTAGGGTGAGCTTGTCCAATCCGTGGGCTGCATGTGGCCCAAGACGGCTTTGAAAGACATCCAACACAAATTCGTCAACTTTCTTAAAACATGAGATTTTTTTTTGTTATTCACACATACACACACACACACACGCACACACGCACACACACACACAAGCTTATCATATATCGTTAGTGGGTTTTATGTGTGGCCCGAGGAAGCCAAAAGATTGCATACCCTGACCTAAGCGTTGAACCGGGTTAGATAAGGGGCGAAGAGATAATGGTGATCGGGTATCAAGAATGGGTGGTGTGGTGGTTTTTGTTTTTT
>NW_016107474.1:2132040-2143244 GCF_001604975.1 Cebus imitator | reverse complement strand
GAGCCACCATGCCTCCCAAAGTGCTGGGATTGTAGGTGAGAGCCACCATGCCTCCCAAAGTGCTGGGATTGTAGGTGTGAGCCACCGCGCCCAGCAATATAATTCCGTTTATGTGAAATGTCCAGAATACAGAAATTCGTAGAAAATAGATGGGTGATTGCCAGGGGATGTGGGAGGAAGGAATGAGAGGAGATTGCTCACAGGCAGAGGATTTTCTTTGAGATTGATGAAAATGTTTTGGAACTGTGATGGTCGCACAACATTGTGAGTGTACTGAATGCCACTGTACACTTGAGAATGATTAATTTTATGTTAGGTGAATCTCATCTCAATAAAAAGAGATCCTGACCGTACCCTGTTACCCTTTGAGGGTTTGAATTGTCAGGTATTGATGGGGACTGTGGCTCATGCCCTACCTTAGTAGCATGGCCCTTCCCTCACTGGCTGAATCCCTTGGGAGAAAATTTGCTGTTGCAGTGACTTTGTTTACCGAGTTGTCTGTGCGGGAGAGGGTGGTTGTCTCTCCAGCAGTCTCATTGACACTGGGTTTCCAGAAAACGTCCAGGGCCAGGAATTAACAGTCACAGCACCTTACCTCTTAGGAGATTTTTTTTTTTTTTTCATTTCTAACCATGCTCTTTTGTTTGAATTCCCCAATTTCTTGGTGCTTGACCTTTTCCTATAATGAGGTTTGTGACAGTGAACAAGACCCCAGGTCACCTGCCGTTGGTGCCAAACTCTGCTAATGCTCCTCCTGTGCCCAAAACAGATGAGGCCCGCGGGCTGGGATCATACAGGCAACATCAGTGTCGGGCACGTCTTGGCCCATTGCTTTGGTTGACTTGGTTGATTATCACGGCAGTCTTCTGAGGCTGGACTGTGGCTCCTGCTGCTTTACAAATGGGGAAATTGAGGCAGAGAGAGTTTCAGGAGCTTGCCCAAGACTACACAGCTAGGAGGAGGCAGAGCCAGGACCACAAAGGAAAAGCTTCCCAACTAGTGTGTAGCAGTGTTCTCAAGGTGAGTTTATTCAAGTACATGTGATTGTTCAGCCTTCGATACATATTTTTTCCAGCTCTGGTTTTAAAGAGTGAATATTTAGGCCAGGCGCAGTGGCTCAGGCCTGTAATCCCAACACTTTGGGAGGTTGAGGCAGGCAAATCACGAGGTCAGGAGTTCAAAACCAGCCTGACCAACCTGTCTCTACCAAAAATACGAAAATTAGCTGGGCGTGGTGTGCTCCTGTAATCCCATTGCTCAGGAGGCTGAGGCAGGGGAATCGCTTGAACCCAGGAAGTGGAGGTTGCAGTGAGCCCAAATCGCTCCACTGCACTCCACTGGGCTACAGAGCGAGACTTTATCTCAAATTAAAAAAAAAAAAAGAATATTTAATTAAAATACAGATTGTTTTTGGTTCTGCCTTTGGTTATGTTAGCTTGGGCACTGTGTTCTCAAATCAACTCGGAGTTTTTGACAATTATGGGTGTGTCTCAGTAGGTCATGGGAGTCAGGATGGCCTTGTCCAGCTTTGTTTGTATCAGCTATTAATTTCTGCCACATTGAAACAATATTAGCCAGGCACAGTGCTTCACACCTCTAATCCCAACACTTTGGGAGGCTAAGGCAGGAGAATCACTTCAGACCAGAAGATGGAGACCAGCCTGGGCAACACAGCAGGACTCCAATTCTACAGAAGACAGACAAAAAAATTAGCCAGGAATCATGGTGTGGTCCTGTAGTCCCAGCTACTCAGGAGGCTGAATGGGGAGGATCGCCTGAGCCCAGGAGGTTGAGGCTGCAGAGAGCTGTGATGGTGCCATTGCCCTCCAGCCTGATCAGCAGAGTGAGATCCCGCCTTAGCAACACAAAACAAAACCCAAAACCCAATCTTGTGTAGCTCTGATGTGTTTTAGCTACACTTTGCGTCTAAATCAATATATATTAACCTGACCATATAATTATCAATATTTATTTTCCGTGATGATTAAATTTCAATTTTTCTAACATCGTGTCTTTTCCTTTTGCAGATAATTCTGCCAGATACCTGGAGAGATGGGCAACAGCAGGAGCCGCGTGGGCCAGAGCTTGTGTTCACAGTTTCTTCCTGAGGAACAGGCCGAGATCGATCAGTTTTTCGATGCTTTGTCATCAGATAAAAACAGTCCGAATACCTCGTCCAGATCCTTCTCTCTGAAGGCACTGCAGGCAAGAGTAACCACCAGAGGTTCACGTTTAGTTGGGAGCAGGGGCCTGCACTCTGTGGTCCTCAGGCCAGAATCTGCCTTCTTGCCTTTGTAATGCAATGGATGGCAACACTGAAAAGTTGGTTTTCTGTAAAGGGCCAGATTTGACCTAGTTTGTCTTTGTGAGCGATGTGGCCTCTGTCACAGCTCCTCTGCTCTGCCATGTCTGTGTGAAATGACTGTAGACAGTGTCTAAACACATCCCTCCCCCTTGTTGAAATCTGTAGTCTCTTATCTGTACTAAAGGAAACTGGAGTAGATAATGAATGATTTACACGCCGTTTTGGGTACATTTCTGACTTGAGATTAACATCAGAGGACATAGCCTGCTTCCTGTGTGTCTTGAACCTCATCTCTCCTAATGCCTTTGCAGAGATGGGGAGATAGATGGGGTGACGGGTCTGCCCTTGTGGACTCGGAGGTCCAGGAACCATGACATGTCAGGTGCGCCTTTGCCTCTAGAATGTGTATGTGCTCGATGTCTAGGAATTTTGTCATATTTCTAACAAAATAATGACATTTCAGACTCAGAGTTCATGTTGCAGAGAGTTCAAACTGCCTGTTTGTCCATATTTTGCCCCGTTGCCTGGGGCTCTCAACTGCAGGTTTGAGTGCTCAGACTGATGCAAGACACTGACAAGGAGATGCCGTCAGCTCATCTTCCTGGTAGTCCAGGCAGCCATCCTAGCAGCCTGCTTCCTCTTGGAGAAAGTGCGGATTGCGAGCAGATGAGGAAACTGGCCAGGGAGGTTATCTGGGTCACAGCTGTGTGGTTGTATGTGCATGTATTGTGCATGCGTGTGCATTCGTGTGTGCAGCTCCACTAGATCAGAAGCGCCCCAGTAGGCCTGCGGGAATGAGCGGAACCAGCCAGGCCTATTTCAGACTTGACTGTAGAGTGGGTGATAATGTTCAGATAAATGCGGCAAAGAGTTAGGCAGAAGACCTTGGCGATGGAATGAAGCCTCCTTTGGGAAAGGATGAGAGAATGCTTTTCCAGTAGAACTTTGCAGACATTGACCGAAATAGGGGTGCTCTTTTTGAGTGGGGAGGGCGGAAGCCTGCCTTACAAGAGCTGCTGAATGTCGATGCTGGGACAAGCCATGTCCACACAGCCGGTTGTTACAGGAGAGCCCAGCTCACAGACCCTGCTGTGCAGGATGTGATTGGTTTATGATTTGCTCGCTCTTTCCATTTCGTTGTAAATCCAGGACCAAAGCAGATTTGATGCTGGAGCAAAAAAGGAAAATGATGTTTTCATCCAGGCATTAATTAAATAGGCTGGGTACGGTGGCTCACACCTGTAATCCCAGCACTTTGGGAAGCCAAGGCAGGAGGATCACTGGAGCCCAGGAGTTTGAGGCTAGCCCGGGCAATACAGCAAGATCCTATCTCTACAAAAAATGCAAAAATTAGCTGAGTGTGGTGGCATACCTCTGTCATCTCAGCCACTCAGGAGGCCGAGGTAGGCAGATCCATTGAGCCTCTGAGGCCTAGGCTGCAGTGAGCTGTGACTGAACCACTGCACTCCATCCTGGGTGACAGAGGAGACCCTGTCTCAAAAAACCCCCAACAAACTAAATTTAAAATTGAAATAAGAATGAATGAAAAATGCATATTGAGCCCAAGGGACATGGACAGGAAGTAAAAGCTGATATATTTGGAAACCCCTAATATAGAGACCAAATTAGCTATACACAGCCATATGTTACATATGTTAATAAATTCAGACATGCAAATAGCAGCTACTAGAATCTAGAATGAAGATAAAGTTCAGAGCAGAGTGAAGATCAGACGGTGGCCAGAGGCAGGAATGAGGAGGCGGAGACTTGGGAGGCAGGCTGGGAGCAGACTGTGGAGGGTCTGATGGCCAAGGTGAGCCGCACCCAGGACGCTTGGGTGGTGTGAGGCCCTTAGGTGAGAGAACACTGCCCTGGAGACGCAGGAGCATTTGGTAGCTGTCGGTGGCATTGTGAAGTGGCCGAGGTTGGTCTTGGCCCCCTACTTATTTTCCTGGGATACTACTGCGATAGTTCTGATGAGTGGAGGAACACCAGCGTTCTCCTTCCTCACACTGATTTAGATGAAACGATATGAACGCACGTGGAGTGGTTTCAAGGAGCAGAGAGTTTAATAGGCGAGAAGGAAGGAAGAGGCTCCCCCGTACAGAGAGGGGGGACTCCAAAGCCAAAAGAAGAGGTCCCCAAGTATGGTAGACATCAGCCAGGTTTGTATGCAGAGTCTGGAGGAGGTGTCTGATTTGCATAGGGCTCAGGGGATTGGTTTGACCAGGCATGTCATTCAGGTAGCCATGAAAAAGCTGGCCTTCCCACCCTAGCCTTTTAATATGCAAATGCAGGGTGCCATGGATGTTCTACACATGTGGGGATATGTGGGGGTGGCCATGTTGCCAGGAACATGTGGGGAAAGGGCAAGAAGGCCATGGGAAGTGCCATGTTAAGTGGACCCAGTTTCTGATGGCCTGCCTTTGCATATCAAAGGTTGCTGGCCTGGCTCTAAGAGCGGAGGCTTTACAAGAAACTTTTTCTTTAAAAGATGAAAATTTCCCAAGGACCCTCTCTTTCTGCCTAAAATAATTTCTTGATAACTTCCACAACACTACCAAGTTCACCTCATGCACTGTCTAACCATTTTTTTCTGCTTGTCTCCAACAGAACCACATCGGGGAAGCTCTTCCCCCAGAGATGGTCACCAGGTTGTATGATGGCATGCGGAGGGTTGACCTGACGGGGAAGGTGAAGGGACCCAGTGAGAACGTGTCCCAGGAGCAGTTCGCAGCATCCATGTCCCACCTGTTGAAAGGAAGCTCTGAGGAGAAGAGTCTCATGATTGTGAAAATGATTTCTGCCACAGAAGGTCCCGTGAAGGCTAGAGAAGTCCAAAAGGTAGTGAGGCCGCGAGGCCCTTTGCAGCCTCCTCAGCAGTCTTGGGCACCATAGGTCGGGGGCAGAGGCCAGTTACATAGCAGATGGAGGGGTAAACCAACAAGTATCTGAGATGGGTCTCAATCAACTGAAGTTTGTTTTGCCAAGATTAAGGGCACGTCTGGGAGTGAGGTCTGTGCCTTTCTCTAAAGATGATTTTGAGGGCTTCAGGATTTAAAGGGGAAAAGCAGGCTGCAGGGGAAAGAGGGAGGGTCTGGTCCCATTACTGAATTCACATTTTGCAAGAGGAAGGGAGCAGGCAGGGGAGTAGTCAATATGTATCTGTCTTGTGCTCAGTAAATCGGCACTTTACATTCGATCAAGTGAGCATAGTCGCTACCTATGGAGATTTTATTTTATTTATTTATTTGTTTACTTTTTGAGACGGAGTTTTGATCTGTCTTCCAGGCTAGAGTGGAGTGAGGCGATATTGGTTCACTGCAGCCTCTGCCTCTGGGGTTTAAGCAATTCTCCTGCCTCAGCCTCCTGAGTAGCTGGCACTACAGGCGTGTACCACCACGGCCCCCCTGATTTTTTTATTTTTAGTAGAGGAGGGGTTTCACCAAGTTGGCCAGGCTGGTCTTAAACTCCTGAGCTCAGGTGATCTGCCCGCCTCAGCCTCCCAAAGTGCTGGGATTACAGGTGTGAGCCACTGCACCGGCCAGCTGTGGAGATTTTAAACCTTTTATCTGTAGCTCTCTGCTTAGGAATAAAAGAAAAGGCAGTTTCCTGCATGACTCAGCTTTTAGCGTAATTTTTCCTTGTGGCAGAGCAAATGGAGTTCTGAGTTTTTCTTTTTTTTTTCTTTTGTTTTTTTTTTTTGAGACGGAGTTTCACTCTTGTTACCCAGGCTGGAGTGCAATGGCGCGATCTCGGTTCACCGCAACCTCTGCCTCCTGGGTTCAGGCAATTCTCCTGCCTCAGCCTCCTGAGTAGCTGGGACTATAGGCATGCGCCACCATGCCCAGCTAATGTTTTGTATTTTTAGTAGAGACGGGGTTTCACCATGTTAACCAGTATGGTCTCGATCTCTTGACCTTGTGATCCACCTGCCTTGGCCTCCCAAAGTGCTGGGATTACAGGCGTGAGCCACCGTGCCTGGCTTTATTTTTCTTTCACATTTTTTCCCCCTATGTCTTTGACAGATCTTTTGGAGAAAGCATTTTAGGGAAAATGAGTGTCAGGGCTTGGGTTTTGTCTGAACTGTCATGGCTAGAATGGTTTATTCCTAGTCAGATAGGGCCCACGTTGTTAGGGAAGGTCAAAAGCAGGCTGTGCAGTCTCATGTCCTGTGAAGAAAAAGTAGTGGGGGAGGAAGAGAGAAAAACCACAAAAACAAAAAGGGGAAGACAGTACCAGAACACAGACATAGGCCATATTACTCTGGAGTCTGTATATCAGTAGGCGGGCGTGGGGATGGTTATCTATGTAAATAGGTTGCTGTCATTTCAAAGTCTGAGTTGTCCAGTTTTAGTTCTCAGGGCTTTAGGAAGAGCACAGCTTAATTGTCATTGATTTCCAATGGGAACAATGAGCGGGGGAAAGGAAAAGAAGGAAAAGAATGGAATGTTATTTTAAAGACTTACAGCCAGGACAAAATTTTAAGATTGTCTAGATCTGTCGCCCAGTATGGAGTGCAGTGGCATGATCTCAGCTCACTGCAACTTCTGCCTTCCAGGCTGAAGAGATTGTCCTGCCTCAGCCTCCCAAGTAGCTGGGACCACAGGCATGCACCACCATGCCCAGCTAATTTTTATATTTTTAGTAGAGATGGGGTTTCATCATGTTGGCCAGGCTAGTCTCAGACTCCTGGCCGTAGGTGATCCTCCTGCCTTAGCCTCACAAAGTGCTGGAATTACAGGTGTGCGCCACTGCCTGGCCATAAGTTATCTGTATACAAACCTTATGACTTACACAAAACATTGATGACAGGCTTCAACTTCCTGTTTTATCCTTCACATTTCACTTTCTTAAATAAACAGTCATGTTATTTGAGGACAAAAAAATGTACCATACAGGATTCTTTCCCATATAAAATGATTTTCCTTTTAGCTTTTCTTACCAAGAATACCTCTTTATAGAACGTAAGACCTATAACTTCAACTTTCTTTACATCTCTTACTTACTGATTCCTTTCACCTTGTTTCATAAATAACCTTTGAATTAGATTAAAATTATTTTTCTTTAAGAAGACTTTTGTTTTTGAGACAGAGTTTCACTCCTGTTGCCCAGGTTGGAGTGCAGTAGTGCGATCTAGGCTCCCTGCAACCTCTGTCTCCCAGGTTCAAGCAGTTCAGCCTCCTGAGTAGCTGGGACTACAGGTACATGCCACCATGCCCAGCTAATTTTTGTATTTTTGGTAGAGGTGGGGTTTTGCCATGTTGGCCAGGCTGGTCTCGAACTCTTGACTTCAGGTGATCTACCTGCCTTGGCCTCCCAAAGTGCTGGGATTACAGGTGTGAGACACTGCACCTAGCCAAGAACACATTTTTTAGAAAAAAATTTTTGAATAATTTCTTTAAAAAATTTAGAAATGATCAACATTAATGAATATTCTATTCGATGTAAGTTTAGACTCTAAATTATATGACAAGTTTGTTTAAAAGCATTCATTCCATTTACCTGATTTTTAAAAATAGTTTACCTAGAGTACTTATGAAAATGATGATAGTCATCATTTACGGTTATTTCCTTGTTAACCATTTTGTTTTATTTTACCTTCCAAGGAAATGACGTGTTAACCATTTTTATAGCCTGTGAATTTGAGTTGTTTGTCTAAGTAAGAACCTTAACGTTAAATAAATGTGCATGCTTTATTTTGCCAATAAGTTAGGATTTAGTTATTTTCGTTAAACCAACAATATTAAATGCCTTATTTATTAAAAAGTTACACAAAGATAATTCTCTTTTGGGCTGCATTTATAGCTTTATAACCTTCATGCCAAATTTTGACATGTTATAATGTCTAGCAAGATAAGTATAAAACTGTGTGACCAACAAATGTAAACAATAATATATGTTGGCTATTACAAAGACATTTCTTATTTTATTTTACCAATAATTTAAAAACCAACTTATTAAGATTCACTGAAATTACGGCCGGGTGTGATGGGTCACGCCTGTAATCCCAATGCTTTGGGAAGTTGAGGCAGGCGGATCACCTGAGGCCAGGAGTTCGAGACCAACCCGGCCAACATGGTGAAACCCTGTCTCTATTAAAACTACGAAAATTAGCGGGGTATGGTGGCACACACCTGTAATCCCAGCTATGCAGGAGGCTGAGGCAGGGGAATTGCTTGAACATGGGAGGTGGCAGTTGCAGTGAACTGAGATCGTGCCACTGTACTCCAGTCTGGGCAACAAGAATGACACTTGCTTTCAAAAAAAAAGATTCACTGAAGTCATGTGAACTTGAAAAGGCATTTGGGCTTAAAGTTTCTATTTTTCTGATAAAGTATTTAAGTGTTTTTCCCTTTTTCTTTAAGCCAATTAATTAGAGCTCATTGTATTTTTGGTAGTGGAACATTGTAAATACAACATATAAATGTATTAGATACACAGATAGAAGTAGATCTTACATATTTACAAGGACCCCTTTTATTTTATTTATTTATTTATTTATTTATTATTTATTATTATTTTTTGAGACGGAGTTTTGCTGTTGTTGCCCAGGCTGGAGTGCAATGGCACGATCTTGGCTCACCGCAACCTCCGCCTCCTGGGTTCAAGCAATTCTCTGGCCTCAGCCTCCTGAGTAGCTGGGACTGCAGGCATGCACCATCGTGCCCAGCTAATTTTTGTATTTTTTTTAGTAGAGACGAGGTTTCACCTTGTTGACCAGGATGGTCTCGATCTCTTGACCTCGTGATCCACCCGCCTCGGCCTCCCAAAGTGCTGGGATTACAGGCTTGAGCCACCGCGCCCGGCCTTATTTTTTTTTTCTATTTGAAATTTCCAGTGTCTTGATAACCTGCTTCATGACTCCAGGCTATTGTCAGCTAGATAGCCCTAAATTTGCACATTAAAGGAACCACTCAGGTGAAAGTCAGATAGTGAAATTTGTATCTCAAAGTAGAGAAAGATAGTATGTGTCAGTGTGTTGGAAGGATACTTAAAATGGATGCCAAACCAAACGTAAAATTATAGAAATCCACAATAGGATTTTATAAGGAGACCAATTTTATTTAGATAGGTGGTTTTCAATTTAGTCCCTATCTTTTAACTGGGTCTTGGAACTCTGGGAGGAGTTGAATCCTCGGTCTCCAGAAAGAGAGGGATCAAAGGACTGGGCCTCATAATGCATTTACAGTACATTTTGCAGTGAAGACATTTCTGTAAGTATTCAAGCTGCACCCTTGTTATCTTAAACGTGCAAGGTGCTGGCTGTTCAGCTGCTCTCTGAGATGCAGCTACAAGGCCAGCATGCGTGGACTCGGTGATTGAGACTCCGTGCCGTAGCGTGGCACCTGCTGTCTCCATTACTGTGGCTGTGTAGTTAAGCTTTGAAACCAGAAAGGGTGAGCCCACGAACCTTTTTCTATTATGTAGTTTGTTGGTTTATTTAAAAATAAAAATAGTCCTTATTTTCCCAAAAGCAGTAATGATGTCCCCACTTCAATTTCTTTTTCTTTTCTTTTTCTTTTTTTTTGGAGACAGAGTTTTGCTCTGTCGCCCAGGGTGGAGTACAGTGGTGTGATCTGCAGCCTCTACCTCCCTGGGTCAAGCTATTCTCCTGCCTCAGCCTCTTAAGCAGCTGGGACTGCAGGTGTGCGCCTCCACACCTGGCTGATTTTTTGTATTTTTAGTAGAGTTGAGGTTTTATCACATTGGCCAGGCTGGTCTTGAACACCTGAGCTCAGGCAATCCATCTACCTTGGCCTCCCAAAGTGTTAGGATTACTGGCGTGAGCCACTGCGCCTGGCCCCCACCTTTCTTTTCTGTCTTTGTTTTTGTTTTTGTTTTTGAGACAGAGTCTTATTCTGTTACCCAGGAGGGAGCGCAGTGGCACAATCTTGGCTCACTGCAGCCTCCGCCTTCCGGGTTCAAGTGATTCTCCTGCCTCAGCCTCCCGAGTAGCTGGTATTACAGTTGCCCACCACCACGCCTGGCCAATTTCTGTATGTATATAATTAATTAATTGATTAACATATATATATATTTTTAAGACAGGGTCTCAGTCTGTTGCCCAGGCTGGAGTACAGTGATCTCTGCTTACTGCAACTTCCACCTCCCAGACTCAAATAATTCTCCTGCTTCAGCATCCCATGTAGGTGGGATTACAGTTGCACACCACCACACTTGGCTAATTTTTGTACTTTTAGTAGAGATGGGCCCTCAAGTTGGCCAGGGTAGTCGCGATCTCCTGACCTCAAGCGATCCTCTCACCTTGGCCTCCCAAAGTTAATTTTTGTATTTTTAGGAGAGACAGGCTTTCAACACGTTGGCCAGGCTGGTCTTGAACTCCTGACCTCAAGTGATTCACCTGCCTCGCCTCCTAAAGTGAACCACTGTGCCCAGCTCTACTTCCATTTCTGACTTGAATAATTTGAGTCGTCTTTTTTATTTTAGTCTAGCTAAAGGTTTTTCAGATTTTTGTTGATCTTTTCAATAAACCAACTTTTGGTTTTATTAAAGAGTAGCCCAAATAGTAATAACTATTTTAGACCAAAAGAAAAATCAGGTAACAGAGTACAAAAGCAAGCAGTTTAAGATCTGAGAGGAACTGGTCTGTTGATACTTTTGGGTTTCCATAAAGAAAAACAAATTTATCTCAAAAATGAGTCTGGGGCCGGGTGCAGTGACTCACACCTGTAAGCCTAGTACTTCGGGAGGTTGAGGTGGGTGGATCACCTGAGGCCAGGAGTTCAAGACCAGCCGGGCTAACATGGTGAAACCCTGTTTCTACTAAAAATAAAAAAATTAGCTGGGCGTGGTGGCACATGCCTGTAATCCCAGCTACTTGCGTTGCTGAGGCAGGATAATTGCTGGAACCTGGGAGGCGGAGGTTGCAGTGAGC
>NW_016107474.1:2113105-2132007 GCF_001604975.1 Cebus imitator | reverse complement strand
AAAAAAAAAAAAAAAAAAAGAATAAAGGAGTCTGACACCTTCTCTGTTTTCTTTAAGGAATGCCAGGCTGTTAGAAGTTATTTTAGGTCCTTCGTACAGTGGAGGGTGGCAAGAGGAATGAGAGCCTGCAGAAGTAAATGGAGAAAACAACTCCGTTGACTGAGAGGGAAGCAAAATTTTTTTTTTTTTCCTCAAAAAACAAGACCCAAGGAGAGAAGAAAGCATTATGTCCCTTTCAATATAAATACACATACACATATCTTAGATACTAGCTTTTAATTAAGCTGACTTTAACCATTGAGCTCTTAAAACCCTCATTTTAAATCTCTCACTGTCGTATTTTACCTGGGTCAAATGACTCATATTTCAAAAGGAGCACAAACATCAAACCAGAAAGAATTTGATGTAAGAACCAAACTCCGGCTGTTGTGAAAAAAGGGCAGAAACTTATCCACTGAGCAACAGCAGCGGGGCAGCTGCCACGGGTCTTTCTGTTGGGCTTGGCTAGCAAAGGTTATGGAAATAAAGTCCCTCAGGTAGTCATGGTCTTTTTTCCTTTTGGTGGCCTTGTTATTTCCTCTCTTTTTTTTTCCCCCAGCCGTGAGGATTTAGCCAATTCAGAGGCCTTTTTCCCCCCGTGATTTGGAACTTTCCCTTGTATTCGCCCAAGTCAGGTAGAGTTGGTCAAACCAAATGGGAAAAAGACAGAAACGACAAAAACAGAAACTGCAAATAAACAAAACAGCAAAAGAAACAAATGCTCACACGGTTTGTACAGTTTCTGAGTGCCGTAACGGTAAGGAGAAGGTAAGACCAGTTGGTTGTTAATCTTAGGTTTTAGTCATCAAGAAGAATTTTTAAGACAAAACCTCAATTCAGCTACTTTCCTAGGAGTGGGGCCCAGGCTGGAGACTGCCCTCTGCCATCTTAGAAGCTGGAAAACTCTCTTCCCTGTTGGAAGCGAGCTCCAACTCCGGAAAGCAGTTGCCTGCCCTCTATCCTCATGGAAGAGGAAAACTTGCCTTCCTTGTTGGAAGCAAGTAAAACTGCAGAAAAAAGTTGTACAGCAAAATAAACCTTAGCTCTCAACCAAATTTGAGATCAGGGATTTTCTGGAGGGGGGAGCCCCTGGGCCTCAGCAAATCGCCCTGTTGGTTTGAGCAATGAAGACAGCAGGCATTACGGAGGTGTCCATCCTCAGGGAGCCCTAAACCCCAGTACTGTTGGGCTGAAGTCAGAACTCCTGGATGAAGGCTTTGGAAAAACTTCTAGGCCAGCCAAGCGTATCATTAGAAAAATTAGTAGCGGCTGGGTGCAGTGGCTCACACCTGTAATCTCAGCACTTTGGGAGGCTGAGGCAGGTAAATCACAAGGTCAGGAGTTCAAGACCAGCCTGGCCAAGATGGTGAAAGCCCATCTCTACTGAAAATACAAAAAATAGCTGCGTGTGGTGGCCGGCGCCTATAATCCCAGCTACTCAGGAGGCTGAGGCAGGAAATTGCTTGAACCCGGGAGGTGGAGGTTGCAGTGAGCGGAGATCGCGCCACTGCACTCCAGCGTGGGCGACAGAGCAAGACTCCATCTTGAAAATAAATAAATAAATAAATAAAATAAAATAAAAACCAGAAAAGAAAACCGAATAGCTACTTACATTGCATGACCTTTCCCCACACTGTGGCTCATCATAGTTGGCATTAAAGAAAACCACCCTTCTCCATGGGCACATGACATAGGTCTCAGGTTACGGCAAAACTGTTGTTAATGGTAAAATTGTGATCTTAAGTTTACAGAGGATCTGGTTGGCTCTGTGGTGCACGTGCTAAGCCACAGACAGGAGCTGAGAGGCTGGACCGGGAAGGAAGCCCCCGGGCCCTCCCCACGGGTGCAGGCGCTGACTGCTCAGCTGCTCTCTGAGATGAAGCTGCAAGGCAAGTGTGCGTGGATTCGGAGGCTCCGGCCTTTGCCGTGGGGTGGTACCCGCTGTCTCCATCACTGTAGCTGTGTAGTAAAGCTTTGAAACCAGAGACCGTGAGCCCTTGAACCTCCTTCTAGGTTTTCTAGTTTGTTGCCATATTTTTAAACAATCCTTATTTTCCCAAAAGCAGTAGCGATGTCCCCACTTCTATTACTGATTTGAATAATTTGTGTCTTGTCCCTTCTCCTCTTAGTTTGGCTAAAGGTTTTTCACATTTTTGTTGGTTCTTTTTGAGGAGCCAGTTTTCAGTTTCATTACATTTCTGTTGTCTTTCTAGTTTCTGGTTTATTTTGCCCTAGCTTTGGTTTTCTTCTGTTCGCTTTAAATTTGTTTGGTCTTTTTGTAGTTTCTGAAGGTAGACTGTTAGGTTATTGATTTGAGATCTTCTTTTTCAAATAAGCGTTTACAGTTGCACATTTCCCTTTCAGCACTGCCTTAGCTGCATGCCGTAAGTTTTGGTAGGTTATGTTTTTACTTTCATTGATCTCAATATTTTCTGATATCCCTTAGGATTTTTTCCTTTGGCCTATTGGCTGTGTAAAAGTGTGTTATTTAATTTCTCCATGCCTGTGAATTCCTCAAATTGCCTTCTAGTATTGATTTTTAATTTCATTTCATGATGTATGATTTCGGTCATTTAAAATTTCTTGATGCATCACTTATGGCCTCTAATATGGTCACTTCTGGGTAATGCTTAAAGCACATTTGAGAAGAATGTGTCTTCTGCTGTTGGAGGTTGAGAAGCAGTATATATTTAAATTTACTTGGGATTTAAAAAAAACCTTATGGCAAATCACTTTGCAAAACACTTACTTTATAAATGTGTTACTCTTTTGTTTTAAAGCCAGATTTTAAAGTACAGCTTGAAAATAGGCTATATTTCAGAAATTAATTTAGATGAGGTATTTGGAACTTGGAATTTTAAAAGTAAGTATCAGTAATTCATCTATGGGTAAAGTGTTCATCTCTCTAGTATGCTTTAAAGAAGAATAATGAAAATAAAAATTGAAGTTGTCATTGAAGTAGAGAAAGTTAATTCAGATGATTAAAATTATCCTTAAGTTTTCAAGTAGTATATAGGTAATGAAAAATGAAACTGTTTGAAAAATCAATAGAAACAATAGGAATTTCAAAATATCAGTTGGGAAGTAGTTTTGCCTTTCCTACTTAATAAAGTGGGCCTAGGTTAGAAAAAATGTTATTTCAGCGTAGATTCAGATTTCCCCTAGGTTGGGAATTCTGATAACTGTCAGTGGAGACCTTGTGTCCTCAAGAGCTGAATATGGAAAAGCTCCTCCTCTGGTCCTTAGAATAACAACGTGGGGGAGGTTCTGGGCCTACCTCCACTTTACACCTGAGGAAACTGAGGCATGGAGAGGCGAAGACCTTGCCAAGGTCATGCCGTTCCTGAGCCTGGGTGTGGATCCGGGCTGCTGGAATCCTGGCCGTGTGTTCTTACGCTCTTACCTGTCGCCCCCACTCTTAGTGAGTGAGGGATGGAAAATAGGCTCCAAGGGCTGCATGATGAAGCGGGCTTAGTGGTGAATGAAACCTGTTCTTCCCAGAGAAACCCCAGGAGTCCCAGGAAGTGGCCTGCCTGCGCCCTGACTGGCTGGGAACAGTGCCCTTCCAATGGCCTCAGCAGGACAGACACCCGCTGATGAGCGGTCCCAGGGATAGCTCAGGTGTGCATCCCAGCCCCATTGCCAGGGCACTGCTTTCTCGAGGGCCTCTGAAATGCTGCTTGGAGAACAGAGAAAAATGCTGAAGTCAGATTGTTTAGATCAGTGCTGGCCAATAGATAAAGCAAGTCTTGTGTGAAGTTTTCACTTTTCTGGGGAACACATTAAAAGAGTAAAAAGAAACAGGGACAGCGGAGTCTCATGTGTCCTAAATATAATTTTGAAAGGTAATGAATTTTTAAACATGGACATTATTTTACATTCTTTTTTTGTACCAAGTCTTTGAAATCAGGTGACCCTTATACACTTACAGCACATCTCAATCCAAACGAGCCCCGTTTTCTGTGCTCAGTAGTTTCACGTGGCTCGAGGCTCCCACATTGGTCATTGAGGGTTTAGATAGTAACGAACAGCGCCGCTCATACTGACTGTCCGCTTCCCCTAGATGGCGAGAGGCTTCTGGGGCCCCAGTGGCTGGACGGTGACTGTGACCGAGCTGTGATCGAGGACTGGGTGTTCAGGGTCCCCCACGTGGCCACGTTTCTGAGTGTGGTCATTCGCAAGGGTCTTCTGATCCTGAGCTCATCCCTTGATCTGACTACCCTGATTCCTGAGCGTCAAGTGGACCAGGGCAGGCATTTTGAGAGCATCCTGGACGTCCTCTCTGTTGTGTACATCAATGCCCACCTGCCTCGGGAGCAGCAGCACCGCTGGCGCCTGCTCTTTTCATCTGAGCTCCACGGACACAGCTTCTCCCAGCTCTGTGGCCATATCACTCACCAGGGGCCCTGTGTGGCTGTCCTCGAGGACCATGACAAGCACGTGTTCGGTGGATTTGCCTCCTGCTCCTGGGAGGTGAAGCCTCAGTTTCAAGGTAAGACTTGGTGACCTGAACCTTGAGGGGTGGCTCAGCATGGGCAAAGAGCTCTGGAGAAAGGGAGAAGGTGGGGCTGCTAAATAGAGTTCTCCCATCCTCTCCAAGTGTTTCTCTAGACACAGTCGGGGCGATAGGGAAATGTGATGCTTCTTTGTGGTGGTTATGACATCACAGTTCTTCAGGACAGGCCTTGTGACCCCCAGTTTTCAAGTGAGAACAGAAGGCCCAGTTATTAGGGTCTATAGGGGGTGGGAGAAGTCAAGCCACAGATGCCTTGCTGGGAAGCATCCAGGAGATGCCGATTGGTTGAGATCGGACATTTTCTTTCCCTGGGCCTTCCTGCCCTCGCCCCCGCCCCCGCCCCCGCCCCAATGGGTGTTTGCTGGGTTGGAATTTGAAGCTTTCTGCATGATCTTGAATGCGCTGGATAAAAGGCTCTAAGTAAATTCTTCTTCACTCAAGGAAGGATACTCTGATGAAAATGTCCTTGAAAAACATTTACAAACATGGGCCAGGCGCAGTGGCTCACACCTGGAATCCTAGCATTTTGGGAGGCTAAGCCTGGGTGTCACTCGAGCCCAGGAGTTTGAGACTAGCATGGGCAACATAGTGAGACCTCATCTCTGTCTTTTTTTTTTTTTTTTTTTTGAGACGGAGTTTCGCTCTTGTTACCCAGGCTGGAGTGCAATGGCTCGATCTCGGCTCACCGCAACCTCCGCTTCCTGGGTTCAGGCAATTCTCCTGCCTCAACCTCCTCAGTAGCTGGGATTACAGGCACACGCCACCATGCCCAGCTAATGTTTTTGTATTTTTAGTAGAGACGGGGTTTCACCATGTTGACCAGGATGGTCTCGATCTCTTGACCTCGTGATCCACCCGCCTCGGCCTCCCAAAGTACTGGGATTACAGGCCTGAGCCACCGCGCCCGGCCTATCTCTGTCTTTTAAAAAAATAAAATAATAAGATTGAGTGCCATGGCTCAAGCCTGTAATCACAGCACTTTGGGAGGGCAAGTCAGGTGGATCACTTGAGGTCCAGTCTGGCCAATGTGGTGAAACTCCGTCTCTACTAAAAGTACAAAAATTAGTTGGACATGGTGGTGCATGCCTGTAATCCCAACTACTTGGGTGGCTGAGGCATGAGAATCACTTGAACCTGGGAGATGGAGGTTGCAGTAAGCCTAGATGGGGCCACTGCACTCCAGCCTGGGCAACAGAGCAAGACTCTGTCTCTAAATAAATAAATAATAAGATTTTGAAGTGTTTAGATGCACCGCCCATCAATGGGCTGTCCTCTGTACTCGAGGGTGGGCCACCATCCCCAGGGTTTGCCTGCGACATTCCCCCATACATCCTGTATCTTACCCCGCACCTCTGGAATCGTCATCGTCTCTCTACCAGGCAGAGGTTCTGGAGGCCAGGAACTGTCCAGGTGGCACTGCCATTGCGGGAGAGCTTTTAGTAGAGGCTGGGTGGCATCTGGCTGGGACAGGGAGGAGGGATCATCAGGTAGGGGTTGGGTGCCTCTGTCTCCTAGATCCCATTGTTTCTAGGGTTTGATTTATTTCTAGGTTTGAGGATGTTCTAGATCTTTATCTTAGTTCTGGAAATGTTGGGAACCTTCCCCAAATCAGTTTCTGGGTGCCAGTCTAGGGCCAGCCCTTGTAGTGGGCCTTTCTAGAGACAGCAGTCTCAGCCTTGCCACAGCCACTGTCTTCTGCACACCCAGCTCTCCCTGCCTCCGTGTCATGGGCATGGGACATGTGCCCACCAGCCCAGCCTCAGGCTCCAGGGAAAAGACACATTGCTCTGCCTCGTTGCACGGCTGAAGGCTCAGCTGTAAGATACGGAAAAACCCTGAGCATCATGATCAAGTTAAAGCTATCGCTAGCTTCAGAGCCTTTCATGTTAATTTCAGATGGATTCATGTTAATTTCACATGGATTCATCATGTTTTATTAACAAGCAGACTTAATTTTCCTGAGCATGTGGAAAAAGACTAGCCAAGTTTTCAAACCTGAGGTTATTTGTGTCCATACTGATGAAATAACAGCAGAGGGCAGCCTTACACCACGCAGGTGCAAGTCCGTGGACTTTTGAGTTAAGGTCAGAGAGGGTGCTGTCCGCTTGTCCTGGAAATAGTGACCTGTAAAGTCTGAGCGTTTAAGTGATTTAATTGCTGTGGGGCAAACAACGAAAGCAAATGCTGGGGAGGGTGGCCCCCTCCTTGAGTACAGAGGACTGTTCACTGCAGGGCGATCTGGCTTTGTAAAGATTTTTAAAGGACTGTTTTCATCAGAGTATTTTTATTTGAGGAAAGAAGAATGTATTATACTTAGAACCTTTTTGCTTGTGTTTTCTGTGCAGTAGTTGAAAAGGCCCAAGGCTTTGGATTGAACACAGGGTTTTGAGTCCTAGCTCTGACCCTGGGCAAGGTGACTGATTAATTTTCTGGGCCTCAGTTCCCCAGAATTACACAAAACCATGCTGTGTGGGCAGGCAGCTACTCAGCAGCCGGGCGCCAGGTGGTGAGGGCAGTGTGGTTGAGTATTGTTTTGCAAGAATGAGATAAGGAGACCTTACTGTGGGCGTGACTATTTTTTTTGCAGATAATCCTGACTCCTCAGGTCGTTGCCCTGTATCCTGTGGAATGATGCTCCCCCGCCTGGCCTTCTCTATGGAGACAGCCCTGGGGGTGGACTAGAATCTGGGCCCATCACAGCCAAGGCCTAAACTCTGGCCCTGCGACCTTGTTTTGAAGCATGACAGGCTTAGGATTACAAAGCAAAGGGCCACCTGTCTGAAGTCCAGTGCCGGGGGGGGCGGGGTCACTGCCGTCGGGTGTGACCGAGCCGTTCACGGTGGTGTCTAAACCTGCCCTCAACCCACTGGGGCTGCTGAAGCCAGTGAAGCAAGCCTGAGTCTGTAGCGCAGGGTCAAGCCGTTCTCTTACCCGGTTCCGGTGGAACTTTCTAGCCTAAAGGCCCTCCTTGATGAGAGCCCACCTGACACTCTCAAGCCCTGCTGTTCCCTACCTGTCCCGCACCTTGTCCTCATGGGATCCCTTCTCCATGGGGCTCTTGCCCCAACCAGCTCTGTTTCAGGGCCTCCTCTTGACCTTCGAAGTGGCCTCCCAGAAGCCTCCCCGATGGCAGAGGCTCCCCAGGGATCTGTCTGGATTGGAGGCCGGGGGCATCATCAGCCTGCACCCTACGGGCCCTGCTTGCTTGCTTGGGCCGCTGCCTCTTCTGGCCCTCGGGTTTTGGTGCCCTTTTCTGATCTGCGTTCCTGCGTTGTGCCCCCAGTTTGCTTCCTGTGACTTCTTTCCCTGTTGATGAATAGCCCAACCCCAAATTCCCATGAGCTTGTTTCTCTGCAGCCTTTTCTGTTTGTTGTGACGGTTGTGCGTGCTGGTGTCGAGGCGGGCAGCCCTTCCTGGCTAAGTCCTCAAAGCTCGGAGGGAAGTGCCCCCCTGCTGGGAGCTCCCTGAGGGCGAGGCCTGGCCTCCAGCCCTCTCCTTGGTGCTGAGGTACTTGTGGAGTGAAGGAGTTTCTAAGACTGGGGACCCCATAGGTTCCAGAGTTTTGACTGGTACTTTTACTGGCCTGTGTTCGTGCCCCACGCATGCGGGCGAGGGTAGACAACCACCTTTCCCAGGCTGTGCCCCCTGGGGCAGCTCTGCATTTGCGGGTTTTCTCTCTCTGCATGGTACATTCTTTCAGGCTGGGGACAGCCCTATGCAGTGTCACCTGCCTGCTCAGGTAGGCTCTGTGGAGTGACCGCCTGCCCCTTGCTCATAAGCTAAAGGAAGCCATTTCTTTCTGGTTTGGATGTGCTTGGCCAGCCTGAACGGATGGCAGCAGACACTCTGGGGAGAGGGAGGGGTGCGGCCGGACCACCTAGAACACCTGGCACCTTCTGGAAAGGGCAGGTCTGATCTCTGCTCCCCTGGCCAGAGCTAAAAGATGTCCCATTCCTTATTAGCTGTCCTCTAATCCCCACACCCCCAGTCCGTCTACCTGGGTTCCCAGCAGGTTGTCCTAACCCCTGATCTGTTGACACCTGGACATGGGTGAGGGGTCTTGGCCACATTGTTTCCTGAGCTGCAGCTCACTAGCATTTCTGGCTCTCGGCCCGACTTGGACACCAATCCTGTTTGTTTTGCTCTCTGGTCACTTTCAGGGGACAACAGATGCTTCCTGTTCTCCGTCTGCCCCAGCATGGCCGTGCACACACACACGGGCTACAACGACCACTACATGTACTTGAACCATGGACAGCAGACAATCCCAAATGGACTGGTGAGGCTGGGCAGAGCATGGTGGTCTCGCCTTGGTGATGTCCCCCCATGAAGCTGTTGACCCTGAGGCTCAGCTCCACAGATCAGGGCAGAGCACATGGCATTCAGCTCCTCACACGCCATGTACATTTCCTTCTGCCTCCAGAAGCCCGTGGCCTCTGCTGAGGCTTCTCAGTGGTTTGTGTGCAGGTGGCACACTTGGCCCATTTTCGTGGCCAACAGGTGATTGGCTTGTGGCCTCTGTGGCTAGGGATAACCTGTCCAGGGGCATCGCTGGCCTGCCTCATACCTAGGAGTGCTGGACGGTGGGGAATGGGACTGTAGGGATTGGCCAGCTGGCAGCTCATGAGACAGCATGTGGGGCCCCAGTGGGGGTGACCGTGGCTCCTGTCCAGCCCTCACTTCAGCTCGGTGACTTGTCACAGGATGAAGGGGAAGTGGGGGAAGCCTAGGCCAGGTGCAAGGAGCAGGGTGAACACGGTCCAGGCAGGGCCGAGGGCAGGAGCTGGGGGAGGATTCCCGCCGAGGCTCAGCTTGCTCCTGCCAGCTTCTTTCCTCTGCTGCTTGATGAAAAGCTCATATTGGGAAAATCCAGCTCTGTGTGTACAGAGCTGAGGGCAGAGAAGGCTGGTCCCCCTTGGTCCACTAAAGGGACCAGTATCTTTCCCAGGCTCAACGCACCACCACCCTGGGGAGAGGGAGGGATGTGGCCGGACCACCTAGAACACCTGGCAACTTCTGGAAAGGGCAGTCTGGTGGCCGCTGGAGCGAGGGTGCCAGCCTCACAGGCAGCACCCAGCAGGCCCTGGTCATCACTTGTCATTGACCCCAAGGGACAGAGCAGCTCCGAGTGTCAACTCCAGACAGTGTCCTCGGGTCTTTTGTTGCCCAAGGTCAGAACCAGTGTGTGCCAGGTTTTCCAGGCCTACCAGGGACCAGAGGAGGTTCTGGGTGGGGCACGGTTGAACAGCCCAGAGCCCAGTTGTGTGACTGGGGGTGAAAGGCACAGGGGTTTGCGTCCACCTCTGGGTCTGCCTCCGCATCCTGTAAGCCACGTGCTCGGAGCTGAGTTTCCCAGGCTGTCTTGGGATGAGGATTGCTGCCCAGAAGTGGGGGCACTGGGCCCTGACACGGGGTTTGCCATGTCAGTTTCTGTGTCCACCTCTCCCCTTATCTTAGCTGGGCAGGGCTCTGGGCCCCAGAGGTCTCTTTTTGTGTATATATGTTTAATATGTTTAATTCTCTGGCATCACTTGGGCTTTCAGCCAGCAAAGAGCCATGGGGTAGGCGTCTGGAGCTGTGGATGACCGTTGCAGTGACTTTTTATGGGATACGTAAATGGCAGCATTGATATATTTTACAGTTAGGGAAAACAAGATGATCGCATTCACCACTCACCCGCCGTCTTAGCTGGCACTCAAGGTGAGAGGCTGGCTCGTGGTATTTGATGTCGCAGAGCCTGAGGAGTTGCTGATGCTGTTCTCTGTCCTGGCTTCCTTCACAGGGCATGGGGGGGCAGCACAATTACTTTGGGCTTTGGGTGGATGTTGATTTCGGGAAAGGACACAGCAGAGCCAAGCCCACGTGTACCACGTATAACAGCCCGCAGCTGTCGGCCCAGGAGAACTTCCAGTTTGATAAGATGGAGGTGTGGGCGGTCGGAGACCCCTCGGAGGCGCAGATGGTGAGTGGCGCCATCCTCTGCATCCCATGATGGCACCTTGAGCCTGGAGGCCTTTCTGCATTTTCTTGCCATTACCCCCTTTACTCTTCTGTTGGCAGATTGTTTATCCCAAATTTGATCCTGGCAGCTGGTGCTGGCTTGGATCCCGGGAGATGCATGGCTGGGGTTCGCGGGTGGTTTAGTGGAGCAGCCCTGGGAAGAGGGGCATCCCCAAACGTGAGCCCAGAGGGCTCTTCTTTCTCTCTGCCCATCTGCAAGAGGAGAAAGGTCTGGGGTTCCTTCTTGCCTGGTTCCGCACCTGAGTTGCTGTTGGCCCCTGACCCTCCAGTAACACCTCCCAGCCACCCAGCCATTGTATCCCAGAGTGGGAGGGGCCTTGGGGGAACCAGAGCCCGAGAAGGCTGGAAAATGAGCAGAAGCCGCTGCCTGTTGTTGGGCCATCACAGAACACACCCACCCTTTCTTCTCTTTTCAAGGCCAAGGGCAACAAGAGCATCCTGGACGCAGACCCCGAGGCCCAGGCCCTGCTGGAGATCAGTGGGCGGTCGCGCCACAGTGAAGGGCTCCGGGAAGTCCCGGACGATGAGTGAGGAGCCGCCTGAGCCGTCTTGGAGCCAGAACCTGGATTCCTCTGGGTGGAGGGCACTGTCTGCCGTCCCTCTTCCCTCCCCCATGGTTTAACTGCAATAGAGTACCACAGGTCATGACCAGGTAGTCCCAGATGTGCCAAGAAAATGCCCTCTGGAGACATGTTCTGACTGTTGGGTATATCTCCCAGAAATCGATGTTTGTGTTCTTTTTTGCCATACAGGGTCACTCTCAGGATCTCTCCCAGAAATCTTACCTGTCAAATTAGTAACTGAATCTTATGCTTTGTTCATTTCTACCAGTGAAATCCTAAGCAGCTGAGACCTTTCAGTCCCCCTGCTGGCATTAGGGAATTCTGCTGGGATTAGGGAATTCTGCTTGCATTAGCGTTTGTTGGGAGCGAAACTTATCTCTATGGAGGAGGGGGTTCCTCCCACTGGGGTTCATGTAGCCTCACTCAGACCATCTTTGTTAGAAGTGGCCCTGATGGTCTGTTCTGACAGGTAAGGGACAGAGGCATCTGGATGAGAATCTCAGTGCTTTCTAGGGACAGCTTCCAAGGGCATGGGAGTTCTGTATTTAAAAGCATGAACTGTTTAAAATGGGGAAATGGAGGTGGGAGACTTTGAGGTAACATGGTTTTGTGGTGGCATGAGTCCTCAGAAGGTGTATGTAATTAAGGTTCCACGCCCAATACTCTCAGTTGCTTTTCTTTCCAGTTTTTTTTTTTTTTTTGAGACGGCATCTCGCTCTGTTGCCCAGGATGAAGTGCAGTGACACTCTGTATCCCCTACCTCCCAGTTTCAAGTGATCCTCCTGCCTCAGCCCCCCAGGTAGCTGGGATTACAGGCACGCGCCACCATGCCTGGCTAATTTTTTTTATATATTTTTAGTAGAGACGGATTTTCGCCATGTTGGCCAGGCTGGCCTCGAACTCCTGACCTCGGGTGATCCACCTGCCTTGGTCTCCCAAAGTGCTGGGATTACAGGTGTGAGCCACCGCACCAATCTCTCAGCTGCTTTTTAAATCAATCTGTGTCATCAGACGGGGAAGTTGGGAGATCTGTCTGCAGAGAAGCAAAGTTGTGGTTCTCTTGCTAACATCAAGGCGAGGGACACTGGGTGCCCTAAGTTTGGGAACTTGATTGATAAATACATAAGTGGTCCATCCCATAAATCGGTGGTGAGTAACCGGCCTGAGTTCCAGACCTCCGGGAACCAGTGGCTGAGTCACAGCTGTCAGTACGGCCATTTACCCAGGGCTGCTGCCGAGGGGGATGCAGCAGTGGGAAACTCAGCAGTGTAGACTCACTTTAAACAAGCTCCAGTGATCCTGAAATGTTGAAGATCATGTAGGTGGTTGTTGGGTCAGCAGAGCTGCCATCTACCCATTTCTGGAAAACAACACATGGTGAGTCACCAGTTGGCCACGAGAATTCCCCACTTAAAGGTACTGCGAGCTTGTCTCTAAGATACATACCTCTTCCTTTTGTCTTTTGCATCTGACCTTTGACCTTTTGCATCTCTGATGAAATACAACCTCTTATTACATAGTTTGCCTTGATTATAAGCCATAGTAAATTGAGCTGTTTGTATTTTGCAGGTTCTGCATTTTCTGCTAGGAATTTCATCAGATCTTCCATTAGCAATACCCCTGACTCAGGCAGAAGGCCTCGTAAATTGGCCTTCAAAAGAAAAGTGCATGCTCAGACAGCATGTGGAGGGGCAGGAGCCTGGTGCAGACAAGGACTTAGTCATGCTTGATTTTCATGGCTTGTGGGGAATGTTGTGATCTTCCTGACAGGTTAGCAGGTATAGAGCATTAGGATCCTCAGACATCTCTACCGCAAGTCCAAAGAATGAGGTCCCCATTGTCACTTTGTTTTGGGATTTTTTTAATATAAAAATACAATTAAATACCTCACTATTAAACCACTATGACAGCTCAGTTTAAAAAAAAAATTAAAACAGTTAAAGGTCTGTCAGTATGCCTTGATTACCGTTCATTGCTGCCTCTGCCTGGGCTGCAGCAGAGGTTATGACTGTCCGCTTACATGCTTTCTACCCTGAGCTTGTTCTGACGAGAGTGCAGATCACAGGTGCATCTGCTTCCAGACAGCGAACTTAGAGAAAGAGGGCACTGGCCCAGGCTGGAGACCTGGGGATGCGGCCCTCGCAGTGGGCTTCTCTCAGTGCATGGTTCTGCCTCTGAGCACACGAACCTTTTTGGGGTATGTGCAGGCATGGGACCAGTGGACCTCACAATACCTTACCTGGCCCTGAGAAACTTGCAGTTCTAGTTTGCACAATTGGATAGTTTGTTCTTTTGTGAAACCAGAATGACAATTAAGGTTCTAAGGACAGAGGTCTCCCTACAAGTGAACACTTATCAGGGCCCTAGAAAGTGCTAGAAGAGGTGTAAAAAAATATTGTCCACGTTGCAAACTATTATAAACGATCATCACATTGCAAGCTATTATTTTTTCCCCACCATATTTTTTAATTAAAAAAAAAAAGGCTAGGGCCGGGTGCAGTGGCTCATGCCTGTAATCCCAGCACTTTGGGAAACCGAGGCAGGTGGCTTACCTGAGGTCAGAAGTTTAAGACCAGCCTGACCAACATGGAGAAACCCCATCTCTACTAGAAGTACAAAATTAGCAAGGCGTGGTTGCTCATGCCTGTAATCCCAGCTACTCGGGAGGCTGAGGCAGGAGAATCTCTTGAACCCGGGAGGTGGAGGTTGCAGTGAGCCGAGATTGCGCCATGGCACTCCAGCCTGGGCAATAACAACAAAATCCCACCTGAAAAAAAAAAAACTCGGTGGGGTGGCTCACTCCTGTAATCCCAGCACTTTGGGAGGCTGAGGCAGGCAGATTGCTTGAGCCCAGGAGTTCAAGACCAGTCTAGGCAACATGGCAAAATCCTGTCTCTACAAAAAAAAAAATACAAAAATTAACAGGGCGTGGTGGCATGTGCCTGTGGTCCCAGCTACTTGGGAGGCTGAGATGGGTGGATTGTTTAAACCTAGGAGGTCGAGGCTGCTATGAGCTGTGATTGTGCGACTGCACTCCAGCCTGGGCGACAGAGCAAGACCCTGTGTTTTAAAAAAAAGTTACGTATCTGGTTTAGAAAAAAAAGACAAAAGAATGTAACTTGAAAAGCCAGTCATCCTCCTGCCCCTTCTCCAGCTGTTTTCCCTGCTGAGAGTCCAAGGCACTGATGCAAAAATCACTCAGGTCTCCTCCCTGTGACTTGGGGCACACCTGAGTGTCAAGGTGTTTTATGAACTGATGGGTCCCTCGCTTTCTTTTGTAAAGGGAGGTCCGTATCCACCCACGTGCCTCCCTCTTGTCTTTATGGACTGCATGATTTACCCATGCAGATGCTCTCTGGGGCCGAGCATTGCACCGTCCCCAGCTGGGGAACATTTTGTTTGCAGCGAATCATCACTGTCGTAAATATCCTTTATGTATGTCTTCGTGTGATGGTGTCGGTGGGATCAACTCTTGCAACTGCTGGATTGAGAGCTGTATGCCTTCTATTTAGATATGGATGAATTAAGAAACCTCTTGAGCTCAGTTTATACTTTTAATATGCCGGAGTGCCTGTTTGCCGTGTTTTCAGCAACACTATATTAAAATATGTTTTATTTAACCTGATAGACAAAAACTATAACTTATTTTCTTGATACATAATATTTAACATACTTACGGGGTGCACGTATTCATTACATGCGTAGAATGTGTAACGATCAAGTCAGTATTTGGGGGTATCCATCATCTTGAGTATCATTTCCACATCCCAAGCATTTCAAGTCTTCTCTTGTAGTGACTGTGGAACACCCGACGCATTGCTGCCGACTGTAGTCACCCGCGCTGCTGTGGAACATGAGAACTTATGTCTTCTATTAACTATGTTTATACCCTCTAACTAACATGTCTTGTCCCTCCCTCCCACCCATATATCCTTGCCATCCTCTAGTATCCATCATTCTTTTCTCTACATCCATGAGATCCACTTGTTTTCTTAGCTGACACACGTCAGTGAGAACATGCAGACTGTCTTTCTGTATCTGGCTTTTTCACTTAATGACCTCTAGTTCCATCCATGCTGCTGCAGATTACATGATTTCACTTTTTATGGCCAAATAGTATTCTATTGTGTATATGTACCCCATTTTCTTTCTTTTTTTAAAAAAAAATTAACTTCTTGGGTACGTGGACAGGATGTGCAGGTTTGTTACGTAGGTGAACCTGTTCCATGGTGGTTTGCTGCACCCATCAACCCATCACCTAGGTTTTAAGCCAGCATGCATTAGTGATTTTTCCTAATATTCTCCCTCCCCCATCCTACCACTAACAGGCCCCAGTATGTGGTTCCCCTCCCTGCGTCCATGTGGTCTCATTGTTCAGCTCCCACTTACAAGTGAGAACAGGGATATGATCTTGTTTTTTTTTTTTTTTCACAGCTGCATAGTATTTCATGGTATATATGTGCTACATTTTCTTTATCCAGTCTATCATTGATGGGCATTTGGGCTGATACCTTGTCTTTGCTACTGTGAATAGTGTTGCAGTGAACATATGCGTGCATGTATCTTTGTAATAAGATGATGTATGTTCCTTTGGGTATGTACCTCATAATGGGATTGCTGGGTCAAATGGTATTTCTGATTCTAGATCTTTGAGGAATTGCCACACTGTCTTCTACAATGGTTGAACTAATTTACATTCCCACCAACAGTGGAAAAGCATTCATATTCTTCTACAACCTCACCAACATCTCTTGTTTCTTAACGTTTTAATAATCACCATGCCAACTGGCATGAGATGGTATGTGTCGCATTTTCTTTATGTTCAACAATTGGTGGACATTACGTTGTGTCTATATCTTTGCTGTTGTGAATAGTGCTGCAGTAAAGGTGAGTGTGCAGGTATCCCTTTGACACACTGATTTCTTTTCCTTTGAATAAATACCCAGTAGTGGGGTTGCTGGATTGTATGATACATAGTGATATTGAGCTTTATGTATATATATAGCACTTGGCCATTGTATGTCGTCTTTTGAGAAATGTCTGTTCCTGTCTGTCGTCTACTTTTTAATGGGATTATTTATTTTTAAATTTTTGGGTTCCTGAAGTGTTTTCCCTGTTTTCTTTGAGTAGTTTTATAGTTTTGCATCTTAAATTTAAATCTTTAATCCATCTTCAGTTGGTTTTTGCATATGGTGGGAGGTAGGGGTCCAGTTTCATTCTTCTGTGTATGGATGCCCAGTTTTCCCAGCACCATTTATTGAATAGACTGTCCTTACTCCAGTGGATGTTTTTGGCACCTTTGTTGAACATAAGTTGGCTGTAGATACATAGACTTGTTTCTGGTTTCTCTATTCTGTTCCATTAGTCCATGTGTCTTGTCTTTTTTTTTAACTAATGCCATGCTGTTTTGGTTACTATAGTCTTGTAATAGCTTTAGAAGTTGGGTCGTGTGATGCCTGAAATTGTGTTCTTTTTGCTCAGGATTGCTTCTGCTACTCGGGTTCTTTCTTGGTTCCATATAAACTTGAGGATTTATTTTTAATTTTGTGAAAAATAACATACTTTGATAGGGATTGCACTGAGTCTGTAGGTGACTTTGGGCAGTATGGTCGTTTTAATGGTATTCGTTCTGACCCACAAGCATGGGATGTTTTCCATTCGTTTGTGTCCTCATCAATGTCTTTCATTAGTGCTTTGTACTTTTCCTTGTATGGATCATTTACCTACCTCCTTGGTTAAATTTATTCCTAGGGTTTTAAAATTTTATTTTAATTAAAAAATTTTTTTTACAAACAAGATGATCAATAGGGTTTATTTTTAATATATAGCAGTTGTGAATGGGGTTGTCATCTTGAATTCTTTCTCACATATTCCATTATTGGTATATAGAAACACTGACTTTTTTATGTTGATTTTGCATCCTGTAACTTTCTTGAATTTATGAGATCATAAATTTTTTGATAGACTCTGCAGGTTTTTCTAGATACAAGATTTTTATCATCAGCAAAAAGGGACGTTTGAGTTCTTCTTTTCCAATTGGGATGCCTTTTCTTTCTTTCTCTTGCCTGATTGCTCTGGCCAGGACTTCCAATACTGTGTTGAGTAGGGGTGGTAAAAGTGGGCATCCTTGTCTTGTTGCAGCTCTTCGCGGAAAGGCTTTCAGCTTTTCTTCATTCAGGATGACGTTGGCTGCAGGTTTGCCGTAGATAGTCTTTATTATGTTGAGGTATGTCCTTTCTGTCTAGTTTGCTGAAAGTTTTTCTCAGGAAGGAATGTCGTATTTTATTAAATGCTTTTTCTGCATCAATTTACCAATTGATCATATCTAATCATATGGTTTTTGTCCTTCATTCTATTAATGTGATGTATCACATTTATTACTGTTTGTTGAAGCATCCTTGCATAACTGGGATAACTCTCACTTTATTATGGTGTATTATTTTTGGTTTGTTTTGCTTTTTGAGATGGAATCTTGCTCTGTCGCCCAGGCTGGAGTGCAGTGGCATGATCTCGGCTCATTGCAACCTCTGCCCCCTATGTTCAAATGATTCTCATGCCTCAGCCTCCCAGTATGTGAGATTATTAGCGCCCACCACCACATCCTGCTAATTTTTGTATTTTTAGTAGAGATAGGGTTTCCCCATGTTGGTCAGGCTAGTCTTGAACTCCAGGCCTCAAGTGATCTGCCCGTCTAGGCCTCCCAAAGTGCTGGGATTACAAGTGTGAGCCACCACACCTGGCCTTTTTTTTTTTTTTTTTTTGATGTTGGATTCAGTTTGCTAGTGTTTTGTTGAGGATGGCTTGCTTGGATGCTAAGTGGCAGCAGTGGGCTGGGTGCGTGGGCTCTTGGGCCCCTGGGCAGCCAATGTGGCAGGGAGATGGCAGTGGCAATGGCAGGGTGACCCTCTAGGTCCCTAGTACTGTATGCTGGTGGTGGTGGTGGCTGTGATGGGCTGAGTGGACCAGTCTTCAGGCCCACAGGTGGCACATGCAGGTAGATGCCAACTAGTTCAGGTAGTGGCAGGATGGGTGAACTCAACCTTAGTAGTCTGGGAAGAGTGCTCAGGTACCAACAGTGGTGGCCTTGGCTGGGCTGTCCCCGGTTGTCCAGACTGTGTGTTCCGGCTGGGCAGGCTTGTTCTGAGTCCCTCGATGGTGTACGAAGGCATTTCCTGTGGTAGGTGGGGAGGGGCAGTCCCCAGGTCTCTGGTGGAATGCTTGGATGGGAGGTAACAGCAGTCACGCTGTGACCTTGCCACTGGGGAGGGTGAGGCTGTTCTCAGTGGCAGCAGCCTGTGCCAGCGAGTGGGAAACGTGCACCCACTTGAACCTTGGCAGTGGCAGCCCTCACTTTCCTGTGCCTCTGCCCTGGTGCCGCTGAGCCTCAGGCCAGTGTGCAGTCTCTTGTCGGCTGGGCTTCCACATGGTGCCTTGCTCAAAAACTGTACTATTTACATTTTTCTTACAAGTGACAGAGAAGAGCTTCATTTTCCAGAAGCTTTCTGTTTGATATCTTTTTCTTGGTTTTCTAGGATATGGGTCTTTTTTTTATGCAACAGTGCTTTAAAAAAATAAAATAGAAATGAGATATTAGTATGTTACCCAGGCTGGTCTTGAACTCCTGGACGCAAGGGATCCTTCTGCCTTTGCCTCTGAAAGTTGCTGGGATTATAGGTGCAAGCCACTGCCTCCAGACAACAGTGCTTTTTATGAATGAAGTAGCATTTTCCATGTATGGCCAATGTTTTTTTTTTTTTTTTTTT
>NW_016107474.1:2097711-2112060 GCF_001604975.1 Cebus imitator | reverse complement strand
TTTTTGAGACAGGTTCTTGCTCTGTTACCCAGGATGGAATGCAGTGACGTGACCTCAGCTCACTGCAACCTCTGCCTTCCAGGGTCAAGCGATCCTCCTGTCTCAGCCTCCTGAGTAACTCAGACTACAGACGCATACCACCACTCCCAGCTAATTTTGTTTTTCTTGTAGAGACAGGATTTCGCCATGTTACCCAGGCTGGTCTCAAACTCCTGAGCTCAAGCAAACCCACTCAACATGGCTTCCCAAAGTGCTAGGATTCCAGGCCTGGGCCACCGTGCCTGGCCTCTTACTGACCTCTTTTATCCAGTAGTTCTCCTGCTGTGAGCATGCCTCAGATTTGCCTAGAGAGCTTCTTAAAATGCAAATTGTGGGTCTGCATTCCTGTTTCTGATTATGCAGGTGAGGATGGGATTAACTCTGGACAACCTTATTCTTTTATTTTACCATCAGATTGTTTTAAACCTCTGCTGTGATTGGTATTTATATTTACCAATGGTAAATTTTCCATTTTATTGAAGTCTTCAGATTACCTTATGTAACACTGACCTTAGTGTTGGAACTCTTTGGTAGTTACCTGTTTTTCCCCCTTTCTTGTGTTTTCATTTTCCTAGATTGGATTCAGTTACTTATTTTGCTTTTATTTCTTCCTGCTTTTTTTCTGTTATTTTTTCAGTTTTTTTAAAGTTATTTTACGAAATAAAAAAGAATGGAAGTAAATGAATACATAAAGCTATTACTTCTTTATTGGGCCTGAGTTATTTTGCAGTATTGTATAGATGCTGACAGATGTGTGCCGATTGTGGTTTTCATTTTGATTTCCTCTTGGACCCAAGAGTTTTTAAAGTTTGGTATGCTAGAGAACTTACCCTAGTCCTGTTCCTCATCTTAAATTACATTGCACAGTGATTAGCGACATCATCTGTATTATTTTTTTTTGAGACAGAGCCTCGCTTCATTGCCCAGGCTGGAGTGCAGTGGTGCAATCTTGGCTCAATGCTACCTCTGCCTCCCAGGTTCAAGCGATTCTCCTGCCTCAGCCTTCTGAGTATCTGGTAATATAAGCGCCTACCCCCACACCCTGGAGGCATAATTAAAATTACAGCTAATTTTTGTATTTTTAGTAGAGATGGGGTTTTGTCATGATGCCCACGCTGGCCTCAAACTCCTTACTTAGCTGATCTACCTGCCTCGGCCTCCTAAAGTTCTGGGATTACAGGTGTGATCCACCGTGCCTGGCCAAGAAGTCATCTGTATTAGATCTACTCTTTGGAATCACTTTGAGGTTTTGTGTCCTTTCATGTGGTAAGTTAATCTCCTAAGGAATTTTCTGTATGCTTTTCCTGAATTTCTCATACTCTTTACTCTTTAAATTTGGATGTTGTGTTGGTACATCGTCTGGCTATGGATTTTTCAGTGGTGATTATATCTTGTTAAATTCCTTTCTTGGCGTCTCTTAATGCTTTTGGCCTTACTTTTAATCTTGTCTGATTAGACTGTGTCACCCCTGTCATATTTTTGCTCTATGTTATGTCTTTTCTTCGTATACACTTTATTTTGAAATAATTTTAGATTCACATAGAACTTGAAAAAAATGTATGGGAGTTTCTGTCACTCCATGAGTGAGTGGATATAGAAACTGTGGTACATTTATGCAGTGGAATACTAGTCAGCCATGAAAAAGAACACACAGAACAACTTGAAGGGACCTTACAGGTATTATGCTTAGTGACAAAAGCCAGCCCTAAAAGGTTCTATAGCATGATTCCGTTTATGTAACATTGAAGGAACAACATTATAGTGATGAAGCAGGGGTGAGAGGTTGCCAGGATTTGGAGGGTGTGTCTATAAAAGGGTGGTGAGGAGGAGTTTTTCAGGGGCAATGGAACAGTTTTGCCTCCTCATTGTAGCAGTGGTTACATGAATTGATGCAACTTCATAGAACTTTTCTTGTCGGGGGTTGGCAAACCTTAGACCTGAGACCCAGTGATTTGCTAGAAAGACTCTCAGGACTCAGAAACTGTTGGGTTCAGAGGGAGATGGTGATCGGTCTCTGCAGTTGCAGCCCTTGGGTTATTCTAATCTGTATCTTTTCCTGGTAATAGACATGGCTGTGAGCATGACAGATGTCACTGTGGGCCTCATGAACAAATTATCCAACCTGGAAATGGCTGTGGGAAATTCCTGAACGTGCAGTTGGCATCAGAAGGCCTGGGCAGACTTGGCCAGCCATCTGGAGCACTGTCCCCATAAACTCAGGTTTGCCTTACATCAGGTACTAGGTAAAAAACAGTGAAATTCAAATAGGTCTGCGGATAATAGTACTACCAAGCTTGTTAGAACAAGTTTATCTGTGTCTACAAAAAAAATAAATAAATCATGGGATTTTCATGACAATTGTGTTAAACCTAATAGACCAATTTGGGGATAATTAATACCTTTTTTTGAGACAGGGAAATAGTGTTCACTTTTAAATTTCAGTGCCCAGTTGTTCATTGCTGATATATAGAAATACAACTGCTTTTTGTATGTTAACTTTGTATCTTGCAGCCTTACCAAACTCACTTGTTAATTCTAGAAGGGTTTTTCTTTTTTAAAAAGATTTGTTGGAATTTTCTGTGTGGACAATTATGTTATCTGTGATTTTCTCCTTTCCAGGCTCTCTTCCAATGATTTTAACTTTTCTTGCCATATTACACGGGCCAGGACTTGTAATACTATGCTGAGTAGGAGTGGCGAGGCCGGCCACCGTCGGACCTTATCCTATGGGGAAAGAACTCGGTTTTTCATCATGAAGTATGATGTTAGCTGTCAGTTTTTTGTCGATGTTCTTTATGAGGTTGAAGAAGTTTCCTTCAATTCCTAGTTTGAGAGTTTTTATTACAAATGGGGATTGAATTTTATCAACTGCCTTTTCTGCATTAATTGATATAGCCATGTGTTTTTCCTTCTTCAGACTATTAATATAGTGAGTGAGTGTGGATTTTGAATGTTTGCATTCCATTTCTGGATTAACCCCACCACGTCATAGTGTCTTATACTCTTTGCACATGGCTAGATCTGCTTTATTGAGACTTTGTTGAGGATTTTTGTGCATACATTCATAAAGGATGTTGGACTCTAGTACTGTTTTTCTCTAGTTTTGGTATCAGAATAATTGTTGGCCTCATGAGAAGTGCCGTCTCCCCTTTTATTTTTGGAAGACAGTGTATAGAATTAATATTTCTTTACATGTTTAGTAAAATTCACCAGTGACATCATCTGGCTTCAGAAAGTGCCTTTTTTGGACGGGTTTCAGCTTCAGATTCTCTTTCATCTTCAGTGAGTCTTTGGTAGGTTTTGGTTTTCAAGGAATTGGTTTATTTCATCTAACCTGTTGAATTTAGGCACATAAAGATGTACATAGTGCTATTTGTTATTGTTGGGATATCTTGAAAGATCGGTGGTGATGCATGTTCTTTTCATTCCTGACATTGGTCATTTGTTTCTCTGCCCTTTTTTCTTTGATAAGCTTCTTGCAAGGGAGTTTTATTGATCTTTTCAAAGAACTAGGTTTTGATTTTCTTCTTTTTGCTTTAGTTTGATTTCTGCTCTTTATTTTGGTGACTGTTTCTATGCTACTCATGGATGGTGTGTTGTACAAATATAAATCAAGCTAAGTTGCTTAATGGTGGTGTCCAAGTCTACTGTATCCTTAATGAAAAGATCTTTGTTTTCATGTCTAGTTTATACTTTGTTAGCATTTTTGTCTTATTACAACTTTATCCCTATTTTTTCCTCCAAAAGTTTTATTTTATATGGTATAAACAAGAGTTAAGAGTCATTTTGATTGCTATTGCAAATGCCAATTGACTCTGGTTTTTTGGTTATTTATTTTTTAATGGGAAGTATATTTCTTGGGCCAGCAATGTGCCAAAGGCTCGTGAAAAGTGGTGCAGGAAGCCTCCCCGCCGCTGGGGGAAGCACCCCTTAGCAGACTGTGTAAGTGGCATCTAATTCAGCCCTAACCTCTTAATGGTTCCACGGGTTGGCAGCTTCGGGGAATGCCGCCCACTGCTCTGCAGGTTTCTTCTCCAGCCAGCCCTGTGTGTGCGTCTCATGAGGTTGGCCTGCCTGTGCATCTCTTCCTGTAGCCGTGCATGGTGTTATAGATTATAGAGGGGCTTTTTCCCAGGCTGTGAATCCTGCCTTGGAGGACTTTGGACTCTGCCTGGAACCCTGGCCAGGTTCCACTCTGATCTTCTTTGTCTTGTTCTGACCCAGCTGTTACCACCCCCGGCAGCCTTCTGCATAGCTACTGTGGCCGGGTGCAATAGTTGCTTTTATCTGACAACTTGACCAGGCTGAGCTGATTTCGTCAAACAATGATCTACATGGCGCCGTGTAATTAATACGTAAGTCAAGAGGCTTGAAGTAAAACAGATGATCTTTCATAATGTGAGTGGACCTTATCCAGTCAGTTGAAGACTGTAAGAGAAAAGGCTGAGCTCCCTTGAGGAGGAATTTCTGCCTTCAGTCTGCACCACCCGCTCTTGCCT
Source organism: Cebus imitator (assembly GCF_001604975.1). Classification (NCBI taxonomy): domain Eukaryota; kingdom Metazoa; phylum Chordata; class Mammalia; order Primates; family Cebidae; genus Cebus; species Cebus imitator. The sequence continues at coordinate 2,107,522 of NW_016107474.1, read as the reverse complement.
GGGTCTCCAAGATGCTGGCCTGCCCTCAAGATGTGAGACTTGCCAGCCACAACAGTCCTATGAGCAGTTCCTTAAGCCTCTGCATCTCTCTCCATCCTGTTGGTTTTGTTTCTCTGGTGAGGCCTGACTAGTAGCTGGGGGGTTCTAGTTCTGTCCTCATTTCTTGAGAGATGGAGATGGGGTTCCCCTTCTGGTTCTCGTTGGTGGTTCTGGCCTGGCTTCACGCAAGAGAACAGTATGGAGACCTGTCTCCTCTGCCATCTTTCCCATGGAAGAGCTGATCTGTTTTACGAAGTCTTTGGGGCTGTGGGAAATAAAGCTTGTCTGCAGGCAGGAGGAGATATTGCATTTCCTGGTTCTAGAGAAAAAGGCCACTTGCTTTTTTTTTTTTTTTTGAGACCAAATCTTGCTTTGTTGCCCAGGCTGCAGTGCAGTGGTGCAGTCTCTGTCTCCTGGGTTCAAGCCATTCTTGGCCTTAGCCTCCCGAGTAGCTAGGATTACAGGAGTGCATCACCATGCCCGGCTACTTTTTAAAAAAAATTTTTAGTAGAGACAGCGTTTTGCTGTGTTGGCCTCCAGTGATCCTCATGCCTTGGCCTCCCAAAGCGCTGGGATTACAGGCAAGAGCCACCATGCCCAGCCCTACTCTTTATTTCCAAAAGCCCAGGCTTTCCTCTAGGCCATTCAGGATGGACTACTGCTTATCCCACATGGCCATGAACACAGGGCTGTGGGTTCCAACCTGGCTGCTTGTATGAAAAACCCTAAGTAAATGCATCAAAAGAATAATTAGCACTTTATTAAAAAAGCCCTTGTTTTATGATAAGGAAATGGGGCCTCCAGGAGGACAATGGTCAGAGTGTGGCCATCCTATGCCCCGCCTGGCAGGAGCCTCGTGTATCTGTCACGAGTGGCCTGCCTCACTGCAAGCTGTGGCACAGATAACGTAGATAGACACGGTTAATAAAAATCACTGTGATTTAATAAATAGTGTGACGTTTCTGTACAGGGCCCTCCTGTCTGTCCCAGAGCCAGCGGGAGTGCTGGATTGTTGTGGGCCTGGGTCTCTCGAGACCACGAGATTCCTGCAGCCTTCCCAGTTGGAAAAATCGAGCTAGTGACCGAAGGCTGCAGGTCCTAAAAGTCTCCCCTGAATCGTAGACACGGCAGGGGCCGCAGTCACATACAAATCGAGATGATGAGAGAGGCTGCCACGGAGGGAGGTCCACTACACAGCTTCGTGGCGCGTCTGGACTCGCTTGGTGCTGCAGCAGTATTTTTCGCCTAGTTTGAGGAGCTCTGACAAAATGAAGACGGATGAGGCCAATCCAGTTAAAAACAGCAGATCTGCCAAAGGGGAAAACAGAAGAGTGTCTGAGGGCACAGGCAGTAAGTACCTTCCCTGCCAGTCCTCCTAATCAAGTTAGAGGTGCAGGAGGACCAGCCCTTTCCATTCCCCTAAGCGGGGAGATCTTCCCAACCCCAGATCTAAAATGCTGCAGTTCCAGAAGGCCCTGCGCGTGTTTCCAGGCAAACTCCAGGCGGCTCCAGAGCACAGGGTGGGTCCAGCGGGCAGCTTTTTAAATTAAAAAAGCCCTCATTTTATGATGAGGAACTCAGGCTAGAAGGGGAATGAGTGCCCATCCCCGATAGCAGCTGTCCCCGCGTGCTGCTGCTTGAAAATGTCCCGAGTGACCCATCTGGGCTCCCTGTCCCGTGCACCCTGATGCGGTCCCTGGGATTCATTCCTAATGCCTCCCTCGCTCCTCTTGTGCAGAACCATCCCTGCCCACGCACAACCCCTTCAGCTGTGGGAAGCCAACTTCCTTCCCAGCATGTGCAAACATCCAGGGAGCAGATTGTTTTGTGTGTGTGTCTGGGGGGGGGGGTCCTCTTCTTCTGTCTGTTCCTACAGGGCATTCACTGGTGACCTACACTGACACTGCCTTTCGGAAGACAAGGCAGAGTCGAGCAGCCCAGTCTTGGCTGGAGGTCGTGAGGACCGTTGCCACTGCAGCCTCTGGCCTGATGGATAATAGAATGACCCACTCTGAGCCCTGCCATGGGGGATGGGCCCATGGGGGCTGCCTCCTTTGTCCTCTACTCCGGGCTGGGAGTGGCCATCAGCACCCTGGGAAGAAGGGTCGGGTCGATAACTTGCCCCTGGCTTCCACCCAGCCCTTCCCTCGCCCCACACCTGCCGTCACCACAGCTTCAGACAAAGTTGCCACTCTCGCTTGGCTGAGGATGTCGGGGAGTCCACACCAGGGTGTGTGCCCTTGGAAAGCCATCATGACTGAATCATGTCCCTTTCAGCCAAAACTGGAAGACAGTCCAGCTCCCTGTCTTCAGGTGACCAGATCTGTAAGTCACACTACTAGCCCCAGGGTCAAATCCAGGCTCCCCAGCTGGGGGCACACCCCAGGCTGAGTCCTGACCTCACTCAGCTCCCTTCCGCCTCCCTGCACGTGCTCTGAGCCTCCAGCCAATGCCTGGGATCTTGATGCCCTTTGGGCCCCAGACCCTACTCCAGAGCGAGGGGCATCTTCCTGGGGGTTTGTGTGTGTCCTCTGTGCCCCCCTCACTTAGCCCACATTAGAGTTCCCTCCTGTGAGGACAGAAGAGCCCCGAAGAGGGAGCCGGCCCCTGGTGAGCTGCACTGACCCCTCCTGGGCTGCGGTTCCCCATCTGGAAGCTGCCGCCCACCACAGCCCTGGTCTAGGTCACCAGTTCACGTCCCTGCCACTCACCAAGCGCTCCCAGGTTCTCTGTCTGGAAGACCCTCTGCAGCGGGGGGATGTAAATGACCACCAGCTGCCCCAGGATGGACCCAAGGATGGAGTAGAGGAACATGCGGTTCCTGAGAAAGCCGATCTCAAATATTAGCTTGGTCTGCGGAAAGAAGGTTACATGGGGGCTTGTGCGCTGTCCACACTCCAGGTAAAGGCAGGGGAGCCCTGGCTGCCCACGCTGAGCCAGAGCTGCTCAGTGCTGTGAGCAGCACCAGGGCGCTGCTGTCGAGAACACCCTGCAGCTCTGCAGAGATGGGTCAGCCCGGGTCTCACCTGAGAGCGGCAGGTCAATGCGTTGAAGAGATCGAAAAACACAAAACAAGTGAATGTCATCGTGGTGGTTCGGGGAGTGCTCGCTCTGTCTTCAGGCATCTGGAAGGCAAGGAAGCAGGCAAGAGGTCACACGGGAAGAGACAGCATCCATCCTGAACCAAAGAGCACAGGCCTGCCTGGCGGCTCCTGGGACACGGCCCCGGCCACTTATAAGCTCATTAAGAGGACTTGGTGACACAGCTTCATTCAGGTGTGTGGTCAGCAGGTGCTCACCAGAGTCTCCGCAGCACACGCTGGTTTGCTGCCACCATGAGGATAGGGGCAGGGTACCTACAGGTGGAGGAAAACCCGCCTCCTCCAGGAAGTAACTGTCTGCCAGGGAGGTGATGCCACTCCAATTAAACCCACACAATGAATGTCACTTCCTACAAGGAAAGCTGGCTGACCCCCAAGAAGATGAGGGCCGGCCTGTGAGGTGGCTGAGAAAAGCCCTGGGATCCTCCCCGGCCTTGAGCCCTGCAGGGCCACAGACGAAGGCTTGGGGTGGCCGCCCCGGCAGGGTATGGCTGGAGCTGAGACCAGACCAGCCCCCGGTCAGATGTTTCTGGGCAGTTCTCTTTTTTTTTTGAGATGGAATCTCACTCTGTCACTGAGGCTGGAGTGCAGTGGTACGATCTAAGCCCACTGCAACCTTCTGCCTCCCAAGTTCAGGTAATTCTCCCACCTCAGCCTCCCAAGTAGCTGGGACTACAGATGCCCATCTGGCTAATTTTGTATTTTTAGTAGAGATGAAGTTTCACCATGTTAGCCAGGCTGGTCTTGAAATCCTCAAGCGATCCATCCACCTCACCCTCCTAAAGTGTAGGATTACAGGCATAAGCTACCATGCCTGGCTAATTTTTCTGTTTCCAGTAGAGACAGGGTTTTGCCATGTGGAGCCAGGCTAGTCTCAAACTCCTGCCCTCAGGTAATCTGCCTGCCTTGGCCTCCCATAGTGCTGGGATTATAGGCATGAGCCACCATGCCCAGCTGGCACTTCTCAGCTCAACTTCCGAACACCTGAGGAGAGGCTCCTCTGCCTGGCCCGGGCAGCATGCCACCACTTCCCTCCTGCACTCAGCGCCAGATCAGAGGGTTGAGCCATGAGCTCGCAGCTGAGTCTCCTGGAGCAAGTGTGTTAAAGTGGAGGCGGAGATAGGGCCTGGGCATCTGATTTTTTAGATGCCCAGGGGTGCTGACACCACTGCTGGAACCCCACTCTGAGGACCACCGGCTTGAACCAAAGAGAGCCCGTCTCTCCCACCCCAAGCTGGATAAGACCTTGACTGCCTTCCCAGGTGAGTAAGAATGCTCGGGAAATATAGAGCTGTTTTGCTAGGGGCAGAGGGAGGAGCAAGTGAAAGTGGACTCTGGGCTGGGCAGGAGGAGAGCTGGAGGAAAAATGGACGCAGGGTGCCTGGCCGGGGGCCCACCCCCTTCCTGCACATGGGCTGTGATGTAAAAGGTCCCGGGGTCAACCTGCCTCCTTTCCCACCTAGGTCATTGCCCGTCCTGGCCCAGAGCTCCCTGAACCTGCAGGCCATGAAAAAGTGACAGGACCAGATCCGAAGCAAACAGTCACCTCTAGACAATGAGGAGGATCTTTTTCCTGTTTCCACTTGTTTCCTGGTAACAATAAAAGGAACAGTGGGCATCCTGTCCATCTTAACTCTGGTCCCGGCCATGACATCCCCATCCCGCTGGCCTCTGCAGTTTGCAGGCACACACCTGGCAACGTCCCTTCTTTCAGGGTCACCCAGCCCCTCCGCCTCAGGCCTCCCCTCCCTCTGATGGCATCACACTGTCCTGTGTGTGTACGTGTTTGCCTCTCCCAGATGTGAGCCACGGCAGGAGCGCAGAGCCTGCAGTCCCCAGCGTCCGCACTGCACCAGGGCTTGAACAAGCAGTGGAGGCCCTCGCTCACCTCCTTCCAGAAGATAAAGAGGGTCCCACTGATGATGACGGCCGCGGACATGAGGATCTTCAGGATGAGGGCTCTGCTGAGGATGGTGTCCCCCACGCTCCGTGGTGGCTGCCTGAGGGTGTCTTTGTCAACGGGCTCTACGCCCAGGCTGCTCCCAACAAAACACAGACACTTGGAAATGAACCAGGGATGTAAAAAGGATGTTTGAAACGGCTGTACCTACATCTTCCAGGACGAGTTGGCACAGTGGGCAGGGCCAGGCATTTGCTGAATGCGCCCAGGCATCCCGCATGTCCTCTTTGGCGCCTTCCAGAAGCCCCAGAGCCTGGGCCCCTCCATCTGTCCCCAGACAGTGAAGGAAGACCACCAAGTGAGGCCAACCACACACAGTTCTATACGCCCAGGTGCACTCCATCACCACGTGGGGACCCCCAACGCTGGGCCTGGAGAAACAGGCTCTGCCCTCTGCAGGGCCCTTCATCTGTCAAGGAGGACCTGCCTCCAGCCAACTCCACACAGCAGGGTTGAGGCTAGACCAGCAGGGGGCGGCGTGGCGAGAGCTTCGGGGAGATGCCCCACTGCTCAGACACAGCTGAGGCCTGCTTCGTGGCCCCACTTCCGCTCCCAGGGAGCAGGGGTAGGAGAGGTAGCCCTCACACTTGGCTGTGGGGACACAAATGGGGACTCTTTCCCTTGGCAGCTGTCAATGGTGACAACGGCAACACTGAGTGAGCTGCAGAAGTACCATTGGCTCTGCGCTCACACGGTTACGTTCGCGTGGCCAGGTGGGTTCCCTGACTCCAAAGCCCATTCCTTCCCCGGGGCCACTCGGCTAGCTTAATCCCCTTGTTGTTGGGGATATTAAGTTGCACCACAGGTGAACTCCTGAACACCTACTGACTAGCAAGTACTTTATCTCTAGACAGCAGGGATAAAACAAACTCTGCCTCAATGAAGCTGATGTTCTAAAGGGGAGCCAGATGATAATCACATCCATAAAGAAAGGTATGGATGTTATTTCCTCTCTACGGAAAAACACAGCAGCATGAGGAGATGGAATGGGAGTGCAATCAGGGAAGACTTCCTGAAGGCAGTGACCAGAATGAAGAATGAGAACAAGCCAGGCAGGCTGCCCAGGGAGAGCATCCCGGCAGAGGGAGCAGAAAGTTCCATCCTCTGCCAGCCCAGGTACTTTCTCCTCTGCCTTCTACCCTCAGGCTCACTCCAGTGCCAGCCACTCCAGTTTTCTGGGAACTCCTGATGGAAAGTGGCTGTGTTTGTTCATCCCTATAGCCTTGGGGCACAGCCAGCAGCCCCTGGGGGAAGCCCCGCAGGGGGGTAACGAGACGCAGGGCCCCGCCCGGCCTTACCTCTGTGCCGGGGGCCCGTCCATGATGATGTTGATCCACAGGATCTGCATGGCGTTGAGAGGGCTGGGCAGGTTGAACACGGTGGACAGAGTGATGAGACTCAGGGCAGAGATGCTCCTGCGGGGCACACACAGCCCGTTAGGGCTGCCCAGCAGGCTTGGCGCCTCATGCCCTCGGGAAGCCGGCCTCTACTTACGTGCTCAGCTGGAATCGGACAAAGTTTTTGATGTTGTAAAAAATCCCCTTCCCTTCCTCCACTGCATTCCTGCGAGAGAAGAGAGCCGTTCACTCTCAGAGGCCCTGCGGGAGGGCTCCAGCAGCTGTGTCGGTTGCTGCAAGGGGCAGTGGTGACGCGCACAGATGGATGTCGGACTTGGACTTGCTGGCTTTCTTGGGGACACATCTGTAGGAGATGGTGGTGTTCTAACAGGTGCCCCTCGGCCACTGGGGACTGATCCTCAAGCCACTTTGCCCTTCTGTGCCAAGGGTACATTCGATGCCTCCAATCGGACATAAATTACGCTCCTGTCAAGCCCAGGGACCCCATCCCTGCCCAGACTCCCGAGTGCTCCATGCCTCCCAGCGATTCACCAAAGAAAAGAGGCACAGCAAAACCAGTCGGGCTTGAAAGTGAGGTCCGGGGGACAGCAAGGAGGGAGGGAGGGGGAGGCTGGAGGATGCTGCCTACTTGTGTCTTTAGAAGGCTCTTCAAGGAAGGCCTTTTAAACCTTGACCTGGGGTCACTAATATAGAAAAGCAATCTATGCACCACCCCCACCCCCAGATTTTACTAAAAAATTTTGCAAAAGAACTGTAGAGCTGATAGGACTTTTTTTTTCTTTTTTTTTTTTTGACTCTGTTAGGGCTTCCTATGATGAGTCAGTCGTGGAGACGCCTTTGCAAAGTGGGTGATCACACCTAACCTTGGCATTTGTTCATTTGAATTTCTGACGTCAGCCTTAGAAAAGCTTTCCCTTGCTCACGCTTGTAACTCCAGCACTTTGGGAGGCCAAGGTGCGTAGATCAGGAGGTTAGGAGTTTGAGACCAACATAGTGAAACCCCGTCTCTACTACAGATACAAAAAATTAGCCAGGTGTGGTGGCACATGCCTGTAATCCCAGCTACTTGTGAGGCTGAGACAGGAGAATCTCTTGAACCCCGGAGGCGGAGGTTGCAGTGAGCTGAGATCTCGCCACCGCACTCCACCTCGGGCAATAGGGGGCGACTCCGTCTCAAAAAAAAAAAAAAAAAAAATTTTTTTTTTCTCTCATCCCCAACTACTGTGATTTACTTATGAGGAAGGAGTTTGAACTAATTAAAATTAGATCCTGAGGGAAGGTAAATGTATTAAGAAAAAAATACATAAAAGGGAAACAGAAAAAATGGTTTTGTACAATCCTAGAACCTAGAGAGCCCACCAGCGGTTCTTTTCAGTGCACGAGATGTGCGTATCAACATGCCGGCGTCCAACTGAGGGGCTTCAGTTCGTCCTTTCTCACCTGACACTCCAGTGCGAGCGGGTCTTTGGCTGCAGGTTTGCCTTATAGATTCAGCTGCTGCCCACCGGCCTGAGCCAGTAACACACGGAACACACCTGCAGGCAGCGAATCCCATCTCTGCTTCGTGTCTGTAACGTGCCCCAGAGGTCATAGACCCCATAACCCTGCTTTGAGAGGCTGTTGGTGTTTGAGGTTGGAGGCACTGCCACAGTGATGAACCCCAAGATGAGCTCTCCCTGGGGACTCCTTGAGATCCCCTGTATCTCCACAGTAGCAGGTCCCAGGGAGAAGCTGGTGACCCCAGGCCTTTTTGCAACTAAGAAACTACCAAAAGGGCAGCTTACATGATGGCTGAGAAGTCATCATCCACCAGGATCATGTTGGCGGCCTCTTTGCTGACGTCCGTCCCTGTCTGCCCCATGGCGATCCCGATGTCTGCAGACTTCAGGGCCACTGCATCATTCACGCCATCCCCAGTCATGGCCACGATCGCCCCTGACTCCTGCAGAGCCTTTGGACACAGCAGCCATGAAGGCCTGCAGCCCGAGGACCCCTCCTGGTTCCTGCCTTCCCTTTCACTGCTCTGCCAGGCACACCACCTGGCCAGCTGCAGAGACCTCTGTCTGGAGGGCACCAGAGTCTGAATCCCAGCTTCACCCACATTAGCTGCAGGAACTGGGCGAGCCCTTGACCCTCTCGCCCTCAGTTTCCCCATCTGCAAAGTGGGAGCAACTGTTCCTTCTTCCCAGGGCTGTTGTGAAGCCCAAACTAAGATGATGGATGTGACAGTGCCCAGCACAGTCAGCAAGGGCTCAGAAAGGTTATCCATCACCAATAATAGTAATAAAAGGCCGGGCGCGGTGGCTCACGCCTGTAATCCCAGCACTTTGGGAGGCTGAGGCGGGTGGATTATAAGGTCAAGAGATCGAGACCATCCTGGTCAACATGGTGAAACCCCGTCTCTACTAAAAATACAAAAAATTAGCTGGGTGTGGTGGCGCGCGCCTGTAAACCCAGCTACTTGGGAGGCTGAGGCAGGAGAATTGCCTGAACCCAGGAGGTGGAGGTTGCGGTGAGCCGAGATCACGCCATTGCCCTCCAGCCTGGGTAACAAGAGCGAAACTCCGTCTCAAAAAAAAAAAAAAAAAAAAAAAAAAAAAAAAAAAAAAAATAGTAATAAAAGATGCAGCCCTAAAAACCATGAGGTACCTGGCAAGTACTACTACTTTCTTTGAGAAGTAATTCACATAGGGATTTACTCTACAGAACTAAAAATAACACAAAAGAAGAAAGCCCATCTGCTAAAAGAGCTCCAGGGCAAACGTTCAGAGTGCACGCAGGCAAGAAAAGCACGCTTTCGATTTCCACCTGTTTCAGTTTTGGGATGCAGGGTCACAAAATCACAGCAGCTCTTCATTGGACACCTGCTGTGTGCCTGGCTTTGTTCAGCTCTCTCACCAACCCCGCGAATTAGCTGACAGCATTCACAGTCCCCCCATTTTACAGAGGAGGAAACTGAGGCACAGAGTTGAATAACAGGAATAATGCCAAAGATCGCCCAGCACTTTGGGAGGCCGAGGTGGGCAGATCACCTGAGGTCAGGGGTTGGAGATCAGCCTGGCAAACATGGTGAAATGCCATCTCTACTAAAAATACAAAAATTAGCTGGGTGTGGTGGTGCACACCGTAATCCCACCTGCTTGGGAGGCTGAGGCAGGAGAATCACTTGACCCTGGGAGGCAGAGGTTGAAATAAGCTGAGATTGTGCCACTCACTCCAGCCTGGGTGACAGAGTGAGACTCCGTACCGCCCCCCACCAAAAAAAAAAAGGCAGCCTCTTGTAGTTTTACCCTCTGCATTATCCACTTATGGCTCTCTTTTCAGCCTGTGTGGCAAGGGTCCCCCAGTTATCC
>NW_016107474.1:2075275-2097652 GCF_001604975.1 Cebus imitator | reverse complement strand
ATCTCGGCTCACCGCAACCTCCGCCTCCTGGGTTCAGGCAATTCTCCTGCCTCAGCCTCCTGAGTAGCTGGGATTACAGGCACGCACCACCATGCCCAGCTAATTTTTTGTAGTTTTAGTGGAGACGGGGTTTCACCATGTTGGCCAGGATGGTCTCGATCTCTTGACCTCATGATCCACCCGCCTCGGCCTCCCAAAGTGCTGGGATTACAGGCTTGAGCCACCGCGCCCGGCTATCCACTCCTTCTTAAAAGGACCCCCAGGCTCACTGGAGCTCGTGTCCACCCTGCTAGAGATGACACTTCCCAGCATCCCCTGCAGCTAAACCTGGACCTGTGACTGTGTTCTGGCCAAGGGGCTGTGAGCACAAGTGACGCTGGCAACTTCAGGGCCTCGTCCTCTCTGAGGGGGCTGCCCACCCGCCCCTGCTCCTCCTCCTCCCTCCCCAGGCTGTGAAAAGGTAACCCCTGCGGCAGCTGCCCTGGACCTAGAGAAGGAAGCCACGGTCGAGCCCTGCACTGTGCGCGCCTTGCCCAGCGAACCTTGATGATTTTCAGCTTGTGCCTTGGGCTGGTCCTGAAGAACACGGACACCTGGACATGGATACAGGGAAGGTGAAGAATCAGATTTCAGAGCTGGGACCCAGCCCCACCGCCAGCCGCGCCTCCGGAGACCCACCTTCCCCACGAGGTCGGCCAGCTCGCCCTTCTCCACGCCGTCCACCTCCTCCCCGGACATGGCTTGCAGCTTCCCGTCTCCCAGGCCAATATTTCTCCCTGCAGGAGAACCTGCTCTGAGGGCCAGCTCCGAGGCCCCCTCCCCCGCCCCGCTCCCAGCCCTACTTTGGCCATGGACAACACCAAGAATAAAACCACGCTGGAGACAGTGTCCTGGGCACCCCCCGTGCCGTGTGGCCTCAATGCTCTCCACAGGATTAACTGACACGGAACACCTCATTATCCCCACTTTAAAGATGAGGAAACAAAGGAGTGACCTATCCGAGCTCACACAGCTGATAAGGAATAACTCTGGAAGCTCACACAGCTCTCATTCCAGAGCCCATGGACCTTTTCATAGCACCAGGCAGGGGAGGGGGAGAGGCAGGAGGGAGGAGGAGGAAGAGATTCATGGGCCTGGCTTTGTTTAATCCTCTCACCAACCCTGTGAATTAGCTGACGGCATTAACAGTACCCCTATTTTACAGAGGAGGAAACTGAGGCACAGAGTTGAATAACAGGAATAATGCCAAGGAATGCCCAGCACTTGGGAAGGGCAAGGTGGGCGGATCACCTGAGGTCGGGAGTTTCAGACCAGCCTGGCCAACATAGCGAAACCCTGTCTCTACTAAAAATACAAAATTAGCCAGGTGTGGTGGTACACGCTGAAATCCCAGCTACTTGGGAGGCTGAGGCAGAAGAATCACTTGAACCTGGGAGGCAGATGTTGAAGTAAGCCGAGATTGTGCCACTGCACTCCAGCCTGGGTGACAAAGTGAGACTCAGTACTGTTCCCCACCAAAAAAAAGAGAAAAGATAGCATCTGTTGTAGTTTTCCCCTAAACTACAACAGTTAAGGGAGGAGGAGAAAGGAGAAAAAAGAAAGGAAGAGGAAGAGGAGGGAGAAGAAGGGAGGAAGAAGAGGGAGAAGGGAGGAGGAGGAAGGATGAGGGTGGGGGAGGAGGCTGCTAGCCCTCTACTGATGAAGAGACCGAGGGTCAGAGTGGTTCAACTGTTTGCCAAGGGTACGGCAGACTCAAACTACGTAGGCATGAGGCTGCTTGTGATGATAGTGGATGAAAAGCCCGACACATCGTAGGGCTTCAGTATCCATGAGGACTTTTACCCTTTTGCAGAACCTGCCAACATTTCAGAAACAGGAACACCTCGGAAGATGGAATGCTGGCCCATGAATCTCAGCATCTTTTCTAAGCCCATAGGACTCGACATGAGCACTCCTGACCGAGTTAGCTGAGGCTTCCCTATGGTAGCAGCACCCCATGGTAAAGGATGGACGGGTCCTTTCATCCTCAATCCCCACCCTGTCCCGGTTACCTATGGCCAAGGCTGTCTCCAGAGCATCTCCTGTTATCATCTTCACGGACACGCCTGATTCGGAGAGAACCTGAACCGCTTCCTTCACGCCAGCCCTCGGGGGATCGATGATGCCCACGAGACCCAGAAATGTCAGCTGCCCCAGCTCGGGCCCAGAAGCCAGGGCCAGCACTGCAGAGAGAGGGAGGGAAAGGAGGGGTCACTGGGGGGTTAGGGGCTGTTTTTCTGTGTTTTGTGTTTTTCTTGAGAGGGAGTTTCATTCTTGTTGCCCAGGCTGGAGTGCAGTGGCACCATCTCGGCTCACTGCCCAGGTTCAAATGATTCCACTGCCTCAGCCTCCTGAGTAGCCCGGATTACAGGTGCTCACCATCATGCCCAGCTAATTTCCATACTTTTAGTAGAGACAGGGCTTCACCCTGTTGGTCACATTGCTCTCAAACTCCTGATCTCAGGTGATCTTCCCACCTCAGCCTCCCAAAGTGCTGGGATTACTGGTGAGCCACCGCACCCTGTTGTTAGTTCCCAGCCAGCCCGCACCATGGCCCAGATCCTCCTCGGTCTGCAGGGGGCTCAGGCAGCAAGTTCCTAGACTGCAAAGGGAGGGCAGAGATGCCTCCAGTGGCTCTCAGGCCTGTGAAGATGCACACCAGAGAGGGAAGCCAGAAACAGCCACGTAGCAGAAAGCATCACTGCTGTCCACTTGATACAGTTTGGCTGTGTCCCCACCAAACCTCATCTTGAATTGTAGCTCCCGTAATTCCCATGTGTTGTGGGAGGGACCTGGTGGGAGGTAACTGAATCATGCCGGTGGCTTCCCCATACTGTTCTGTGGTATTGAATAGACTCATGAGAGCTGATGATTTCCTAAGATGTTTCCTCTTTTTCTTGGCTCTCATTCTCTCTTGCCAGCTTCCATGTAAGACGTACTTTTCACCTTCCGCCATGACTGGGAAATCAATGTTTGGGGTGCAGCCCATTCACCTGCCTTAGGAAACAGCAAGGGAGGGTCCCTTCTTCTCTGGATTAACAGGGGTCGGTGAGGAGCTGGGGTGAGGTGGGGGCCTCTCTGCCTTTCATCTGACCATCAGGTTCCAAGCATGTGTCGCTGCTGTCAGCATGCTGCCTGACTCCTTGGGACAGGTGACCTTCTTGATGGGGGACCCTGCTTGAATGCCCTTAAAAGTCAACAATGGCTGGGCACGGTGGCGCACGCCTGTAATCCCAGCACTTTGGGAGGCCCAGGCGGGCAGAATACGAGGTCAAGAGATCGAGACCATCCTGAACAACATGGTGAAACCTCATCTCTAGTAAAAATACAAAAAAAATCAGCCGGGCGTGGTGGCAGGTGCCTGTAGTCTCAGCTACTCAGGAGGCTGAGGCAGGAGAATTGCCTGAACCTGAGAGGCAGAGGTTGCAGCGAGCCAAGATCGCACCACTGCATTCCAGCCTGGCAACAGAGCAAGAATCTGTCTCAAAAAAAAAAAAAAAAAAAAAAAACGCTATGTTACATACAAACTTAAAGCTCTGGACTGGGGCCAGGCACTGACCCCGCAGACCAAGCGACCCCATCCTCTTCTCTTCCTGCAGGTAGAATGACCTCTGCTGGGGCGTCAGCGGCAGGGGGATGCCTCCATTGTTGTACATTGTGCAGTAGCGAATCACCTCTTCCAAGGCCCCCTTCATGAAGTAAATGTCTTCCTGATCCTTAGAAAAGACAAAGGGAAGAAATCCACTGTCACTGGATGCCTTGGTTCATAGTGACCATCACCCCACCCTGCGCAAGATTATAAAGACACGCATGGGGACGTTTGTGGCGGAGTTATTTACAGTGGGCTAGTGCTGTTCACAGAGGCTGGATGGATTCACTAAGTTCCGGAATCCATCCCGAGAATGTTGGTCGATCTTCAACCCGTACTGCCCTCATTCTTCTTTCAGTTCCCTTGCTACTGTTGCTCAGAGTATCCTGTATGTTTCAATAACCGGAGGTATTATCCCAGCTTGGGCTGTGCCTCTGGGTGTGTTTCACTGTGAATATTTCGGTTAGACTGCTGCTTCCCTAGGGCAGCACCAAGTCTGTTTCGTACCCACCCCCAGCATGTGGCTTGTCACAGTGAACCCACGAGTAGCTGATCATTCCTCCCATGCTTTTGTTCAGCTCTGTCATGAGAAATGTGTAGACTCTAAGCTCCATGTGGGCAGGCCCTGGGTCAGAGAGAGTCACATTGTATCCCCAGCCTCACTACTGGACCTACCTGGCTCACGGGGGTGTACACCCTATTATAAGTTAATATAATATTAATTATAATATAATGTATTAGTTAATATATTAATTATAACATTTTAAATTTAATATAATTATATTAATTTTATAATTATAATGTATAATTACTATTAAAATATATAATTATATTACAATTAATATTGCATATCATAAATATATGTTAAAATTATTAATGTAATATATTAAAATAGTATAATTAATAAACTTATAATAATGTATTATAATTAATATTATAATATTATTAATATAACAAGCTTATATTAACCAACACAGAAAGGCATCTAAGACATAATATTAAAAGAAAATCTTAGGGGAAAAAGCTAATTACAAACACCATAAACAGTGACTTTGTTTTAAAAACTACCAACCAGATGTTGCCATGTGCATATTCAGAACCTGCAGTGCTCCATTACAGACTTAAAACAGTTACCTCTGGGTGGGTGGTTGGGGGGGAGGGAGGAAAGAGGGGTGGAATGAAAAAAGCTTTCATTTTTAAGTCATATTTCTATAGTTTTTCAATGATATTACCACTGCCTTGCAGGGAAAAAGATTGAAAGGTCTAAAAGTTTTCCGAAAATCTGTAATCCCTTCTAAGCCCCTGAAATGTCCATGTGCCCACCCACCCCAGAAAGGCCCTGGCATGAGCTGGCTGAGCCACCCACAGCCCTGAGCAGGACCCGTGAAATCCGCATGGGCAGACACGGTAGATTCCAGAAAGAATGGGAGGAAAGAGGAGGGATGGGGAAAAAGGTAGAAGGCAACAAAAACCTTAAAAAATAGCTTTTAAAAAAATTTGAAAAGCCACAACAAATCTGAAAAGACAATTTGAAAAATCAGCTGTAATGTCCACCCGGGGCGGCCATAGCTTGGTATGTGTTCCTTTAGTGAGGGACAACATGTGTGCACACACTGGGATGTACCACCCGGACACGCCTTCGGTACTGAACAATTTGCTCCCCAATATGACAGGGTGATGGGCTAACAAGTATAAAAAACTGGCCAGGTGCGGTGGCCGGGTGCAGTGGGAGGCCGAGGCAGGAGGATCACGAGGTCAGGAGATTGAGACCATCCTGGCTAACATGGTGAAACCTTGTCTCTACTAAAAATACAAAAAATTAGCCAGGCATGATGGCGCACACCTGTAATCCCAGCTACTTGGGAGGCTGAGGCAGGAGAATCCCTTGAACCTGGGAGGCGGAGGAGGTTGCAGTGAGCTGATATTGCGGTACTGCACTCCAGCCTGGGCAACAGAGCGAGACTCCATCTTAAAAAAAAAAAAGAAGAAGTATAAAAAACTTAGCACAGGGTTGCAAAGTGAGGCCTGGCAAGTTAGCGTCTGGCAGGGCCTCAGTCATCTGATAACAGCCTGGTGAATTTCAACACTCGCACCTGCATCGGAATCCTCAGAAAACAAACGTTACCGGGTCCCACCCCTGGACCTTCCAACTCAGGTCTGGCATGGAACCTGAGACTGTGCATTTCTGATAAACTCTCACGTGATACAGACACTGCTGCCCCAGGCACCCTGCTTTCAGAACTGCTGTTTTAAACAAAAAGCCAGAAGCAGACCCAAGAGAATCAAAGGTTTGATGGTGATAAAGTTTTTCAATGCGTGTGGAACTGCACAGAAGCAGCCAGGAACTTTACGATTATCTTTGAAGTCCGCAGTTTGCTTTATTTCTGGGTGGGGGCCCGGGCGGAAAGAGAGAAGAGGCTGGAGATTGAAAGGTCTCACCTCAGTCTTCGGACTGCATTGCACCGCCATCCACTTCTGCTCCGAACTGAATGGAATCTCTTTTTTTCTTACATATGAATTTTTAATATCACTTAAATCCACCTAGCATAATAAAATGAGACATTTTTAGTGAGTCATCCAAAGCCAATCTCTATACAAAGCTCCATCCATTTAAATTATTCATTGTTCAAACCACCTCTGGCAGATAATAAATCCAAGCACTGAGCACAAAGAAAAAAAGGCCATTCCTCTTGGAATGTCCCACTTGAAAAAATATATATATATATATCTTCTCTTGGCTGAAGGGCAGACCCGATGGTCTTTGCCACTGAACTGCTTTTATCTGAAACCTGCTTAGAACCAAAACCCTGCAGCATTTTTGCCAGGAGGAACATTTCAGACTTGAAGGTGCAGCAATTTCCCAAAAGGAAACCCCTGGGTCAGCAAGGCAGCCCTGCTGTCCATAGCCCTGGGGCTTTGCCAGCCTGCTGTTGCTTTTTCGTTCTGTTTTGTGAGACGGAATCTCACTCTGATGCCAGGTTGGAGTGCAGTGGCGAAATCTCGGCTCACTGCACCCTCCACCTTCTGGTTTCAAGTGATTTTCCTGCCTCAGTTTCCTGAGCAGCTGTGACCACAAGCCCACACCACACTCGTGATCCACCCGCCTCGGCCTCCCACAGTGCTGGGACTACAGGTGTGAGCCACCGTGCCTGGCCTGCCATCTGCTGCTCTTTGACGGCTTTTGGATCAGTGATGTGACAATTCAGAGTCTCAGTTTCCCCAAGTGTAAACCAGTCATGACCCACGCATCCCACTACCCTACAGGAGGTGAAAGCGGATTACCTCGAGGGCAAAAAAAACTCCTCCTTTTATGTAGAAAGTGCAGATATGCACACAACACACAGTGTATCTGCAGTATTAAATTCCAGGCGGTGGGAGTGGGGTGATTAGGGAAAAAATACCTAAAACAACTCCTTAGTGCAGTTGAATTGTACCCCACAAAAAATATGTTGAAATCCTAACCCTGGAACCTCTGAATGTGATCTGATTTGGAGGTAGGGCCTTTGCAGGTGTCGGGTTTGCCCTAAGCCAGTGCAAACAAATCTAAGAGGAAGAAGGCTGGGCGTGTTGGCTCACGCCTGTAATCCCAGCACTTTGGGAGGCCAAGGCAGGTGGATCATGAGGTCAAGAGATCGAGACCATTCTGGCTAACACGGTGAAACCCCGTCTCTAGTAAAACTACAAAAAATTAGGCGTGGTGGCGCACACCTGTAGCCCCAGCTACTTGGGAGGCTAAGGGAGGAGAATCGCTTGAATCTGGGAGACGGAGGTTGCAACAAGCTGAGATCATGCCATTGCACTCTTGCCTGGGTGACAGAGCAAGACTCTGTTTCAAAAGCATAAAGAGGAGGAAAACACTGTGTGGAGCCATGGTGGGGAGCACCTCGTGACCGAGGCAGAGCTTGGAGTGAGAAGCCAAGGTGGAGACACAGCTGCGAGTGAAGGAACACCTGGGGCCGCAGGTGACACCCGGAAGCTGGGAGACAGAGCCTGGCCCTGCTCACATCCTGATTTCAACTTCTGGCCAACATAGCTGTGTTTCAATGCGTTTTGGTTACTCTACGTCACCGGCCAGCGGTGCTTTATTTCAGCAACGTTGGGACACTATTCCAGGAGCAATCATGGAAGAAAGGTTGGGAGCCTCTGGCCTGGCCTCAGTGCCATTTACAGCACGTGAGAGCCTAAGAACCACGACGTGTCTGCCCCATGCCTGTCAGTGCCATTTACAGCACGTGAGAGCCTAAGAACCATGTCTGCCCCATGCCTGTCATACAGGCATAGCTTCCTATGTGCCGGTGAGTGTTTACCTTATATTCTAAAATTTTAAACCAGGCCCCAGGAAAGAGGAAAATGATAGCACATCAAGGAATCTCCCAGCTTCTGGAACCTCTGTCCTCGCTAGGCTTCGGGGTCACCTTCCTTTCTGTCAATCAAGGAATTGCTGAGTGGGGCAGACTCAGCACTATTTTAAAGAGAGAAATGAGCTCCATTCGCTGTGACAGATATTGCAGGGAGAATTCTCCTCTGTGACTGGAAGAAAAATAATATGATGTCGTTTCTTTTTTTTTTTTTTTTTGAGATGGAGTCTTGCTCTGTCACCCAGGCTGGAGTNTGTCACCCAGGCTGGAGTGCAGTGGCGTGATCTCAGCTCACTGCAACCTCTGCCTCTCGGGTTCAAGTAATTTTTCTGCCTCAGCCTCCCGAGTAGCTGGGATTACAGGTACGTGCCACCATGCCCAGCTAATTTTTGTATTTTAGTAAGATGGGGTTTGGCATGTTAGCAAGGCCGGTCTCGAACTCCTGGCCTCAGGTGATCCATCCACTTCAGCCTCCCAAAGTGCTGTGATGACAAGCAGGAGCCGCCGCGCCAGCCTTTTTGTTTTTTTGAGGCAGGATCTCACTCTGTGATCTAGACTGGAGTGCGGTGCTGAGATCACAGCTTACTGTAGCCCCAGACTCCTGGGCTCCACCTACCTCAGCCTCCCGAGGAGCTGGGACCACGGGCATGCACCATCACGCCCAGCTAATTTTTATATTTTTTGTAAAGATCAAGTGTAGCTATGTTGTCCAGTCTGATCTCAAATTCTTGGCCTCAAGTTGTCCTCCCGCCTTAGCCTCTCAAAGTGCTGGGATTTGAGCCACTGCACTCAGCCTGTAACGATCTCCCAATGCTCTTGCACTGGGGAAAACCACCTGATCTACCGTCTCAGGGACTTACGAGAGGGCGACCACCCCTTCCCTGCCCAGCACCGGCTCCAGGAAGGCAGCTGAGCGGGAGGTTGAAGCCTTGCACTGGAGGGAGGGAGAGGTAAGCCGACAACAGAAGGCAGTGAAGCCAGCCCGGGTGCCTGGGTGAGAAGAGGCATCTACCGGGGTGGAAACTGGAGTGAACTTGAAGAGAAAGTCGGAGCTCGCCAGTGAGGACAGACAGAAGCGGTCAAGACCAGGAGGAAAAGAGGAAGGCGGTGAGTGCACGGCCAGGCTGGGCAGCTTCTCTCTTCACCTTGATGGAGAGGGCTCTGACCAGACCCGAGCTGGAGACAAGTCACACAGCAGGAAGCATGGGGCGGCCGGGGGAGAGAAGCTTCTGCGGTGTCCAGGGCAGCCCCGGCTCTGGCTGAAGAGGAGGGACCCAGGCCAAGTGGCCATGGAAACAGACGTGGGTGCTGACCAGGGCCACCTTCGTCCTTCCTTCGGTCCCTCCTCTTAACCTCTGCTGAGCCCCTCCTTTCCCAAGCCCTTTGTCCTCTCTTCTCCTCCCTTTCCTGTCACCTGCATTCCCAGCCCATTTTTCTGCCTCTCCTGCTAACTTGTCCTCTGAGCACAGAACGCAGCAGGCCCTCATCAGCCCCTGCCCATCCCCTCCACACTTCGAGCAGCTGTGTGGTACGTGGTGCTGGGTACAGAATGGCCCGGGGCAGCCCTGCACAGCCACAGAGCCCAGGGTCTAACGTGGAGCCCTGGAGTCCATCAAATGCATTCCCAGGATCCAGCACCCCCGCAGCCCGATGGTGCCTTGATGAGCACAGGATTGTGTTGGGCGCACAGGGAGTCTCGTTCCACTCTGTCGCCCCAACACCTACACAGGGCCTGAACCACAGGGGAGCTCCCAGGATTCTTTTAGAATCGCTGATGGAGGAGTTAGAGTCCTGCAGAACTTCCTGAAGTCCTGTGGAATCTCAGAGCTCACCTCCTCCACCATCAACAGATGGTCCAAGGCCAGCCTGGGCCATTTTCTTCCATGATTACCTAATGTCCCAGGAACTGTCAGCTCAGACAGGAGCTGGCTTTTTACCAACAAATCCAGCCCCGAGGGAAAGAATTCCCCGAAGAGACACCCCAGGACCTCCTACCTTCATGGCCAGGGCCATCAGGGCGCCCTCGGTGGGCTGCCCCATCACAGCATTCTTTCTGATGACTGCGTTGTTGGCGACACAGCCCGCCTACAAGGGGATTGTCCAACATCTGTAGTTAGTACTGGGCTCATGACAAAGACGCTGCGGGCTTGGCCCATTTTTACACTGGGGGCTGCAGGGACAAGGCTTGCTCTTTAAAACGACTCAGCGTCCTAGCTTTTTAAACACCCGTTTCTTGGCTGTGCTGAATGTTGGCGGCCACAAAGATAACACGAGGGGATCCAGCAGGCAGGCGGGCGGACGGGTGGTGATGAGTGCCGATGACAGTGGGGAAGATGGCGTTTCCACCTGAGGTGACAAAGTGTTCTAGGCAGTGGGGATGGCTGCACAGCTTGTGGACATAGTGAAGCCACGGAATTGTACACTGTAACGGGTGAATTCATGGTAGATGACATCTCAATTAAAAAATAAATATTTAAAAAATGAAAAAGAGACAAGCCGAAAGAGTGGAGCTCCTGGCACTCTTCCTTCCGGGCACTTGTAGTACTTCTCTGAGCCCGTTTCTTTTCTTTTCTACTGTTACTTAATAGTTTTGCACATTTCTGTTTCATTCACTCATCCATCCATCCATTCATTCATTCGAGACAGAGTCTCACTCTGTCACCCATGCTGGAGTGCAGTGGTGCGATCTCAGCTCACTGCAACCTCCACCTCCCTGGTTCAAGGCAATTCTCCTGCCTTAGGCTTCTGAGCAGCTAAGACTACAGGGGTGTGCCATCATGCCTGGCTAATTTTATATTTTTTAGTAGAGACGGCGTTTCACCCTGTTAGTAGGCTGGTCTTGAACTCCTGATGTCAGGTGATCTACCCACCTTGGCCTCCCAAAGTGCTGGGATTATAGGGGTGAACCACCACACCTGGCCATATTTTTTTTTTTTTTCTTAATCTGCAAAACTGAGACAGTGTTTGCTGTGATAGTGAAGTGGCCCCCGGAGGCAGGGCCTTCTCAGGCAGTGCTCACTGAACTGTACAGAGGAAGAAGGGTACCTGCTGTGTGGGGAGGGGTGAGCCTTTGTGAGAGGGTGAGTGCACATCGCATTGCAGGACTATCGCAGCAACAGGGGAAAGTCATCACAGGCTCACTTTCCACCAATTCATAGGGCACGTCTCTGTGCAGTAGTCTCCTTAGAGCCTTCCCAGGGGGCAGTGATGAATACAAAGGATAATTTTTTTTTTTTTCAGTTAGAGTCTTACTCTGTTGCCCAGGACAGAGTTCAGTTGCACGATCTCAGCTCACTGCAACCTCCACCTCCCGGGTTCAAGTGATTCTCCTGCCTCAGCCTCCCAAGCAGCTGGGATTACAGGTGCTTGCCACTGCGCTGGGCTAATTTTTGTATTTTTAGTAGAGACAGGATTTCACCATCTTGGCCAGGCTGGTCTCAAACTCCTGACCTCATGATCCACCCGCCTCAGCCTCCCAAAGTGCTGGGATTACAGGCATGAGCCACCATGCCTGGCCTAAATAATTAAAAAAAAATAATAGAGACAGGGTCTCACTATGTTGCCAGGCTGCTCTCAAACTCTGGGCCTCAAGGGATTCTCCAGCCTTGGCCTCCTGTGAGGCCACTGTGCCCAGCCTAGCTCTTCTCTGACCTCCAATGTCTCCATCAGTTTTGGGGTCACTTTTCCAGTGCTGTGACAGGCTAACCCCTGGGTGGTCCCGTCACTCTCTGATAACTGTTTCCTTTTTCAAAGAGAAGCCCCGGAAGCCCCGATGCAAATGCCTATTTCCCCCACGGTGCTTTCGACACCTACCTCCACTAATTTTCCCACGGAGACGTTGGAAAATTCCTTAATTACTTCCTTGGATGGTAGAAGACACACAGTCCCTTGGCCATCATACCCAACTCCACTGACCTGCAGGGGAGAAGCAGAAGAAAGTGTGTCACCAAGAGTCAAAAACATGCTCCCTGGTTGGCCCACCATCTCTGTCCTGGGGATCCATTCCAAGGACATAATTCTAAACACGTACAGGGCTTTAAGTATGAAGATGTTCCCTGAAAGATTATTTATTAATCAGATACCTCACTGACGGACAAAGCAGCACACATTAGTAAATTACATCAAGTTTACTCAGTGGGATACTCTGCAGCCAATTCAACTGATGATTAAGAAAACTAAGACCTAGCATAGAAGAGTGTTTATATTCTAAGAACAGAGTGGGCAAATGCGCAGGTCTTTGCAGCTGATCCCACCTCTGTCATGGCTACTCAGCTCTACCATTATGGTCCACTGAGGCATGAAAACAGCCATCGGCAACATGTACACAAATGGGTGCGGCAGTACACCAACAAAGCTTTATTTCCAAACATCAGCCCTGGCCCACGCGCACTCATTTGTTCACCCCTTGCTCTGGCCAGTTTTGTGGAAAAAATATCAGGATAAAAAATTGCACATTCAGGGAGCTTCCAATGTGCCAAGCACACGGAAGACACTGAAAAACATGAGGAGACTTGGGAGGCTGAGGAGAGAGGATCACTTGAGCCCAGAAGTTAGAGGCTGCAGTGAACCATGATTGGACCACTGGACTGCAACCTGGGTGACACAACAACACCCTGTCTTAAAAAATAAAAAAACAATACAGGTCCATCGTAGTGGCTCATGCCTATAATCCCCGCACTCTGGGAGGCCAAGGTGGGCGGATCACCTGAGGTCAGGAGTTTGAGACCAGCCTGGCCAACATATAGTAAAATCCCGTCTCTACTAAAAATACAAAAATTAGCTGGGCATAGAGGTACATGCCTGTAGTCCCAGCTACTTGGGAAGCTGAGACAGGAGAACCACTTGAACCCATGAGCTGGGGGTTGCAGTGAGCCGAGATCTAGCCACTACACTCCAGCCTGGGCGACAGAGTGAGACTCTGTGTCTCAAAAACAAACAAACAGCAAATTGACTAATCATCGTTAGTTTATCATGGGAGATATGGAATTTTTTTTTTTTTTTTTGAGATGAGTTTCACTCTTCTTGCCCAGGCTAGAGTGCAATGGCACGATCTTGGCTCACTGCAACCTCTGTCTCCTGGGTTTAAGTCATTCTCCTGCCTCAGCCTCAGCCTCCTGAGAAGCTGGGACTACAGGCATGCACAACCACAAATGACTAATTTTTGTATTTTTAGTAGAGACGGGATATCTCCATGTTGGTCAGGCAGGTCTCAAACTCCCGACCTCTGGTGATCCACCTGCCTCGGCCTCCCCGAGTGCTGAGATTACAAATTTTTTGTAGCTTTCAATTTTGTCGTGTGCTTATAATTAACAAGTAGTAAGAAAAGGAGGCTCCCCTAAATTGGTCATGTCTTTTGAAAGGAAGTATAAAATGATTACAAACAAAATCAGTCCTGTTAGCCAAGAGATTGTAAGATGACCCCAATTTATTTCTTCCTTATTGTGTTCTAGAAGACACTGTGTGCCCTGTCTAGAAGGAGATGGCCCGGCTGGGTGCATCTTTAAGGCTTGGAAATTCCTCTGGGACTCACCTCGGCATGAAGGCCATCCGACGTTACAAGCTGGGTCACCGTCATTTCATTGGCAGTCAGAGTTCCCGTCTTATCAGAACAGAGAACGCTGCAGCAACCTGGTACAATAAGCATCAGTTTATAGAAAAGAGGAATCGCCACCCTCAGGTCTGTGAAACCCCCAGGCTGGACGGCCCTGACAGCCAAGCTTCCATTCAGCTCCAAATGTCAGAATTCCACCGGCCAGAGTCCCTCACCTAAAGTCTCCACGATGGGTAACTTCTTCACGATGACGCGCTTCTTGGCCATCCGCAGCACTCCGAGGACCAGCGTCACCATGACGACGATGGGCAGACCCTCTGGAATGGCCGCCACAGCCAGGCTGGATCGAAAGGTCAAATGAGTTCCCTCTAACACCCACTTAAGGAGAGCGTGACTCTCGACTGGGGCTGGCAATGCTTCTGGCTAGTGAAGCTCGGCTTTGGTGTCCCCAGTGTCCTGGTTCTATTCTCCATTCCCAATTCTAAGGGGCACCTGACTCCTTCAGCACCCATGGTCCTGAGCCCTCCGCTGCAGACCCTGCTCTTGGGAAGGGACCTCTCCTGTCAGTCATCAACACCTTAGTGTGAATTAGTTGGTCAGCTGTTTTGGCTCTTTAAAAGTTTTTTTTTTGTTTTTTTGTTTTGTTTTGTTTTTTGAGACAGAGTTTCACTCTTGTTGCCCATTCTGGAGAGCAATGATGTGATTCAGCTCACCACAACCTCCACCTCCCAGTTCAAGCGATTCTCCTGCCTCAGCCTCCCGAGTAGCTGGGATTACAAGCATATGCCACCACGCCCAGCTAATTTTGTATTTTTAGTAGAGACGGGGTTTCTCCGTGTTGGTCAGGCTGGTCGTGAACTCCCGACCTCCAGTGATCCACCCTCTTCAGCCTCCCAAAGTGCTGAGATTACAGGCGTGAGCCGCCGTGCCTGGCTAAACGTATTTTGCATTTACATTATTCTCATTTATTAGAGAGAAAAGGCTTTGGGTCCCATGAAAGGAATTCTCAGAATCAGACAGTAAGTGGGATTAAGAGTTCCTGGTTCCGAGGGTCCTTGTGGGTCCCCTGAATTTCACTTTTCATTAGTGTAGTGGTGCAGACACTGCCTATGAGGAAGCCAGACAAGGAAGTCCAAGTCAGGGGAGGTGAAAGGCCACAGCAACGGCCCTGCCCGTGGTGCAGATCTGTTTCAGGGTGTCTGCTCACTTCCTTCTCATCCCTCCAACTCTCCCTGGACTCTGCGACCCCACTCCCCCATAACCAGGGTTGACTGGATTCGAGGAGAGAGTCTGACCCAAGCTGAGCCAGTAAGATGATCTCTTGGAAACAAGAATGGGGCTGTGACACACAGAGGCCCCTTCCCTGGGTGTGTCAACAGGTAAGAGGACGTGCACAGGGGGCTCTTTCTGTCCCTTTTGGCTGATACTCCAAAACACTGGGGCCAACTGGCAAGGTATGATGCCTGGGGCCTGGTGCCTGGTTGGACATAGCCCGGGGTGGGCTACAGATGGGGCAGCAGTGCTTGCAAATGGACCACTGTGGAAGCGGGGCAGTGGCTACGCAGGTGTTCACGTTCTCATCCTCTCTGCTTTTGTAGATGCTTGAAATTTTTCTTTAAAAAATGTAAAAACCAACATGAAGAAAGCACGACAATCCAAATGCGTATCAGTGAACAAAAGGATGAGCCGAATGTGGCTTATCTATGCAGCGGAATACCCTTCAGCCATAGAAAGGAACGAGGCACCGGCACACGCTAACACGTGGATGAGGCTGGAAAATGTGCTGCTGAGTGGAAGAAGCCAGACACAGAGGCCACTCAGAGCAGGAGTCCATTCATAAGGGATGTTGAGAATGGGGAAATCTACAAAGAAAGAAAGGCAAGTGACTCCTTAGGGCTTGGATGCAGACGCGGACAGGAATATTGAGTGACAGCTAAAGGGCACAGGGTTTCTTCTTGAGGCAGTAAGAAAATGTTCTAGACCAGGCACAGTGGCTCATGCCTGTAATCGCAGCACTTGGGGAGGCTGAGGCAGGTAGGTCACCTGAGGTCAGGAATTTGAGACCAACCTGGCCAACATGGTGAAACCCCCATCTCTACTAAAAATACAAAAATTAGCTGGGCGTGGTGGGGCACACCTGTGATCCCAGCTACTCAGGAAGCCGAGGCAGGAGAACTGCTTGAACCCGGGAGGCGGAGGATACAGTGAGCTGAGATCGTGCCATTGCACTCCAGCCTGGTGACAGATGGAGGCTTTGCCTCAAAAAAAAGAAAAAAAGTTCTAAGGCCAGGCACAGTAGCGCACACCTATAATGCCAGCACTTTGATAGGATGACACGGGCAGATCGTTTGACCTCAGGAGTTCGAGACCAACCTGGGCAACATTTTTTTCAACAAAAATAAAAAAAATAAAAATTAGCTGAGTGTGGCAGTGTGCACCTATAATCCCAGCTACTCAGGGGGCTGAGGTGGGAGGGTCGCTTGAGTTGGGAGGTCAAGGCTGAGGCTACCGTGGGCTGTCATCATGCCACTGTGCTGCAGACTGCATAACAGAGTAAGACCCTGTCAGAACAGAATAGAAAATAAGTCCTAAAATGGACTGTGGTGATGGTTGTGTCTGTCTCTAAATATACTAAAAAAAACATTAAATTGTATACTTTCAATGAATTAATTATATGACATGTGAATTATATCTCTATAAAGCTGTTGAAGAAAGGAAAAAGAAAAGCAGACTTGGCTGATGATGGGAAGCGGGGGGAGAGATTTTGAGCAGGTGGGGGAGGCTGGCCAGATCCTCCCCACCAAGCCTCCACCTGAGGCCAGCCTGAGGGGTGAGGAGGATGTGACTTCAATGGAGCTCCAAGTGCTTTTATCGCATGGAACCACTCTGTGCAACTTCTAGAAAGAGACTATTCTGGGGACTAAAGGTGATGAGGAATTTCTGTTATCTGAGAACACCAGAAAAGTCACGGGAGAAGAGGGCCACTGCCTCCCCATGCCTGCAGCCCACCCGCAGCCACTGCCACGGACCTGGCAGAAGCTTCTCTACACCCGCCTGGTCCAGCTCCCAGAGCCAGGCTCCCCAGCAAATACATGAAATCAGCCAGTATGAGCAAGACCACATGGTGATCCCAGAGTCCAGGCTCTGCCCTAAGCAAAGAGCCACCACCAAGTCACCAAGGACAACAGCAATGCCCAGTGCTCCCAGGCCTCCCACGCTCCCCAAGAGAAGCTGGAAACCCAGTATCTTTTTCATACAAACTCCCAGTTTTTAAATGTTGGCAACAAATTACAATGAAAAGTAGAGTTCAAACAAAATCTATTTCCTGGCCATATCTCACACAAGGGTGGATGGGTTTGTCTGTCTGTTTGAGATGGAGTCTCACTGTCATCCAGGCTGGAGTGCAGTGGCACAATATCAGCTCACTACAACATCCACCCCCCCAGGTTCCTGCAATTCTGCCTTAGCCTCCCGCATAGCTGAGATTATAGGCATGCGGGACCACGGTTGGCTAATATTTGTATTTTTAGTAGAGATGGAGTTTCACCTGTTGTTGGCCAGGCTGGTCTTGAACTCCTGGCCTCAGGTGATCCACCTGCCTCGGCCTCCCGAAGTGCAGGGATTACAGGCCTGAGCCACTGCACCCGGCCTGTTTTTTGAGATGGGATCTCACTCTGTTGCCCAGGCTGGAGTGCAGCGTCATCATCACGGCTCACAGCAGCCTCTACCGCCTAGACTCAAGCAATCCTCCAGCCTCTACCTCTCTGGTAGCCAGGACACAGGCATGCACCCTATTTACCTCCTAACTTTGAAAATCACTTGCAGAGAAAAGGTCTCACTATTGCCCAGGCTGGTTTTGAACTTCTGGGCTCAAGTGATTCTCTTCCCTCAACATCCCTAACTGCTGAGATTACAGGCCTGAGCCACCAAGCCTGGCGAGGAGGCTGTTTCTATCCTCTGCATTAGAAAATACACCAGAGCAAGGAGGTATACAGTCAGTATTTGCTGCATGAAGAAGTGGGTACATGCAATGCTTCAGCCCGCGCTGGCCTAGCACACAGTGAGCACTCTACCTGGGGTAGCTGATAGAACACCTGGTGAGGATCCATTCCACCAGGATCACACAGGGAGACCATATTTCATCAGCGCTAAGACACAGTTGATTGTGAAGGGCACCATTATTTTGTGCAGCACTTGGAAAAGAATCCACACTGCCAATTAATCAGTAACACCATGCTTTCTAATTACATCACTCATTAAAAGCGATCTCATTTCAGAGGAGTTGAAATGTGAAAAAGAACGTACATTGCAGCCAGGCGCGGTGGCTCACGCCTGTAATCCGAGCACTCTGGGAGGCTGAGGTGGGTGGATCACAAGGTCAGCAGTTCAAGACCAGCCTGATCAGGATAGTAAAACCCCATCTCTACTAAAAATACAAAAATTAGCCGGGTGTGATGGCGGGCGCCCGTAATCCCAGCCACTTGGGAGGCTGAGGCAGAGAACTGCTTGAACCCAGGAGGCAGAGGTTACAGTGAGCTGATATGGCACCACTGCACTCCGGTCTGGGTGATAAAGTGAGACTCTGTCTCAAAAAAAAAAGTACATCTCAGAATCAAAGAAATATGATATATTAAATGTTGGCAACAAATTCCAATTGCAAAGCAGACAGTTTGAATAGAATGATTCTGAATAGTGACCTTTCACCCAGGGACAACAGAACAGGCAGGGACAAGTTATATAAACCAAGATTATAGAATTTGGTCAGGGGACTGTGCCCAGTTTCTACAGTGACAGCCAGAAGGCTTCCTTGGTTTTATGGCACAGCCTGTGAAGACCAGCTAAGCAAACATTTGTGGAGCGTTATGACGTGGACTTTCATCCCATAGGCAGGGGAAGGGCATCTTTGCATGTACCTGGAAGAATTCATAATAACCAAGAATTAATCCAGAAACTAATAAAGATTAGAATGCGCCAGCCATGGTAGCTCACACCTGTATTCCCAGCACTTTGGGACACCAAAGCGGGTGGATCATTTGAGCTGAGGAGTTCAAGACTAGCCTGGCCAACACGGTGAAACCCCAACTCTACTAAAAATACAAAAATTAGCTGGGTATGATAGTGCACACCTGTAGTCCTGGATACTCAGGGAGGCTGAGGCAGGAGAATCGCTTGAACCCGGGAGGCAGAGGTTGCAGTGAGCCAAGATCACATCACTGCACTCCAGCCTGGGTGACAGAGCGAGACTCGGTCTCAAAACAAAAACAGATGAGAATGGACCAGGAAAAGCAAGTCCCTCAGGTAATGTTGAATATCACCTAATACATAGGGAATTGGTTGTGAAAAAGTTTTAAAAGTTTTAACAAATGATTCTCTCATTTTACTTATTTTGGAAAATCTCTGCTGGCTAAGCTGCCATTTCCACCTTTTGATTCAGTGGTTTTGGGTGACTTTAATCTGGCACTAACACTGCAAATCCTCACCCCAAAATCACAAGTGAGAGGGGAAAGTGTCCCTCACATGAAAGTCCACATGCATAGCTCAAGCGGGATGCCCGCGTTGCAAGGGAGGCTGGGAGAAGAAAGCAGAAGGGACCAATAGCAGGGGCAGGGGAGGAGCAGGGGTTTGGGGCTTGGGCACAGAAGCCTTTTTTTTGTTTTTTCTCCTGGAAATATTTAATCACCTGCCTTGGCTCATGAAACTTTTCATGGCTTGTAAGACAGGAATGGGATGCATCATTATTTGTAGGAAGGAGGTTTTTGTTTTGTTTTGTTTTGAGACAAAGTCTCGCTGTGATGCCCAGGCTGAAGTGCAGTGGCGTGAACTCAGCTCCTCACAACTACCGCCTCCTTGAACCTCCAGGGTTCAAGCCATTCCCCTGCCTCAGCCTCCTGAGTAGCTGGGACCTCAGGCACACGCCACCATGCTCAGCTAATTTTTATATTTTTAGTAGAGATGGAGTTTCACTATGTTGGCCGGGCTGGTCGCAAACTCCTGACCTCGTGTTCTACAGGAGAGTTTTTTTAAGGTAGGGTCTCACTCTGTTGCCCAGGCAGGAGTACAGTGGTGAGATCTTGGCTCACTGCAACCTTGACTTCCCAGGCTCAAGCCATCCTCCTGCCTCAGGCTTCCAGGTAGCTGAGACTACAAGCATGCACCATCACACCTGGGTAATTAAAAACATTTGTTTTTGCACAGAGAGGGTCTCACTATGTTGTCTAGGCTGGTCTCAAACTCCTGGGCTCAAGGGATCCTCTTGCCTCAGCCTCGCAAGGTGCTAGGATTACAGGTGTAGGCCACTGTGCCTGGCCTGTTTGGGGAAGTTTTGAAGCATTCTGTCTTCTGAGAGTCCTGTGTTCTCTAGTAGCCTCCTTGCAGCTGAAACGTCTCCCTTCCTGCCACCACCTCTGCCTCCAAAGGCCCAGTCACCTCAGAATGCTGCTCAGGTGTCCTGGCCTCCTTCCTGGTCCTATTCTTTCTGGGGCCCGCTCTTGAAGGACAGTGTCAAATCACAGTCTCAAGCTCAGAGGGTGCTCCCTGGACCAGCCATGTAAGCACCCTTGAGAGCTTGTTAGAAACGTGAGTCTTCGCCAGGCACAGTGGCTCACATCTGCAATCCCAGCACTTTGGGAGGCCAAGGCAGGTGGATCACCTGAGGTCAGGAGTTCGATACCAGCCTGGCCAACATGGTGAAACCCTGTCTCTACTAAAAGTACAAAAATTAGCTGGGAGTGGTAGCAGGTGCCTGTAATCCCAGCTACTGGGGAGGCTGAGGCAGAAGAATCACTTGAACCCGGGAGGCGGAGGTTGCAGTGAGCCAAGATCGTGCCACTGTACTCCAGCCTGGGCAGAGCAAGACCCCATCTAAAAAACAAACACCACACATTCTCTTTCTAACTGGGAGTTGAACAATGAAAACACGTGGACACAGGGAGGGGGACATCATACATCGGGGCCTGTCGGGAGGTAGGGGGAATGGGGAGGGAGAGCATTAGGACAAATACCTAATGTACATAGGGCCTAAAACCTAGATGATGGGTTGACAGGTGCAGCAAACCACCATGGCACATGTGTACCTACGTAACAAACCTGCACAATCTGTACATATCCTAGAACTTAAATTTTTTTTTTTAAATGAGCAAACAAAAGAAATATGAGTCTAAACACACTGGTTACAGTGTACACTGTTCGGGTGATGAGTGCATAACAATCTCAGAAATCACCGCTAAAGAACTTAATCATGAAACACCACCTGTTCCCCCAAAACCTATTGAAATAAGAAAAAGAAAGAAATGTGAGTCTCAGGCTGCCCCCAGCGCTGAGTCCGGGCAGCGGTCATCTGGGTTTACCAGGCTCTCGAGGGGACCTCCCGCTCTTCAGCTCAGCCCCAGACCTTGGCTCTCCAGGGCCTGCCTCTGCAGGTGCCATTCCAATGCCTCAAACCCTACTGTCCCCAGCACAGACTAGAGTCCTGCTCCAGTGCCCCGTCCTCCCAGCCCACGCTTCTGTAATAAGCTGGAGCTCCCTTCTCCCACTTCCTTCAGCTTCTAAATCAAGGATGGCCAACACTTTTCATCTCTGTGGCTCCAAAGTGTTCATGGAGACAGCCTGGCATGGCATATTGAGAAAGACTCTGATGATGAGGTTGGGAATGGGAGAAGCGGCTGTGAGTTTCCCCATGATCTAAGTGACTCCATCATCCGGTTCTGCTTACTGAGCTCAGCTGTTGTCTCCCACGGTGGCCCTCGGACATGTTCCCACCCCCAAGCCTTTGCTGGTGCCATTCCCCCTGCCTGGAACACCCTTCCTGCTCACCTCCCAACTCCTCAACTCTCCACCTCCACTTCCTCAGAAAAACCCTCTCCAGCCACCTCATTCAGTCCATCGCCTTCTTCCTCCCTTTTTTTCTTCTTGCAATGGACTTTTGCTCTTTCTTCCAGGCTGGAGTGCAATGCCACAATCTCTGTTCACTACAACCTCTGCCTCCCGGGTTCAAGTGATTCTCCTGCCTCAGCCTCCTGAGTAGCTGGGACGGCAAGTGCCTGCCACTGCCCCAGGATAATTTTGTATTTTTAGTAGAGACGGGGGTTTCACCATGTTGGCCAGGCTGGTCTCGAACTCCTGACCTTAAGTGATCTGCCCACCTCAGCCTCCCAAAGTGCTGGGATTACAGGTGTGAGCCACTGTGCCCCGCCCAGAACTGACTTTACTCTGTCCACTTGCAGTCTGCTCTTGGGAACTTTGGCATTGAAGTAAACAGGTCTTCCCAGCTCTGGCTCAGCCTCCTTGTCCTCATCTCCTTCAATGAGCTTGTCATTCAGCCACCCTGCTCCCTCGGCAGCCCACTGCCTGCTGCTAAGGGGTTCAATTGCATCCCTCCAAGAAAATATGCTCACATCCTAACTCCTGGTCCATGTGAATGTGACCCTATTTGGAAATAGAGTCTTTGCAGATATCATCAAATAAAGATTTGGTCATTAGAGTATCTATCTAAGTCCAATAAAACTGGTATCCTTATAAAAAGAGGAGAAGAGACACAGAGACAGACACAGGAGGAGACCATGTGACAGGCAGAGATTGGAGGCAAGATATTTACATGGCAAGGACCACCTGTGATGCCAGAAGCCGAGAAGCATGGTGCTGACTCTCCCCTGGGGTCTTCAGAAACGGCACAGGCCTGCCCCATGTGGGTCTCAGAGGTGCTAACTCTCCCCTGGAGTCTTCAGAAACAGCACAGGCCTGCCACACGTGGGTCTCAGAGGTGCTGATTCTCCCCTGGGGTCTTCAGAAACGGCACAGGCCTGCCCCATGTGGGTCTCAGAGGTGCTGATTCTCCCCTGGGG
>NW_016107474.1:2065841-2075235 GCF_001604975.1 Cebus imitator | reverse complement strand
CACAGGCCTGCCCCATGTGGGTCTCAGAGGTGCTGATTCTCCCCTGGGGTCTTCAGAAACGGCACAGGCCTGCCCCATGTGGGTCTCAGAGGTGCCGATTCTCCCCTGGGGTCTTCAGAAACGGCACAGACCTGCCCCATGTGGGTCTTAGACTCCTGCCTCTAGAATGGTGAGAATAAGCTTCTGCTCCTGACCCTGCAGGGTGTACACCCAGTCTCAGCCAAGGCCTCATCACATCAGACACAGCTCCTCCAGATCTCAGCTCCAGGCTCTTTCCCACCTGCCTCTGCCTCTCTTTCCAACCTTCTCCCTCTTGCCCTTGACTCCCATCGATTCTCCATCCCCACTGAGACCCACAATCCTTTGAAGGCAGGAACCATGACTGTCTAGTTCACAACCTCCCCCATCCCAACACTATGTGAACATGAAAGGGATTCGATGAAATTAATACAAACAGATCATGCAGTTACATGCTACATACACTAACACAGAAGGATAAATGCCTCTCAAAAGCTCCGTGAAGGCTGGGTACAGCAGCTCACACCTGTAATCCCAGCACTCTGGGAGGCCAAGGTGGGTGGATCACCTGAGGTCAAGAGTTTGAGACCAGCCTGGCCAATATGCCTTTCTCTACTTAAAATATAATCCTGTCTCTACTTAAAATACAAAAAATTAGCTGGCCGTGCTAGTGCACTCCTATAATCCCAGCTACTCGGGAGGCTGAGGCAGGAGAATCCCTTGAACCTGGGAGGTGGAAGTTGCAGTGAGCCGAGATCGTGCCATTACACTTCAGCCTGGGCAACAAAAGTGAAACTCCATCTCAATTAAAAAACAAAAAACAAACAACAACAACAACAAACACTCCATGAAGATCATTCCATTCAGGGTATTAAGCCAGGAAGCCCCGTTCACTGGAGATCAAGACCATCGTACATTCAATAGAGCCCCTTGGACTGCATTATCCAAGGCAGGGCCAATAGCAGAACCAACCGAGGAACTGGGCATATTCTCAGGGAAAAAGCCTGCAGCCCAGCAAGGATCATCTGTACGGCGCCACAGCTTCATTTCACGGCTCCAAATATGTTTGGGGGGGACGTCCGAACTCGCATTCATCTGCTTATTTATATAGATTGTTTAAGGCTAAACCCTAAAGGCTATTTCTATTAGCACAGCTTTTTTCTTTTTCTTCTTTTCCTACTGAGCCATCCTTTAAAGGTATTCTGATGTGGTCTGAATGCCTTGTGTGTCTCGTTACAGGATTCTTTTTTAAAGGGAAGACATGAACTTTATTATGGCTTGGAATTGATCTGGTATGGGGTTTTCCAAATGTCTGCCATTTGTATTCTGCTTTTATGATTTTTATCACATCTGTGTGCCCAAGTTATCATCATGTAATATTCCACCTCCCCTTTTTCATCATGTTTTCTTGGGTGATCTCAGGATTTGGTGTTAAGATTTTGTTAAATACACCGAGTAACAAAGTATCTAAAGCCAGACACAGTATTTCCAGTTTCCATTCACTCAAAACACAGTAATTAAATGCTTTTGTAATATGACACACACCTGCCCACACTCATTTTACCACCTGCCCCTCAATTTACATACTGTGCAGTGTCATTGAAAAAATAAGGCATTTGGAACCTCTCCTACTACTAAATAGCAGGTAACCATGTACATTCACGTACACACAGGCAAGCCTGACTATGCACCAAAGCCATGTACACCTGATACTATGTACCTGACACCATGTACCAGACCCAGTACTCTCAACTTTTCAAGCAAGGTTCTCTTGCCCACACTGGCCAGCAAGAGAAGCCTCCGTGTCCTAGCACACACTGGAATGCCTCAATTCACTGGGAGTTTGTCTGCTGTCATTCGCTCAGCACACGTGTTTGCAGAAACACGTTACTCTTCATATGTAAGTTAGAAAGGCTCCAAGGACCCTTGAATGACAGCATTCTTACTTGCCTGTTCTAAACCTTCTTTCTGGTTTCTTTACTGATATTTAATTTGTATATCATAAAATTCACTCATTTAACATATATAATTTCATGGTTGTTAGTGTATCCAGAGTTGTACACCTATTACCACAACTGATTTCAGAACATTTTCTTCAGCCCCAAAGGAAACCCCCTAACTGTTAGTAGTCACTACTCATGCCCCGACCCCAGCCCCTGGCAGACACTCATCTACTTTCCGTTTCTATGAAGTGACCTACGTTTTTGTTTGTTTCTTTTTTGAGGCGGAGTCTCACTCTGTCTTTCAGGCTGGATTGCAATGGTGCCATCTTGGGCACTGCACACTCGCCTCCTGGGCTCCAGCGATTCTTCTACTTCAGCCTCCTGAGTAGATGGGGTTAGAGGCGCCAGCCACATGCCCAGTTTGTTTTCGTATTTTTAGTAAAAGCAGGGTTTCACCATGTTGGCCAGGCTGGTCTCCAACTCCTGACCTCAGGTGATCCTCCTGCCTTGGCCTCCCAAAGTGCTGGGATTACTGGTATGAGCTACTGCACCTGGCCAAGTGACCTACTTTTGAATATTTTATATCAATGAAATCATATAATATGTACAACTGGCTTCTTTCACCTAGCAAAACGGGTTCAACATGAATCCACGTTGGAGCATAAATCAGTACTTCATTCCTTTCTGTGGCTGAAAAATATTCCATTGTTCCTATGATGTTTGTTCATTCATTAGTTGATAGACACTGAAGTCTGTTTACATCATGGGTTTGATGTACTAATTACACACACACACACACACACACACACACACACACACATAACAGACAGTAAAATAATTTTCCACGTCGCCTAAAAGCATCTTGCAGACACCAGCAGCATGTGCGTTACCCTCTAGGAACCACTGGGCCTGACGTGAGCCTAGGCATGCGTTGGTTCCTCCGAGCCCTGGAAAAGCCCCCAGTCTCTCTTCCAATGGGACACACCCAGTTAGTGACCATCCCTGGCCCTCTGCTTCTCTTGCCTTAGCAAATAGCCATGGAAGAGCTACTGACAAAGTCACACCACAGCACAAAGCTGGGCTGCCCATGCTTCTCCCCGTCTCGGCCACCAGGACCCAGGGCTTGGGAGGACTTAAGAGAATCACTTTGTAGAAGGGCGGGTCCCCTGGACTTAGCAGCATCAAATGCCCTGACTCCCAGCCCTGTGTGCCCCGTGTGGCCATGGGTTCCACGCCCATTGCCTCTCTGATAGCCTCCTTTGTAAAACAAGGACTTGGATCGAGTTCTAAACTAGTTACAAGAGCTAACACCCATTATTCACCATATGTCATGTGAGCACTCGCGTGGACCAACTCCTTTAATCCTGTCAGCCACCCAAGGAGAGGGTATGTGACCATTCCCAGTTTTCAGAGGAGGCACAGAGAGCTAAGAAACTTGCTGGAGGTCACAAAACCAGCAAGTGGCAGGGGCAGAATTTCAACAGAGGCAGGCTGGCTCTGGGGTCCTTGTTCTTAGCCAGAACGACCCAGAATCCCAGGCAAAGAGTGAGAAGAAAGGTGATGCAGTTTGAACGTGTGCCTCCACCCAAACCTCAAGTTGAAACATAAGCCCAGTGATGGAGGTGGGAGGAGACTGGATGACGGGCGGATCCCTCATGAATGGTTTAGCCGTCCTTGCTACAGTGAGTTCCTGTGAGATCCTGTTGTTTAAAGCCGGTGGCACCTCCCCTCCCTCCATCTCTGGCTCGCGCTCTTGCCAGGTGATATGCCTGCTCCCCTTCCCCTTCCGCTTTGATTGGAAACTTCCTGGAGCTTCTCCAGAAGCTGAGCAGACCCCATGCTTCCTGTACAGTCTGCAGAACCACGGGCCAATTAAACCTCTTTTCTTAATAAATTACCAAGCCTCGGGTATTTCTTTTTAGCAATGCAAGAACAGCCTAATACAAAAGGGACCTCCTGCCCCAGATCGTATGCTTTGATTCATTTTGCAAGCATTCACCAGGTACTCTGCACCGGTCGGAGAGGTCGGAGAGCGTGCTATTGGGAGAGTGAGGTTTGGGTGACAGGGATGTACCTTCCCCAAACCTTCCTGTTCCACAGCCTCCCCAACTTCTCTTGCTGCAGGGAAGGTTTCAGAGTTCATTTACTGAGGAAGGAGACCCAGGCGTCTAAGATCACCTCCCCCTTGACTTCCACACTGCATTTCAATAAAAGAAAAGGCTGGCCAACTGGTGCCTCCTAAATCGCCTTCCTGTAAATAGCAGGCATGGCGTAGGGGAATCTCTCCAGAAGACATTGTTTTTACTTAAACAAGATCAAAACTCCACCCCACTCCTCCATCTGCCAAGACCCTTTCATATGTGATTTCTAAAGCTGTAAACCCAAGACTCTTTCACCTGTAATTTCTAAGGCTGTAAACCTAAGATTCTTTCATGTGTAATATCTAGAGTGTAAGCCTATATAGACAGAGCTTCTCTTGGTTAGACGAGCTTGGTCATTTAGACAAATTGTCGCCTGGCTCCCGGCCATGATAGTAGTAATAATATAATAATAAACACCTCTTCCCTCCCAGTGTTTGAGAGGTCCGTTTTTCGAGGCCGATCCTGCTTCATTACCACCCTGGCAAGAAAGGGTGGCCACAGCATCCTTACCTGACCCCAATCGTGAACATACTGAGGAGCTGTTTCCCTTGCAACCAGCCAATGAGCATGATGAGACCTGGGAAGAGAAAAAAAACGCCCTTAACTCCATATGCACAGCTCACGCTGATGCCTGGAGGCAATTCGAACCCACTTCCTTAAAGAGTTTACAGGACACATGCACAGAGAAACCACTGATAACCTCAAACACTTTCAAAGCCTCTCCTTTTTTCTCTTTAAGGGAGATACGTTTACACCTAAAAAAAAAAAAAACCTGGTTTTACTTTCTCAGGAAAGGTCCAAGCCAAGTTTAAGTTAAAGACCTGATTCATTTATTTTACACTGTTTGCAAGCATTTACATCTTATTCCCAAAGTTTCCCACCTGCTGTGTGTATCCAGGACATGCCCCTGTGTGGTGTTTGGTGTGGCCAAGGCAGCTGCTCCTGTGATGGGCAGATGGGCCACTGTTTTTTTAAAATTATTTTATTCTGTGGCACTCACGACTAAACATACTCCATTTCCATTTTCCTTCATCAATAATTTACCAAATATTTACTGAGCACCAGGAACTTCCCTAGGTGTAGGGGACAGGGAGGTGATCACAGATAGACCCTCAAGGCAGTCTGTGCTCAGCATAGCTCCTGGGTCACAGCAAACACCAGCCTAATCGTTAACTCTTGTTGCCATCATTATCAGAAGGAGTGAGTAGGGACTGGGAAGGTGGGTGGGGTTGCCGGGTGACACCCTTGGAGAGCTTGCTAAAGAACATCACCTTTGCTTTGCCGGGGACAGGGAGCCAGGGATGTTTTCTGCTGGGTGGTAGTGGCGTGTGTGCATATGTGTACTGGGGGACGGGGCTGCCACAGTATCTGGTAGTTTTGTTTTGGGCATCCTACAATTAGCTATTAAACTCAGTCATCAGCTGAAATCTTAGCCAGAGCCCAAATTAACTCAAATGAAACAGATGAGCAGGGAGAGCGCTATTGGAAACAGGGCTGAGGCAGTGAGCCTGGAGCCACTCCCGCTGGGAACTTACCCCACCCTCGTGGCCTTCCCATAGTAGAAGGCTGGAGATTCCTCACAGGAGCTCACAAGAACCAACTATGTTCATCTCTTCCAAAATCCCTGTTCAGTATCTACATATTAGTAGCTTGAAATGGCCAAGCAGAGAGTATTTACAACACGGGACAAAAGGCAAATGTTACTTTCCCCTAGAAGTACTGACAAGCATGGCGTTGCTTCCCTGCACCTGCCCTTGGGCCTTCTAGGGGGTCCATGGGACTGAGTTTCAAACTCTCCCTCTGCTAGAGCAGTTCTCAAAAAAAAAAAAAAAAAAATGGCCAGGTGTGGTGGCCCAAGCCTGTAATCCTAGCACTTTGGGAGGCCAAGGTGGGTGGATCACTTGAGGCCAGGAATTCAAGACCAGCCCTGGCCAATATGGCAAAACCCTGTCTCTACCAAACATACAAAAATTAGTCAGGCATGGTGGCACACGCCTGTAATCCCAGCTACTCAGGAAGCTGAGGCAGGAGAGTCACTTGAACCCAGGAGGTGGAGGTTGCAGTGGGCCAAGATTGCACCACTGCACTCCAGCCTGGGCAACAGAGCAAGACTCCAACTCAAAAAAAAAAAGTCTGAGTATATCACAGGCCTTGCTGTGGACATGTCAGTTTCAGTTCTAATTTAACTACAGAAACACGGGCTTACATAATCTGTTTCTCCCAAGACCGTTCTCTGGCTCCACAGTTTCGGCCACACTCACCAGCACCTTCCTTATTATTGCACGTGCTATAGGCAGTGGCTTGTCGCTTTATTCCTTGTTTAAATTTTTCACTCAACAAATGTTTACTGAGAATCTATCTATTAGAGGCCAGGCACTGTTTAATCCTTAAGGCTGGAATAAAGGACACAGAAGCAAGGCCAGAGCTGGAAACAGCAGGAAGAAGCTTGTGAAGGGACTGGGCAGCACCATGGGGATGTTAAGGCTTAAGATCTAGATTCAGGGCTGCAGTATTATGTCAATGCTGTTGAGCATGTTACCAAAGGTCAGGAAGTCCCAGCCCAGGCACAGGCTGCTTAGAAGCATAGAAATATGGTTGAATGCACAGCTAAACTACATTTCCCAGTCTCCTTTGCAATTACATAGGCCACGTGACTCCATTCTGGCCAATAAAAGATGGGCAAATTGATGATTCCGCTTCCTGGTGTAGGCCTTAAAAAGGTCCCCCCACAAGCCTCCATGTTCTCTCTTTTACCGTCTGCTGGCTGAACAGAAGTATGGCCTCCAAGGACCCAGAGGAAGACAGAGCAACAAGTCAGTGCTTATAAGGGAGCTATCCAGGAGAACCGGTGGACCAGGAATACCCACAGACTGTGGCATGAGCAAGGAACAAGCGTTTACTATATTAAGCCAAGAAAATGTAGGGGCTGCTTCTTACAGCAGTCAGCCTGGCCCAACTATACAGAAAGCTCTTGTTGCTTTTGGACCACCTCTGATCCCAATCCCCAAGCCTTATTCAGCTGAGTAGCAAGATATTTGAGAAACGGCCATGGTGGCCACCCCGTGATGTCTCCCTTCCACCTGCAGAGCATTTACACCTTATTCCTAGAACCCGGTATGGAAACTGCTTCACTCACCGATTATGCCAAAGGAGAAGAGTGTCAGTTGCTTTCCTAGCCTGTCCATGCTTTTCTGCAAAGGAGTTTTAGGTGTCTGAAAGGGTGAGCACAATGGGTTAGTTGGACAACAGCCCAGCTTCTGCCTGCCTTTGTTCAAAATGTCTTCACCTTGCCATCCTACAGCTTGAGTATGGGGTACACATATGTCAACATTCATTGACTTCTTAACTGAAGATCTGTGCATGTTACTGTCTGAAAGCTGTTATCTTTATGAAAATGCTAACGAATGTCTTAAATGTTTAAAAAGAGGCCAGGTGTGGTGGCTCACGCCTATAATCCTGGCACTTTGGGAGACTGAGGTGGATAGACAGACTGCCTGAGCTCAGGAGTTCGAGACCAGCCTGGGCAACATGGTGAAACCCTGTCTGTATATAAAAAAAATTAAATCTTTAAAAAGTATACTCACATTAACCACATGCCCCTCATTCCTAAGGAGTAGGCAGGGCTGGTATTATTTGCCTATAATCATCTCAAACTCAAAAATCCCACAGCCCCCTCCTGCCCCTTACCTCTTCAGCCTGCATCATCTTAAACACTTCTCCAAATTGAGAGCTTTCCCCTGTTCCAATCACGACCCCCTGTGTCCAGGAGAGAAAGAGAAGTATGAAATGTAATGGCAGGGAGTCTGTGGGTTATGGGAGCCCAAGGCCTCAGAGCCCCAGGGCTTACCCGGCCCCTCCCATACTGCACCAAGGTCCCCATGAAGACAATGTTGCTCAGGGTGGTGAGGTCCCCGCCGCCTGCCAAGGGGCTGTCTGTTTTACTGCATGGCTCGGCTTCCCCGGTGAAACTGGATTCATCCACCAACAGGTCCGTGACCTAGGAGAGCAAGGGGAAAAGCCTGTGGAATCTCCCTGTCACCCCAGGAATTGGTGTTAAAAGCACAAAATGGGACCAGCACCTCAATGGACATGAAACACAGAACACAGGGAACTCGGAATGAGTGTCACAACAATGGCCTCTGGGTCCTTCAGGGTTGGAAACGCTTTCAGTGAGTGGCCCCTCTTACAAACTTAAAAGCCTCATACCTTCTCTAAATATTGTTTGAAATTTAGATACAATCTAAAAAAAACAAAAGCGATGGTTATTTTAGGAAATATCTTTCAAAACACCTGTGCGCATGCCCTCACAGGCAGTCCACTCTTCACCTTGGAGATGCCTGTACCAGCTGTGCGGCTCCCACACAGTCCCTGAGCCGGCCTATTCCGTCAGAGTCTAAGGCAATATTATCACCGGAAATACAGACCGGGAGGCAGAGACACCCACACTCCCTGGGAAGAGGAAGGGAGGTCCTGACATTTGCAGAATACAGACTATGTGCCAAACCCTGTGCTAAGCTCCCCGCAAGGCTTAGCTGTCAGACCTCGCCACCCCCAATGAAAGATGCTATTATCGTCCCCATTTTGCATATGGGGAAACTGAGGCATGGAGGGATTAAATAATTTGTTCAAGTTTCCACAGCTAGTTAGCGGCATAACAGAGATTTGAACCAACGCTCTGGTTCCAGAAACTATACTCTTAACCATCTTGCAAAACCACAACTTGACCTCACACTTAGCACACATCACTCCCAAGGTGAGGCTCCCGGGGCCAGAACCAAGCCAGACGCCTCTAAGTTCATAGAGCGGGGCTAGGGTGGGCCTAACCCTTGGGACCTGGTCACGTAGGGATGTAACACCAACCTAGAGGGAAGCCATCTTCCACAAAGCACCAGTGAACCAGTTAGATCAGTGATTCCAAAACAGAGGCCTGTGACTTCTCTATAATTTAAAAATGTTTAAATTTAGTAATAATCTTTTAAATATGTGCACTGCCATAGGATCTCAGTCCCCAAGAATGACAGGGGCCACCACTTGTCCAGGCAATGCCTGTCTCCCCGCTTCCTTCCTAATGGACCCCACAGTGTTGGGGAGGCCAGGCCCTGCTGCACGGCCACGTTCCTGCCTCCTGTGGCTCCCACGGGTCCAGCTCTGGACAATAAAGCATAAGAAGTCACTGAGCCGGGCGTGGTGGCTCACGCCTGTAATCCAAGCACTTTGGAGGCCAAGGCGGGTGGATCACCTGAGGTCAGGAGTTCAAGACCACCCTGACCAACATGGTGAAACCCTGTGTTT
>NW_016107474.1:2019970-2065767 GCF_001604975.1 Cebus imitator | reverse complement strand
TGAGTGATGCTGGGGAAAATCTTTGAAGGAGGCTCAAGGAATATTCTAGAAAATACCTGGCTGGTGCTCCTCAAAACTGTCGAGGTCAGGCGGGTTGCACTGGCTCATGCCTGTAATCCCAGCACTTTAGGGGGCCAAGGCAGGCAGATCACTTAAAGTCAAGAGTTCAAGACCAGCCTGGCCAACACAGTGAAACGCCGTCTCTACTAAAAATACAAAAATTAGCCGGGCATGCTGGTAGGTGCCTATAATCCTAGCTACTCAGGAGGCTGAGGCAGGAGAATCACTTGAACCTGGGAGGTGGAGGTTGCAGTGAGCCGAGATCGTGCCATTACACTCCAGCCTGGGCAACAAAAGTGAAACTCCATCTCAGGGACTCCTCTGAGCAGTGGGAATACAGCAGTGAATGGGATAGAATTCACGATGCTCCATGGAGGACGGGGAGGGACTGACGACAGGCCAGCACTGGAACGAACACCAACGTGCACAGAGCAGGGAGGGAGGCCCCTCAGAAGAGGCTGTGGGGGGAAGGCCTGGGAGGAGGGACAGGAGCGGAAGCCTCTGGATGAGACAGGGCGACTCACATGTGCTGGGGAGGGGGCTTCAAGCACCCCCATGGCGGCTGAAAGCAACAACTTATCAGGCTTCTAGGTCAGAGTGAGACAAGTAGCTTGGGCCTCCTTTGCCTAAAACAACTGATTTTTGCCAAAAGCTGCTATCTCCAGGAAGCCCTCCCTGACTGCACCAGGCCAGGCAAGTCTGTCTCATTTCATATATCCAGGATTCCCAGTACTTCCACTCATGGGTCCCTTAGCAGTCCTGGAACAGTGCTTATTATGAGTAGATTTAGGTCTGGCTATAAACTCATGAGCACCGGGACCAGGTCCGATTCCTGCACAGTGTCCTTGGCACCCAGCCCAGGGCCTGGAATATGGTAGGTGCTCGGGAAATACTTGTGGAATGAATGAATGATGTGGATGGGGAATGGGGTTGGGGGCCCCAAGGCAGGAAAGGAGGAGGGAGGGGACCTGGAGAGAGGCCCGAGAGTGGCCTGCTGAATAACGTCCCCGACTCCCCAGCTTTCCCGTGATCCACATCCTAAGCCTCAGAACTTGGAAATGCGTTCTCTCATGTGGTGACAGAGACTTTGCAGATGCGGCTAACTGAAGGACCTTGATAAGGGGACCTTGATCTGGGTGACTGGGGGTGGGGGGGTGGCCAGTGAGATCACAAGGATCCCTATAAGGGAGGGGGAGGCAGGAGGGTTGGAGAATGTCTGACATCAGGGACATGTGGTAACAGAAGTAGAGTGGTGTGGGGACAGGGGGCCATGAGCCAAGGAATGCAGGCGGCTTCTAGGAGCTGGGAGAGGCCAGGAAACGGCTTCTCCCCTGGAGGCTGTGGAGAAGCATGGCCCCGATAGCACCTTTTTCCCCCCTTTTTTAAGATGGAGTCTTACTCTGTCACCCAGGCTGCAGTGCAGTGATGAGATCTTGGCTCACTGCAACCTCCACCTCCCAGGTTCAAGTGATTCTCCTGCCTTAGCCTCCTGAGTAGCTGGGACTCCAGGCGCATGCCACCACGCCCAGCTCATTTTTGTACTTTTAGTAGAGACCGGAGTTTCGTCATGTTGTCCAGGCTGGTCTCAAACTCCTGACCTCAGGTGATCCGCTCTCCTCAGCCTCCCAAAGTGCTGGGATTACAGGAGTGCACCACTGTGCCTGGACCCTAATAGCACTCTGACACTCTTGATTTCCGCCCAATGAAATCAATTTCAATTTTGACCCCCAGAAGGTCAGACCATACCTTCGCCTTGTTTTAAGCCCCTAAGTAAGTGGTCATTTGCCACAGGAGCTGCAGTCAACAGCTACACCGAGGAAACCCGGGGGAGAGGCCGCGCCAGGACCAGTCTCAACAGCTGCTCACAGGGAGAGAGAAAACGTCCTGCAGGTAAGGACATGGGCTGTGGAGCAGAGGCCCAGGGTCCAGTCCCCCTCCACCGCCCACTGGCATGTGACCTCGTGGGGCCACACAACCTCTTTGGGCTGCTGTGTCCATGTAGTAAAATAACAAGGAGGAAAAGTCACAGTGCTGGAAATGAAATGAGGCAATTTTCATACAGACCTTATAGACTGATCTGTTAGCACAGACCTGATATACCGAAAAATATTTGTCGTCTTTACATGAGAAAAGTAAAGGCAGGCAGAAGTTGAGCTGGATCCTCTAGACCAAGAGACGGGAAGCTGGTTGTGTCTGTGTTCGGCAGGTGGGCAAGAGGGGCTGCCGGTGACCTCCCAGGCTCCCAGGGCACAATCTCAGGTAAGGGCCAGGGAGGGGTGAGGGAAGAACTTGGACAGGGCAAGAACAGAGTCGGGGCCACAGAACCCATGGCCACCAAGGAGGTGGGCCCAGCCTGAAGACAGGGGAACAGTGGCGGGCTCACCCCCGTCCCCCACACGCAGGGCTCTTGCCCACCTCCAAGACAAAGCGACGCTTGGCATCCTGTCACCGCCAACCCAATTCCCTTTTTTTTTTTTTTAGACGTGGGTGGATAGAAGGTATGACCAGTAACCCAGCTTTGCTGGCTGTGCCAGCTCAGCCTGACGGAGGGCTTCCTCTGTTTCAACTCTGGGAAAGGGCAAAAATGTTCTGGGACCTCATATACTGCGCAAAAGGGACTATTACTTAAAGAGCTTTCTTGGGCTCACTGCTTCCTGCCGAACCTGCTGGACCTAAATGGTTTGGAAATGTACATTTGAAGTAGTCCTGGATCTCGGAGCTGAATAGCTGATAAGGACTTTCCACTGAACAGACAAAGGTGTTGTTTGTTCAGTGGAATTGCAAAATACACTCTGTGTACCCAGAGTGTTCACAGCTAGTCGCCTTAAAATAAACTTCATGATATGAATACACAGGTACAATATTTTTTGTCCAGATCAGGTATTGCTATGTTGCCCAGACTGGACTTGAACTCCTGGGCTCAAGCAATCTGCTCGCCTTGGCCACCCAAAGTGTTGGGATTACAGGGGTGAGCCCCTGTAGCCAGCCACAGTTGAATTTAATATAAGCAGGACAGAGAGAAAGCCAACTGAAGTAGTAAGGACGTTATCTGGGGCCTAAAAAGCTGCTTCAAAGAACCGTTATATAGACCAGACTGATAATCAAAAAGAAAAGCAATCACTAGTATCTGGACTGTTAGCCGCATGAAAGGCACATGCTAAGCATGGCATAGGTCATAGCTTGCTCCGTCTTCACAATAACCCTGTGAAATGGAAACCAGCACCGGCCCCTTTGAGAGATGAGGAGATCGAAGCTCAGAGAGGTGAATTCCTTCCCCAAGTCACCCCCTAGGAGCGGGGCTGAGGGTTCTCTAACTCCCAA
The DNA here is from genome assembly GCF_001604975.1 of Cebus imitator. NCBI lineage: Eukaryota > Metazoa > Chordata > Mammalia > Primates > Cebidae > Cebus > Cebus imitator. The sequence goes on along the minus strand of NW_016107474.1, from coordinate 2,062,386 downwards.
CATGCACCGCAGCAATGGCAGCCTGGCACTCACCTCTCACCCCCCCATGCCAGGCACCGTTCTCAACACTTGGCGTCTCTGAACATTTTTAATCCTCACAAGTATCCTGTGGGCATCACCACCGCCCCCATTTTGCAGATGAGAAAACTGAGGCAAAGAGAGGTTAAGTAACTTGCTAAAGGTCGCACAGCTTTTTTTTTTATTTTTGGAGACAAAGTCTCACTCTGTCGCCCAGGCTGCAGTGCGGTGGCGCAATCTCGGCTCACTGCAACCTCAGCCTGTCGGACTCGAGGGATTCACCTGCTTCATCCTCCTGAGTAGCTGGGATTACAGGTGTGCGCCACCACGTCCGGTTAATTTTTGTATTTTCAGTAGAGATGGGGTTTCACTGTATTGGTCAGGTTGGTCTCAAACTCCTGACCTCAGGGGATCCACCCACCTTGGCCTCCCAAAGTGCTGGGATTACAGGCATGAGCCACAGCGCCCAGCTGGTCACAAGGCTTTGAATGATGGACCCAGGGCTCAAGCCTAGGCTAATGCCCAGCCACAGGTCCCTGGGCACCTCTCACATGGCCTCTCTCTGCCTCTGCACCAGCACCTGCGAGGACCTGTGTCTTTCTCACGGACCGCCTGGCGTCTGGAGCATCTCCTGTTAGGACCCCCCTCTCTGGAGAAAAGTGGAAAATGTGACACCGGCTGCCCTCGTCCTCCTTGAAGGTGGGGACTGACCACCGACAGTGGTCCCTCTGACCGGATCCACGCACCCCAGACTTGGGGTCACACACTGACTGCTGGAGCTGAACACGGGGAGAAGCGGGGGCCACAAAGGATCTATTTCTGGTGCAGCAAAGGGCACTGCGAGCCCTCTTTCACCGTGGCACCTGAACGTCCGCTACCCTATCCCTGCCCTGCCTGGAAATGTGGGCAGAGGTGGTCAGGAAAGAGAGCCTCGACGTCCAAGTGGCCACACATAAGGTGGCTCTGGCCACTACCTAGTTCACAGACAGGCTGGGAATGTTGCAAACTCAGGCCCCAGGGAGCGGCTCCATCCCCTTCCCTGACACTGCCCTTTTAACAGCAGGTCCTTGATCCTTCAGTTTCTGAGAACACATCCCATCAGTAAATAAATCAGGCAGATAATCTGTGCTTAATCCTTCATCATGCAAAGCTGTGAACAGTCCTTACACATTCTTGAATGGATTCTTGAAATAGATTACTCCCATCAACAAATCATGTTGAACTTGATTTAACCTCTTGAGAACCCAGGATAATCTCAGCAGAGTGTCCCAGGCATGGCTCTGTGAAACCCAGAGACCCACAAAGCTTGCCCCACAGCCAACGTCCCCAAACCTCGCTACTCTAAAGGCATGTGCTTCTCACTCTCCTGCCCAGGCTGGAGAGCAGTGACGTGGTCTCGGCTCACTGCAACCTCTGTCTCCTGGGTTCAAGTGATCCTCCTGCCTCAGCCTCCTGAGGAGCCGAGATTACAGGTGCACACCACCACACCTGGCTAATAATTGTTTTTGTTTTTTAATAGAGATGGCGTTTCACCATGTTGGCCAGGCTGGTCTTGAACTCCTGACCTTAAGTGATCCACCTGCCTCTAATATCACTTCTAACATTTGGGTATTTGTTTTGAGAGGCAACTCTTGTGACATTCCCCAAGCCCACCTCAGTTTAACTTGTTCTTGTTGCCTGCTTTAAACTGGAAAACCACATAGACAAAATTTGTTAGGCTTAAAGTGAGAATAACAATTTATGAAATATGGCTTGGACCAGGCGCGGTGGCTCACGCCCCTAATCCTGGCACTTTTGGAGGCCGAGGAGGGCAGATCACAAAGTCAGGAGTTCGAGACCAGCCTGGCCAACATAGTGAAACTGTGTCTCTACTAAAAACACAAAAAGTAGCCGGGCATGGTAGCAGGCGCCTGTAATCCTAGCTACTCGAGAGGCTGAGGTAGGACAATCACCTGAACCCGGGAAGTGGGGGTGGCAGTGAGCTGAGATGGCACCACTGTACTCCAGTCTGGGCCACAGAGCAAGACTCCACTTCAAAAAAAAAGAAATACAGTTTGGGGGGGGGTCTTCGCGTAGGACACCCTTATCTGATAACTTCCTTCCTGTCTTGTGTGCATACATGTGCGTGTGCATGTATGTTTGAGAACGTGTGTATGAGAGAGAATATGCACGCCTACAATAAGCTAAGCGTCTGCTCCCTGACCCCCCACACCCGCAACCAATCTAATACCCCGTCGACAAGGGTTTGGGACCACTCACCTCAGTGAGTCGGATGTCTGCAGGGATCCGGTCTCCGATGGAGAGAGATACCACATCTCCAGGAACCAACTCTCGAGCAAGCAGATGCTGGAGTTTCCCTTCTCTTAGGCTGCATTTGACATGGTAAAAAGCAAAATCACCCATGCAGACATTACGCACTTTGATGCATTTGAGCAAGGACAATAGAAACACCTTTTTTTCTTTTAATTACACACCAACCCTGTGCCTTTAGACGTGATTATTTTGAAATTAACACATCCTAAAAGACTTTAAGGAAAGCATGTGGTTTCTGGGCTTTCCTGGGCCCCACCTAAAAGATGAGGCCACTGTGTTTATCCTGCCAGGAAAACAGGGGGCCACAAGCCCCAGGGAGGCTCCTGGGGTCCCAGTCAGTGGTTCTAAAGCTTCCGAATGCATCCGGCAGAGTTTTGTCCTCAGAGCACACAGCACTCAGGGTGCAGAGTATGTCTCAGGAAGTCAGGGGTGGGAGAGCCTTGTCACAGCTGGGAGGAGCATATTAAATGCCTAAGAAGCTCAGAATCTCCTTTCCCTCGGGGCCATGACCAGCTGCCCTCAGACTACAGATGTGTTTCTGTGCAGACTCCAACTGGAATTCCCCCCACACTACCGTTCCTCACCTGTCCCCCACGTGGGCCCTTCAACCCATCCTGCATATGGCAGCCAGAGAGCTCTTAGAAGCCCCAAACAGATCCCAACTCCCTCCTGCTCCCAACTCTCCAATAGCTTTCCCATGACCTTGGTACCAAACCCGAAGATCCCCTCCTGGGCAGGCCAGCCTCCTGCAGCTCCTGCCTCATTCCATGCCACCCCCTTAAACACACAGGCTCCTTCTGGTCTCAGGGGTTTTGCAGACCTCGAATGCAGGAGCAGACATTCCCCTCTTCCTTGTTAATGGAATTTGATCTTGTTCAGGTATCCACCCTCTCTCCATAGCCATGTGCCCCAGGGAGTGGGTCATGCCTGGCTAAGACCCCTGCCCATGAGTAGTTTAGGTATCAGCACGTCATGCAACACTGGCCTGTGAGACATGAGTGAATGTTTGCTGGGGACTTGTGGGAAAAGATTTCCTTACTGCATGTGTGTGCACATACACACACACCCCCTTCTTCTAAAGGGCCTTTGCATGTTTGGCTGTGATGCCTGGAGCTGTGGCAGCCATCTTGGGACCATGAGGGGAGCAAGCCAAGAACCAACCCAACCCCAGTGAGCTGAAGGCGGCAGCGTAAGGAGCTCAAAGGGCCAGGCCCTTGGTGTTCTCCTGAATTAACTGACCCCACAGGCCCCTCCTCAGATCCCTGGCTATGAGACAACATAGTTTCCTTGGGGTTTGTGCAATTGGATTTTCTGTTCCTTGTAGCCAAGGGCACCTATCAGAGATCTACCTGCTGCTCCCTCAGCTCTTCCCATGGCTGGCTCCTGTTCCTCAGGCTTCAACTTAAATGTCGCCTCCTCTATAAATGTCAGCCTGATCAACAGCTGTTTAGGTTGTCCTCACCCTGCCACCAGTCACTATTACATCTCAGTGATGTATTTTTATTTGTTTTGGTGGCTTTGGGTATCTTTTGGCTTTTGTGTACCTGGACAATTCCAAAATCATCTTGTTTCTTCCCTGGCTCGTTATGTAGTCCCTTGTTAGGAATGCGAGCTCCCCAAAGGCTGAGGCCTCCTCATTTCTTCCACTTGTATGACCTCAGTGCCCTTTCCCCGGGCATACAGTAGGTACTCAATAAATATTTTATGGCTGCACCAGGGATGGAGTACCACAGGGAGGGGTCCCACATGGCAGGGTTTCCCCTGACTGTGAAATGGGTCTCAGGGACTCAGAGGTGGGCTCCACCTCTTCAGCGCTCTTTCAACTCCACCGACACTGCTGTTTTTGTAAATAAAACCGTCTTTCAGAAGTAACCTCCTGGGGAGACATCAATAATGCACACTAGTCATCTGAAAGGCCAAGACTTGATATTTAAGCTGAAGATCGGATCCTCTGATCACATAAATCATGTATGCTTCCGCTTGCTCAGTTAAGGACATCGCACGTCTGGATTTCTGACAGCGCCGTCCATGAGACCTGGGAGTCCAGACGTTGCTACTGCGTCTGCAGGCCTTCTACAATGGACTCACACCCACGTGTGAGGCAATTCTATAGCATCCCCTTTTTGTCCCTGTTTGGTCCTTCATCATTCTCTGCCTAGTATTATACACCCCACCTTGAACGCTGACTCTCTGAGAGGTGGGACTGCATCTCACCAGGGACCGCATCTCACCGCGGCCCTATGGCTCAGTGGCACAATATGTGCCACTCTCCCTGAAAGTTATCCTTCAGAAAATACAGACTTGCCATTTATTTGGAAATGCTGGAAATGGGTCTTGGAGACTCAAGAGGGTGTGTTGAGTTGTTCCCAGGCAACCCAGATCACGGGAAACTTTTTTTTTTTTGAGACAGAGTTTTGCTCCTGTCACCAGGAGCGATCTCGGCTGACTGCAACCTCCACCTCCTGGGTTCAAGCAATTCTCCTGCCTCAGCCTCCCAAGTAGCTGGGATATACAGGCACCCGCCACCACACCCAGCTAATTTTTAGTAAAGGCAGGGCTTCACCATGTTGGTCAGGCTGGTCTCGAACTCGTGACCTCAGGTGAACCACCTGCCTCAGTCTCCCAAAGTGATGGGATTACTGCAATGCTAAAAGGCATGAGACACCATATCTGGCCGCTAATTTTTTATTTTTAGTGGAGACAGGTTTTTACCATGTTGCCCAGGCTGGTCTCAAAGTCCTGACCTCAGGTGATCCACCTGCGTTGGCCTCCCAAAGTGCTGGGATTACAAGCACGAGCCACCGTGCCCAGCTAATCGTGGGATACTTTTTTTTTTTTTTTTTTTTTTTGGAGACAGAGTTTCGCTCTTGTTACCCAGGCTGGAGTGCAATGGTGCGATCTCGACTCACTGCAACCTCCGCCTCCCGGGTTCAGGCAATTCTCCTGCCCCAGCCTCCTGAGTCGCTGGGATTACAGGCACGCGCCACCATGCCCAGCTAATTTTTCGTATTTTTAGTAGAGACGGGGTTTCACCATGTTGACCAGGATGGTCTCGATCTCTTGACCTCGTGATCCACCCGCCTCGGCCTCCCAAAGTGCTGGGATTACAGGCTTGAGCCACCGCGCCCGGCCTCGTGGGATACTTTCTATCACTTTGAGTAGCAACGTATGTTCAGGAAAGAGAAATCAGCCTGAAACAACCCCAACAATATTAGCAGGGGCTGGGAGAAGACTTCGACCATTCTGAAATAATTTCATTTTCTCCAGGTAGAACGAGCTTTTGCACCACTGCAATGCTAAAAGGTAAGTTTAGAATGAACTGTATTCCCAGCCTGGGCGACACAGTGAAACCCCATCTCCACACACACACACGCGCGCACACGCACACGCGCGCACACGCACGATCAGGTTTAAAAATTAAAAATCCAAAAAATGCAATCACTTTTGCACCAACTGATACAAAAAATTAGTCGGGCGTGGTGACATGCATCTGTATTTCCCGTAAGCTGGGAAACCAAGGCAGGAGGATCGCTTGAACCCAGGAGGTGGGCAGAGGTTACAGTGAGCCGAGATCCTGCCACTGCACTCTAGCCTGGGCAACAGAGCCAGACTCTGTCTCAAAAAAAAAAGAAGAAGAAAGAAAAAGCCATTTTCCCTCCTGGACCTGCCAGCTTCCTCCACCAATGGCAGCTCTTCCTAGAAGGGCCCCTGCAGATGTTCTAAGCTGAGCTGCCCAATACGGTGGCCACTAGGTCCATGTGCATATCTAAATAAAAATTAAAATTAAATAACATTAAGAATCTAGCTTGTTGGCCAGGTGCGCTGGCTCACACCTGTAATCCCAGCATTTTGGGAGGCTGCAGCAGGCAGATCAAATGAGGTTAAAAGTTCGAGACCAGCCTAGGGAACAGAATGAAACCCCATCTCTACTAAAAATATAAAAATTAGCCAGGTGTAGGGGCAGATGCCTATAATGTCAGCTATTCAGGAGGCTGAGGCAGGAAAATTGGCTGAACCCAGGAGGCGGAGGGTGCAGTGAACTGAGATCGTGCCATTGCACTCCAGCCTGGGCAACAAGAGCAAGACTTCAACTCAAAAAAAAAAAAAAGAATTTAGTTTGTCAGGTGCCACATTGGACAGGGCAGATGATATTAACAGAAAGTTTCCTGCAAGTTCTATTGCACAGGGCTAGGCTAAGCAGAATGTCCATGCCATACTGGCAGACATTTGAATCTTTTCTCTTTCCTTGGTAAACATCTTTGGTAAGAGCCGTGCAATACCAAACAGCACCGTGGAAAGGTGTGGGCAGGAGAGAGGCGGTTAAGGCTGCCGTGCAGTTCCTCAAGCTCACTCTCTCTGTGCCCTACGCTGCAGCCAATGTTCTGATGCCTCAGCTTGTTAAAGCCCTGGGTCTTACTCTCTCCTGAGTCCCTTCGTTGAGAATTCAAATAAACCTCCACACCCTCTCCCTAGTAAAAGTACACAGTTCTACACACGATTTCACAGGCTTTGTGGAATACCCTTTTCCCAGAGTCACTCCCGCCACCTGTGGCCCTCAGGCTAGGTACCCTGATCTAGACACTGATGGGAGAGTTGAGGCCCACAGAGGTTGAGTGACATGCCCAAGGACACACAGCAACCTGTTGGCAGGCGGAGACCAGGCCTTAGAACTCCCAGTGAGATGTGGCTCTCTAGTTCGACACTACCAAGGATACAACTTTCACCAAACATTTGCCAGACTCTCCAGCTCCCTGGCTCCTCCAATGAGCCAAGAAGTCCAAGGGAGGCCCTGACTTACCAGTTACATTCTGGAGGAACCAGCTTGGTCAGCTCGTCCAGAGATTTCTCCGACCTGTACTCCTGGCAGGAGGCACATCAGATGTCCTGTTCAGAGGTGGGAACTCCACGAAGCTCCTGCCCTGCCCGGGTTACCCTGACCGGGACCTCGGGAAATACTCACCTGGATGAAGGCCACAGTGACCACAATGAGCACTGCCTAGAGAGCCAACGGAAAAGGGAGTCGGTGCCTGAGGCTCAGTGGGAGAGGGAATGGGCATGGCGGGCGAGGGGCTTCTCTTTTATGATACATTTCCGTTCTTCTTGCAAAATAAGTGCATAGTGCAGAAGTTTAGAAAATAAACTAGTCAGAAAAGCAGGGAAAAATGCACGCTATATTCTACTACGCAGAGGTGCACATTTTGTAGTTCCCATCTAGACTGTTCTATGTAGACACCCTTAAGGCACTGCATCATATAATATGGACATATTCTTTTATAAACTGCCATTTTCACTGAACATGCTTCAAACATCCTTCTCCACAGCAGACATGGATCTAACCCAAGCCCTTTTTTTTTTTTTTTTTTTTTTTTATTAGGGGGGGGACGGAGTTTCGCTTTTTTTAAATGAAGTCTTGCTCTGTCGCCAGGCTGGAGTGCAGTGGCGTGATCTCGGCTCACTGCAACCTCCGCTTCCTGGGTTCAAGTGATTCTCCTGCCTCATCCTCCTGAGTAGCTACGTTTGCACCACCACATCCAGTTAATTTTTTTGTATTTTTAGTAGAGACAGGGTTTCACCACATTGACCAGGATGGTCTTGATCTCCTGACCTTGTGATCTGCCTGCCTCAGCTGCCCAGAGTGCTGGGATTATAGGCATGCGCCACTGTGCCTGCCCTACCCCAGCCTTTTAATTGGAAACAGCAAATTCCGTCCTGGAGAATGAGTCTGTGTTTGTATTTTAAAACACCAGCTTGAACAAACAGAAACAAGAAGGCAATGATACCCTTCAAAAAGTGCTCAGGCTGGGTGTGGTGGCTCACACCTATAATCCCAGCTATTTGGGAGGCCCAAGGCAGGCAGATCATCTGAGGTTGAGTTCAAGACCCGCCTGGCCAACACAGGGAAACCCCATCTCTACTAAAAATATAAAAATTAGCTGGGCATGGTGCCAGGTACCTGTAAACCCAGATACTCAGGACACTGAGGTGGGAGAATCACTTGAACCTGGGAAGCGGAGGTTGTAGTGAGCTGAGCTCATGTAGTGAGCTGTCCAGCCTGGGCAACAGAGCAAGACTCTGTCTCAAAAAGAAAAATAAAGAGAAAGAAAAAAAGCTACCAGGAGAAGTCAGACATGAAGGGCCATGTATTGTCTAAATCCATTTCTGTGACATGTCCAGAATAGGGTGGTTGCCTAGGGCTGGCAGGAGGGAAATAGGAAGTGTTTGCTTGGCGAGTTCAGGGTTTCCTTCTGGGGTGATGGAAATGTTCTGGAACTAGGCAGAGGTGGTGGTTGCACCATGGCATGAATGTATTCAATTCCACTGAATTGTTCACTGTGAAACAGTCAGTGTTTTATTACGTGAATTTCATCTAAATAAAATAAAATGTAGAGTGCCCAGTGGTCATCTCTGGGTAATGGATCAAGGGTGTTATTCTTTGGAAGGCAAACACGCACAGGCCAGTGTCTATTTCCCCCCATCCCAGGGTCACGGGCAAGGAATTCCCTGCAGCACTGCTCTCGCAAAGACCCAGAAGCACCTGGGCGTCCACCAAGCAAGCGGCGGCCAGGGCTCCTCGATATGGGGGTAAAGAAGGATGTGGATTTGCTTTCCTTTCTTTCTTCTGCATGTTCCTTTCCCCCCTCTACAGCAAACTCCTTTTTTCTTTGTATAATAACAACAAGCAGAGACTCAGCAGACCTGTGGCTGCCCACCCGGGAGCCGAACGCTGTCGGGGAACTCACCGTGGTGATGCTGACAGCATCCTCGTACTCCCTGGTAACGACGCTCACCAGGGCAGAGCCCAGCAGCAGCAGGATCAGGGGGTTCTTAAACTGAAGAGGAAATACACGGCGGGGACGTTCTTTAGTCTCAGGAACTGGGATGGGTTTCTTACCGTGCAGAAGCGTGTGTGGTGGGGTTCTCAGGTCGAAGCCAGGCTCCAGCCCAGGTCAACACCAGGGTGACCAAGGACTGGGGAGGCTGTCCCTATGCAATGGTCCTCCTCTGCCTGGAACTCCACCCCAGTGACCCCCCCGGGAGTTGTCGTCACATTGTCCACATCAAGACGTTGGCTTCGGTCCTGCCTTTGAGTTCGCCTCTCTACATCTACATGACACTCCAGGCCAGGACCTTCAGCAAGATGCCAATCCTGGCTCAGCACAGCCAGGGACCCTCTCTCACCACACCAGCTCCCCAAATCCTGCACGCCCCAGTCACCAAACTCAGGGCCAACCTGCTCCTGTAACAGCCTCTACAGATCCAGTGAGGCTCCTCCTTAAAACAGCTATTCCCAAAACTTCCTGATAAGATTTGTACTTTGTTTTATATGTCTGCCCCTTCATTTCAGAGACATCTCATGGTAGTGTGTCTTCCAGAGGACTGAAAGAAACACGAACATATAAAACCAGGTTCAGAGGGCAGATCACAGATCAGGATCAGGAAGAGTTAAAATATTAATGGGCTGGTGCAGAGGCTCACGCTGTAATCCCAGCATTTTGGGAGGCTGAAATGGGAGGACCACTTGAGCCCAGGAGTGTGAGTCCAGCCTGGGCAGCACGGCAAAACCCTATCTTTACAAAAAAAGAAATGAAAAAATGATACCCAGGAATGGTAGTGTGCACCTGTGATCCCAGCTACTCAGAAGGCTACGGCAGGAGGATCGCTGGGGCCTAGGAAGCTGACACTGGTCGGCTGTTTGTGCCACTGCACTCCTGCTGGGACAGCAAAGCGAAACCCTATTCCAGGAATAATAACAACAATAAATAATAATTGACCAGGTCTGGGAACCTTGATTCCCAGGCCGCCAGGCTCCTGACCCTTCAGGACCTCTGCACCCTGCCCTCCAGTGACGCCCTCCCTCCACAGCCTCACACAGCTTCTCTGCTCACTTCACTCAGGTCTCTGCCAAGATGCCACCTCCTCAGAGCACCAGCCTAGTGCCTCCCTGCCATCCTATCCAGAGCATCCACCCAGCCAACCCGTCCAGAGCCTTAGGTTGTGCTAAGGTGGAATTCCAACTGGTGAGACTCCTGACACAGAGGAACAGGGCTACCTCGTGAGGTGGTAAATTCCCTGTTACTGGGGGAAAGATAGGAGAGTCACAACATTTGGCACATGGCAAGAACTCAACACATGTAAGGAATTAGTAAGCGAGTGCAGACGGAATCTGTATACTCATCCAGGGCAGGAAAACCCAGCCATCAGGAGCTCCCATCCAGTCCTACGAGGATTCACACAGATACATTGCTGAATCAACAAGGTATAAAATGAATGAGCAGGTCCTCTGCTCTCAAGAAATTTAAGAGATTTGATTTTGGGGAGCACTCTGGCTGGATGCTGGAAGAGGACCCTTGGTGTGAAGGAAGATGTTCATGGTGGGTTGACAGGGCAGAGGGGAATGAGGACAATGAGGGGACGTGGGGGGAGCGGGTTCTAGTGGAAGGGGTGCCAGGGCAGAGTGAAGAGGGCTCCAGCCACAGAGGGGAGCTCCTCCCTCACAGCCCATGTCTCAGCCTCCTTTCCTGAACCCCAGCTTCCGGGAGCCTCCACTGCCTCTTCACAGCCCTGCAGTTTTAGGAAGCTTCTGGGCTGCCCAGAGCCACTTGCATACCCAGAAACCTATTTTGGTGCCAAAATGCACCCATGAAGAACATCCCCAGAACACTGAGAACTGAGCCATGATCAGGGAGGGAACCACAGGGAGAGTGGATACTAAGGATGCTACATGGAGGACTGTGATTGGTTCCTGAATCGACCAATTGAAGAAGCTATAAACACAGAGCCAATAGGAAGGCAGCTGAAGCCTGGGGCGGCCCAGGGGCCAGAGAATGAATGACGGAGAGGTCAGGGATGGGGCCAAGGGCAAGCAAAAGGCTGGAAAGGGGGATCTAAGACCATCTAATTGCCATCAGACACCTGGAAAATCCTGTCTGTTCACTGGGCCTTTCTGAGCTTGTCCTAGGAAGGTGGCAGGGGGTGCAGACTTCTAGACTGGAACTTGGAGCCATGTCAATTGCAGTATTTTCTTTCCTCTTCCTAATGGCTTCCAGGCATTTGATTGTGTGCCATGCATTCAGTGCCATGACAGCACTGGTGGCAGCAGCTAGCAAGGGCAGGGGCTCTGTGTGCAGCTCCCTGACTGCACTTCTCTGCACTGCTCCTCACTGCTATGTGACTTTGGGTTCAGGTAATAGCTTCTACAGGACACCCAATTACATCTCAATTTCAGGTCAACAAGGAACTTTTTCTTCTTAGTATAAGCATGTCCACTGTATTATTTGGGACACACTTATACTAGAAATTGCTTCTTACCTATCTGAAATTTACTTTGTTGAGTTTTTGTTATTGTTGTTTGAGACATGGTCTCACTCTGTTGCCCACACTGGAGTGCAGTGGTGCAATCTCAGTTCACTGCAGCCTCTGCCTTCCGAGTTCAAATAATCCTCCCACCTCAGCCTCCTGAGTAGCTGGGATTACAGGCATTCACTACCATGCCCAGCTAATTTTTGTATTTTTAGTAGAAACGGGGTTTTGTCATGTTAGCTGGGCTGGTCTTGAACTCCTGGGCTCAAGTGATCCACGTGCCTCAGCCTCCCAAATTGCTGGTATTACAGGCGTGAGCCACTACACCTGGCCTGAAATTCAAACTTAACAGGGCATCCTATATGGTTTTTTGATAAACCTGGCAACTCTGGGGAAATCTTTGAACCTCTGTACCTCTCTTTCCTCATGTGCAAAGCCAGGATTAGGAGGATTAGTAAGTGCATGCTGACTTATTCACCTACTCATTTAGCATGGGGCCTGAAGCCTGCCTGCTACACTGTCTATGAATGTGATCACTGTTTTTTCCTGATCATGGCTTCCTGGGGAGTTGGCGATTTGCTCACGGGGGATGCTCATGCTGACTAGGGGCAGCCCGAAAGAGGAAGAACCAGTCCAAAGATGCCTTCAATCAACACTGCAAGATCTAATGGCTGCCCCACCCTCCCTGGCTTATGCTTATTAATGCCAAGAATGACACCTCTGGTCCTACCTGATCCAGGTATTTCTTCCACACAGGTTCTGTAGTGTCAGCAACAAACTCATTCCAGCCATGGACCAGCCGGCGCTGCGTCACTGAGAACTCCGACAGCCCAGTGTGTAAGTCCACCTGGAGGGAGAGGTGAAGCACAAGCTCACTGATGGATCCAGCAAGGAATGAGGCCACAAGGCACAGACTCCCACTCTAGAAGGCAGTGGCTTCCGTGATGGGCAGGGACACGGGTTTGTCCACCCTGGTGCTGGGACTGGTTCAAAGACCCTGTGCAGATGGGACAGAGAGAGAAGGAAAATGCACAGCCCAATGACCATTATAATCACAGCAGAAAAGATGACCCCTGTTTCAAATTTCGACAAATGGAATTTCAGTGTGGACTTCCTGAAATGCCAAAACTTACACTTTCTTCTTAAAAAAAAAATGGGTCTGTAGGAAATAAGAATAAAAATTTCCTCTTTAAAGCTTTTCTCTTAGTTCATTATGAATAAATAACAGTTTATTCAAAGATTAATTTACTTTAAAACTTTTGCTAATAATCTTAAAGTAGCTGTTAGTCATAATAAAGAAATAAGTACATCCCGTGTTCTTAGTTCTTACACTTTAACCTAGATATTTGCCCTCACATGTCTGGACAAGTCCAGGCAAGTCTTAGGTCATAGCTTATTCCCCTTCCTTATTTGGAAATGTTATCGCTTCTCTGAGAATTCCTCAAGTTACGTTCTCATTTCCTTTATTCTCCTCTGCCTTTATTTCTTTAGAAAATTTCTAAGTTTTTAGACAATCAGGTCAAGCATAGAATGTGAGGTCCCATTCTGGCCAATGGAAACTGGACACAGCAGTAGGGCCATTGTGTCTGGTTATGAAAGTCATAAATGTCCTTGTCTCCTTTGTTCAGGTGTGCTCTCATGGCAAGACTGCCGGCGAGTTGCACCCTTCCTGCAGGAAGTAAGCTAGCCTTGCTGAGTGATCCATTGTCTCGGTGTAGATTCTTCCCGGCGTTATAAACCTGTTTCCAACAGGTCTTGGGAATGTAAAATGGTGCTGCTGTTATGGAAGACTGTGTGACAGTTCCTCAAAAAATTAAAAAGGGAGTTATCAGATCCAGCAATTCCATTTTTGGGTATACATCTAAAGGAAATGGAAGTGGGTCTCAAAGAGGTGTTTATACGACCATGTTCATAGCGCTGTTCACAAAAGTCAAAAGGGGGAAATAACCCATGAATCTGTCAAGGGTTGAATGAATGCATAAATGTGGTATACATATACAATGAAATATTTCGCCTCAGAATGAAAGAAAATGCTGACACAGGCTACAACATGGATACACCTTTAAGTTGAACCTTGAGGTTGAAGTGAAATAAACCAGACACAAAAAGACAAGTTCTGTTGATTCCACATATGAGTTACCTAGACTGGTCAAGTTGATAGGGACAGAAAGTAGAATGGTGGGTGCCAGAGGCTAGAGGGAGGGGGAACAGGGAGTGAGTATTTAATGGAGACAGATTCAGTTTTACGAGATGAAAAGCTTCTGGAGATGCTAACGTACCTCTTAACTTGCTGACTGTAGGTCTTAAGACCCTCCCATGAGAGGGTCCCACCCTATAATCTGGGGGAAGGAATGCCGATGTCATGAAGCTTCCCTGAAAACCCAAAGACAGACTTCAGTGAGGTTTCATGTAGCTGAACACGGGGAGGTTCCTGGAGAGTGGCACCGAGGGAGATATTTGAACAACCATGTTCATAGCAGCACTGGGCATGGAAGCTCTGCACCCCTTCACCCATTACTTGCCCTATGCATCTCTTCAGCTGTAACCTTTGCAATTGCCTTTATAATAAATCAGTAAATGTAAAAAAAACAACTCTGGAGGTAGATAATGGTGATGGTTGCACAACAATGTGAATGTACTTAATGCAACTACAATGTACACTTCAAAATGGTTAAGGCCAGGTACACCGGCTCACACCTGTAATCCCAACAGTTTAGGAGGCTGATGTGGGAGAATCGCTTAAACCCAAGAGTTCAGAGTTAATCTGGGCAATATAGAGAGACCTTGGCTCTACAAAAAATTTTAAAAATTAGCCCAAGGTGGTGGCAGACACCTGTAGTCTCAGCTGTTCAGGAGGCTGAGGCAGGAGGATTGCTTAAGCCCAGGAGATTGAGGCCGCAGTGGGCCTTGACTGCAGCACTTCACTTGAGCCTGGGCAACAGAGTGATACCACGTCTTGGAAAAAAAACATGGTTAAGATGGTAAATTCTATGTTGTGTATTTACCACAGAGATTTCAAAAAATAGGCCTGTCTTAAGAAATGAGTATTTTTTTTTAAAGATAAAACTGACAAACCTTTAGCCAGACTAAGAAAAAAAGAATCCAAAAACAAAAATAAAAAAGGAGACTTTACAATTCTTATTACGCAAAGTCAAAGGACCATTAGTGGCTACCATGAGCAACTACATGCCAATAAATTGGAAAATATAGAAAAAACGGATAAATTTCTAGACACACAGACCCTACCAAGATTGAACCAGGAAGAACTCCAAAACCTGAATAGAACAATAATAAGTAATAAGATTGAAGCCATAATAAAAAGTCTACCAGTTAGGAAAAGTCCAGGACCCAATGAGTTCACTGCTGAATTCCGTGAAACATTTAAAGAACTGATACCAATCCTACTCAAATTATTCCAAAAAATAGAGGAGTAGGGGATACTTTCATTCTACGAGGCCACTACTACCTTGATACAAAAACCAGACAAATACACATTTAAAAAAGACGACTGCTGGCCAACATCACTGATGACTATTGATACAAAAATCCTCAACAAGATACAAGCAAACCAAATGCAATAACACATTAGAAACAAAGTTCATCATGACCTAGCGGGACTTATCCCAAGGATGCGAGGATGGTTCACCACACACGAATCCATTAATGTGATACGTCACCTCACCAGAATGAAGGGCAAAAACTGTATGATCATTTCAATTAATGCTGAAAAAAAGTGACAAAATAAAACATTTCTTCATAAGAAGCTCTAAAAAAAAACTGGGTATAGAAGGAATATATCTCAACATAATAAAAGCAATATATGACAAACCCAGAGCTAGTATCATAGTGAATGAGAAAAAAACTGAAAGCTTTTCCTGCAGGATACCCACTTTTACCACTGTTATTCAACAAAGTACTGTAAGTTCTAGCTAGAGCAATCAGACAACAGTAAAAAAAAAAAGGGCATCCAAGTTGAAAAAGAGGTCAAATGATTCTTGTTTGCAGATGAGATGATCTTACGTTTGAAATAAACCTAAAGATTCCACCCAAAGCCATTAGAACTCATAAACAAAATCAGTAAACCTGGAGGATACAAACTCAAAATACAAAGGTCAGTAGCATTGCTATATGCTAAGAGCAAGCAATGTGAAAAAGAAATCAATTAAGTAATCCCATTTACAATAGCTGCAATTTAAATATCCAGGAATAAAAGAAGCAAAAAATCTCTACAATGAAAACTATAGAAGACTGATGCAAGAAACTGAAGACACAGAAAAATGGAAAGCTATTCCATGTTGGAAGAATCAATATTGTTAAAATGTCCAAACTACCCAAAGCAATCTACAGCTTCAACACAATCTCTATCAAAATACCTGTGTCATTTTCCCCCCATTCTTAATTATATTTTAAGTTCTGGGGTACATGTGCAGAGTGTGCAGGTTTGTCACATAGGTACACACATGTCATGGTGGTTTGCTGCATCCATCCCCCTGTCATCTACATTAGGTATTTCTCCTAATGCTATCCCTTCCTGATCCCCCCCACCCCCGTTATCCCTCCCCTAACCCTCCCACCTCCCAACAGGCCCTGGTGTGTGATATTCCCCTCCCTGTGTCCATGTGTTCTCATTGTTCAACACCCACTTATTAGTGAGTACATGCAACATTCTTTACAGAAATAGAAAAAAAAAATTCAATTTACATGGAATCACAAAAGACCCAGAATAGCCAAAGTTATTTTAAGGAAAAAGAACAACACTGGAGAAATATTACTTAACTTTAAATTATACAACAGAGCTTTAGTAACTGAAATGGCATGGTACTGGCATGAAAACAGATACAGAGATCAGTGAAACAGAAGAGAGAACCCAGATATAAATCCATACATCTGCAGCGACAAAGGTGCCAAGAACATCCACCAGGGAAAGGGCAATCTCTTTAATAAATGGTATTGGGAAAACAAAATGTCCATATGAAGGAGAGTGAAATTTGATAGGGGTCAGATAAAATTTGAGATGACTATTATCTCTCATGATCAACAAAAATCAAATCCAAATGGATTAACGATGAGGTGGATAGATTACCTGAGCTCAGGAGTTCGAAACCAGTCTGGCCAACAAGGCAAAACCCCATCTCTACTAAAAATACAAAAATTATTTGGGTGTGGTGGTGCCTATCTGTAATCCCAGCTACGACAGGAGGCTGAGGCAAGAGAATTGCCTGATCCAGGAGGTGGAAATTCCAGCTACTATGGAAGGCTGAGGCGGGAGAATCCCTTGAACCCAGGAGGCGGAGGTTGCAGTGAGCCGAGATTGCACCACCCTACTCCCACACTCCAGCCTGAGTGACAGAGTGAGACTCCATCTAAAAAAAAAAAAACCCTTACATCTAAGATCATGGACTATGAAGCTACCAAGAGAACACTGGGGAAACTCTCCAGGACATTGAATTGGGCAAAGATTTCTTGAGTAATATCCTATAAGCACAGGCAACCACAGCAAAAATGGACAAATGGGATCACAGCACGTTAAAAAGCTTCTGCACAGCAAAGGAAATTATCAACAACATGAAGAGACAACCCACAGAATGGGAGGAAATATTCGTAAACTACCCATCTGGCACGGGATTAATAACCTGAATATATAAGGAGCTCAAACAACTCTACAGGAAAAAAATCTAATGATCTGCTTTTGAAATGGGCAGAGATCTGGACAGACATTTCTCAAAAGAAGACATACAAATGGCAAACAGGTACATGAAGAGGTGCTCACTGATCATCAGAGAAATGCAAATCAAAACTGCAATGAGATATCATCTCCTCACCGTTGAAATGGCCTTTTCAATAACAAATCCTGGATGTGGACAAGAGGGGACCCTTGTAGACTGTTGGTGGTAATGTAAACTAGTACGTACAACAACTCTAAAGAACAGTTTAGAGGGTTCCTAAAAAAAACTAAAAATACAACTGTCATATGGTCCACAATCCCACTCCTAGAAACACAACCAAGAGAAAGGAAATCAGAATATTGAAGGGACAGCTATGCTTCCATGTTTATTGCAGCCCTATTCACAACAGCCAAAGTTTGGAAGCAACCTAGGTGCCCATGAATAGACAAATGAATAAAGAAAATGTGGTGGATATACACAATGGAGTACTACACACCCATAAAAAAGAATAAGATCCTGTCATTTGTAACAACATGAATGGAACCGGAGGTCATCGAATTAAATAAAATAACATACTGACCTCTGGGCACAGAAAGACAAACTTTGCAGGTTCTCACTGATTTGTGGGAACTAAAAATTAAAACAACTGAACTCATGGAGATAGTCCATGAGAGAGGGTTAATGGGTGCAAAAATATACTTAGAAAGAATAAGTAAGACCTAGTATTTGCTGGCACAGTACGGTGACCGTTGTCAAAAATAATTTAATTGTACATTTAAAAACTAAGAGTATAACTGGATTGCTTGTAACACAAAGGATAAGTGCTCAAGAGGACGGTACCCCTCTACCCTGACCTGATTATCACACATTGCATGCCTGTGTCAAAGTATCTCTGGAACCCATGTATATATACACCTTCTATGTACCCATAAAAATTAAAAAGAAAAAAGAAACAGTAGCTAAAACAATTACACTGTGCCCAACACCATTCATGCTCTTTCCTTTTTTTTTTTTTTTTGAGATGGAGTTTTGCTCTTGTTGCCAGGCATGAGTGTGATGGCATGATCTCAGCTCACTGCAACCTTTGCCTCCTGTGTTTAAGCGATTCTCCTGCCTCAGCTTCCCAAGTAGCTGGGATTACAGTCATGCGCCACCACATCCAGCTAATTTTCTGTTTTTAGTAGAGATGGGGTTTCTCCATGTTAGTCAGGCTGGTTTCAAACTCCCGACCTCAGGTGATCTGCCCACCTCAGCCTCCCAAAGTGCTGGGATGGCAGGCATGAGCCACCATGCCCGGCCTCTCAAGCTCTTTCTGTAAACAAATTCATTAAACACAACTAATTTATAAGTCAGTAATAATGGAAGGAGTTTGTTGTTCTGGTCACAACAAAGGTGTCCTTGTTTTTTAAAAGGTCACTAACAAGAAAACAGTACTCACTGGTAGAGGTAATAGGGAAAACAATCAATTTCTAGCTTCTTTTGAATAGCGAAAGACAATTTAGCTCATTTTCTAGGTAGGGATAACGTCTAGGCAGAGAAAAAATATTTCCTCTCCCTCTTTGAATACTAATAAACAGGGCTTGAATTTAAACAGACTTGAGTTATTCTCAAGAAAAGACGCATGAAATGTCAGCTTCCAACGTCCTGAAATTGTAGCAAGCCCTTTTACTAGGGGGTTTATTTACTCTCCCAAAGTGTAGTGGTGATGAGTATTCATGCGCGCACGCGCGCGCACACGCACACACACTCCGTGCAATGCAAATGTTTCTTGTTTTGCACTGTCCAGGAATTCAAACTCACTTGAGAAACTTGGGAGCACTTGGTTTCAGTACCTGGCAACTCCATGGATTACAAAAGACGACGGGTGGGAATACGGGATGACCATGAGTTTGGCTTTGATGGGAAACACCCACACTCCATGCTGGGCTGTGCTACCACTAACGCTGCACTGTGCTACCTTCTGCGCCTCAGCTTCATCGTCCATGCCTTCATGTTTTTGCCAACAAACATGAGGAATAAGAGAAGCAGTGTCCACAGGGTGCCTGAAAGGACGCCCGTCTTCCAGTAGGGGCCTGCTGAGGATCAGCTCTACTGACAAGGACTGATATTCTACCCCTGGAATCCCAACTGTTCAACATCAACAATCTTTTTCAACGTGGATGATAAAATTGTCTGATAACATGGTATTTCAGAGCACTGTTCAGGGCTTTGTGTTGTTTTCTTTTAAACATAATTAGCACCAGACGCAAATTCAATTCTTACACAAAACGCGTTGGCCAAATCCTCTATATGGCATTTGCACGCCTCCTTGGGGGGCAGGGCTGTCACCTTCTTCTCTTTTTCGATGGCCTTCAGCTCATTCTGTTCATCAATCTGTAAAAAAACAGGGTTGTTGTTTAGCAAATTGAACTTTTGTACTGATGCGTTGATTGATTTTTTTAATTTAATTTAATATTTTTGAGATGGAGTCTCGCTCTGTTACCCAGGCTGGAGGGCAGTGGTGTGCTCTCAGCTCACTGGAACCTCTGCTTCCTGGGTTCAAGCAATTCTCCTGCCTCAGTCTCCCAAGTAGCTGGGATTCCAGGTACGTGTCACCACACCCAGCTAATTTTTTCGTATTTTTAGTAGAAACGAGGTTTCACCATGTTGGCCAACTAGGATGGTCTCAAAACTCCTGACCTCAGGTGATCTGCTTGCCTCGGCCTCCCAAAGTGCTAGGGGTACAGGTGTGTGCCACTGAGCCCATCCAGACGCGTTTTTTTAAAAGTATAACATACACACAAAAAGTATACATGTGTGTACAACTCACAAACTAACCCTTATAACCAGCCTCCAAATTAAGAAACAGATATGACTGGTCCCCAGATGCTCCCTCGGGTTACCTACCTACCTGAAAAGTTACTGCTATCACGATTTCTATCCTCATACACTAGGTCTGAACTTTACGGAAGTGGTAACATGCACTATACACTCATACATGCTTTCTTGTCTGATTTCTTTTACTCAACACTGTTAGTGGATTGCATACAAGATGTTGCATGTAGCAACAGTTTGCTAATTTTCACAGCAGCTTAGTATTCCACTGTATGAGTATATCACAATTTATTTGTTCTCCCGTTGATAAACATTTGGGTTCCAATTGTTGGTTGTTGGCCGATACTGATGCATGTATTTTTAAGCAAGTTTTTTTGTTGTCGTTGTCACCCGGGCTAGAGTACAGTGATGCAATCATAGCTTGCTGCAGCCTCAGCCTCCAGACTCAGGGAATCCTCCTGCTTTACCCACCTGAATAGCTGAGACCACAGGTGTATGCCATCACACCTGGCTAATTTTTTAATTTTTTGTAGAGATAGGGTCTCTCTATGTTGCCCAGGCTGAACAAACTTATTTAACAGAAATGAAACTTGTAAGTGGACAGAGCAGGGCAACAATACACATATTTAGAATCCCGAACCTTGAACTTCTGGGATTGTCCATCGTTTGCACCATATTGTAGAGAGAGCCTCCTGCTGGTGATAGGTGGTATCGCAGCCTGGTTCTATGGGACATTTTAAATAACCCAAGAAAAGGGGAGGGGAAACACAGCCAAGTTCTGGGAGTCCCAGCACTCTGTGTTGAGACCCACGGGGCTGGAAAGAAGCCATGTGAAACAGCTGGAGGCTTTGGGAGGCTTTGCTAACACAAACGAGACCTGAGAATCAGGAAAGCTCGAGGTATTTTTCCAATATCATTCCTAGTATCCTGATACCCAGGATGTGATAATCATCTTTTCCTTTCCCACCAGGTTACTGGAAACTGGGAAGGAGGAAGCAGGAGAGGTACTAACTAACTTCTTCCTTTAACTGTAATAGAGATTGCAAATCCCTCTCTTTCTTCTTGCCAGTGCCCTCCCCAACTCCAAGCTGTCTCCTCCCAAATGCTTGTTTGCTTAGAAAAGCTCTGCCAGCCACCTCAGTTTCCTGGTGCTTCTCACTCGTGTCCAGTGCCTGGGAGCACAGCAGCAATTACACAGATCTTTCAGCAGACGTAGCTGTCCTTTGGCAGCCTTCCTTAAGTCAACATTGCGTTCTTTGTAGAGTCACTTCAAAGAAAAATGTGCATTGCACAATAAGACAACCCCCCGCCCCCACCATTCTAAAGATCTGGTTCTGCTATGCCAAAGAAAGTGCTTGATTCTTGCTCACATCACAGGTGGAGGCAGGCTGGGGGCTTGCCACTCTCCCCATCCCCCACACTCCCTCAACTGCCTGGGTCTTGCCATTTCTCACCACTACATTGAATTCACTTTTCCTCCTTTTTTTTTTTTTCTTTTTTCTGAGATGGAGTCTTGCTCTGTCGTCCGGGCTGGAGTGCAGTGGTGTGATCTCAGCTCACTACAACCTCCTCCTCCCAGGTTCAAGCAATTCTCCTGGCTCAGCCTCTCCAGTAGCTGGGACTACAGGCGCGCACCACCATGCCCACCTAATTTGCTTTTGCATTTTTAGTAGAGACGGAGTTTTACCATGTTGGCCAGGCTGGTCTTGAACTCCTCACCTCAAGTGATCTGCCCACTTCAGGCTGCGAAAGTGCTGGGATTACAGGTGTGAGCCACTGCACCTGGCTTGAAACTCATAAATCCCATCACACACACACATACCTCATGCTTGGAAACACTTGCCTAGATTCCAGGGCTCTCAGGACAACAGCCAGCCCAGACCCCACACATGCTACAACATGGATGAACCTTAAAGGCGTTATGCCTGGTGATGCCAGACCCAAAAGGACAAATCCTGCAGGATTCCACTTATAGGAAGTCCCTAAAATAGTTAAACTCATAGAGACAGGAAGGGGAACAGAGGTTACCAGGAGTTGGGGAGTTCATGATTAATGACTACAGAGTCTCTTTGGGAAAGATGAAAGAGTTTTGAAGGTGAATGTTGGTGACGGTTGCACAACAATGGGAATATACTTAATGCCAGTGAACCATGCCCTTAAAAATGGTTAAAATGGTGAAATTTATGTTCTGTATATTTGCCATGATAAAAATCCAGAAGAAAAGGGCCATATATGGTGGCTCCTGCCTGTAATCCCAGAACTTTGGGAGGCCAAGGCAGGCGAATCATCTAAGGTCAGGAGTTTTAGACCAGCCTGGCCAACACAGCAAAACCCCATCACTACTAAAAATACAAAAATAAGCCAGGCATGGTGGCGGGTGCCTGTAATCTCAGCTACTTGGGAGGCTGAGTCAGGGAGAATTGCTTGAACCTGGAAGGCAGACGTTGCAATGAGCCAAGATCGAGCCACTGCACTCCAGCCTGGACAACTGAGTGAGACTGTCTCAAAAAAGAAAGAAATCCAGAAGAAAAGGATCAAAGGCACCCAAACCCCTGCCTTCGAGGGCAGGACTAGCAGGAGCCCCAACCTTTCTCAGGCGCTCTGGACATCTGAAGGCCTCGGGTTTTCTGCCCACACGTCCCTGGAGAATGAGCCAGGTGGACTGAGGTGGGCATGGGGTGGCAGGGTGCCGTGACATGGTGACACTGGAGGGGAAGGGGGTTTGGCTGCAGAGACCTCCCTTACTCCCCTGTGTTTTATGACTGTGGGGGGCAGAGTCCGAAGCCCAAAGGGGAGAGGACCCAGCCTCCAACTTCCCTCTGGGAGTAAAAGCCACCTACATGCTCCTAGCTCTGTAACTGAGGGTACTGGAAACAGGTACTCTGCTCACAACACCACAGTTCATGAGACCCAAAAGTTAGACACTGCCCAATACCCATCTACATCCACAGATGACAGAGAGGCAACATGTGGTCCATCCAGACAGCAGAGCATCAACTCAGCTTTGAACAGCCATGCAATACCAACGCATGCGGATGCTGTTAACTGTGGCCTCTGCAAAACTGTTCATTGAAAGCCTACCACCTGATACACCAGAATGTGACTTTACACATATAGGGTCTTTACAGAAATGACCAAGGTCACATGAGGTCAAATATGAGCAATGTTCTTACAAGGAGAAATTTGCACAAAGACAAACATGCACACAGGGAACTCCATGTGGAGACACAGGAGACAGCCTGTGATGATGGAGGCAGAGGCTGGAGTGACGTGTCCATAGGTCAACCAACGCTGCGGACTCCTGGCCGTGCCAGAAGCTCTAAGAGAAGCGTGGAACAGGTTCTTCCCGGGAGCCTCCAGAGGGAGCACAGCCCTGCTGACTCCATGAGCGTTGACCCCCAGATTGCAGCACTGTGAGACAATACATGTATATTTAAGCCTCCACATTTTTGTACTCTGTGACAGCAGCCATGGGAAACTCACACTTGCCACAACACGGATGAACCTGGAAGACATCATGCTAAAGGGAAGAAGCCAGACACAAAAGGCCACATGGTATGTGATTCCACTCACAGGAGATGCCCAGAACGGGCAAAGTTATAGGAGCAGAAAGCAGACTGGGAGTTGCTAGGGACTGGGGAAGGCGGAATGGGGACAAACTGCTAATGGGCACAGGGTTTCCTTCCAGTGTTTCACAACTGAATAGAAGAGGTGGTCACATGACATTGTGAACGTACTAGATGCCACGACATTGTTTACTGTGAGCTTGTTGATTTTGTTATGTGAATTTCACCTCAATAAAATAAGAATTTTGTTGTTTTTCAGGCAAGGTCTTGCTCTGTGGCTCAGGCTGGAGTGCAATGGCACCATCTCGGCTCACTGCAACCTCCACTTCCCAGGCTCAAGCAATTTGATTCTCCCACGTCAGCCTCCCAGGAAGCTAGGAATACAGGTGTGTGCCATCACACCAGGCTAGTTTTTTTTTTTTTTTTGGTATTTGTAATTGAGACAGGGTTTTGCCACATTGTCCAGTCTGGTCTTGAACCCGTGGATTCAAGTGATCCACCTGCCTTGGCCCCACACAGTACTTTGATTACTGGCATGAACCACCATGCCCAGTCTATCTTTTTTTTGTTAAAGCCATTTACAAGCTACAGGCAGGATCTCCCTCCACCACCTGGAAACTGTCCTCCTGACTCTCCTGGGTCCCACCTGTGTCGGGCACAGCACCCTCCACCCGCACTACCCCACACCCACGGGCTCCCATACGCTGGCCTTCCATCCTCTATCCTTGTCCTCCCCACGCTGGCTCCTCCCATAAACATTTGAGCCCAGGTTTCCACCCTAAACATCACCTCTTTTCTGGGACTTGCATTGGAAAGACACCTGCTCCTTCCTCATGTGCCAACATCGAGCTTTTACAAGGAGCGTCTACACTCACTGTCTCTACTTTTTCATTTCCCATCCACGTCTCAACCCACTTCAGCCAGGTGTCCAGGTTACTCTGGTGTTTCAAAGCCACCAGGACACAGCCCTGGACCCAAAATGTTGTCAGCAAGGGCTCACTCTGCCTCACTCCCCTCCCGTGATTCTCAGAAAGCAGAGCCCCCCGGTTGGTGACTGAGCTCGTGGCTGCTGCCACTCCTCACCCTACATTTGGGGGACTGCTGCCTGGGAGGCTCACCTGGGCACCTCCCTTATCTCCTTAAGAATGCACAGGGCCAGGGGGCCTAATCTGCCTCAGGTTGATTCCAATCACACAGCTCCATAATCAAATGGCACTTAATGTATTCACCTTCACTGGAAACAGGATCACTCACTCTGTTTCTAGAAACTGCAGACTCTGGTACGGCCCCCATCCCTGTAACCACCCTCAACACACACTCACTTTTTCTCTCCAAATGGGCCCATGCCTGCTTCTGATCAGCACGCGGCCATGGCCCAGAATGGCCCAAAGCCGGTGCACTTAACAACTGGAAACAAAGTCAGGGTAAATACGTGGGGAAGGCTGATCAATCATGCCACACCTACACGGCTGGGCAGCCAAAAACATCCTCTGAGTTGCACCAAGCCTCCAGTCTAGGCCCCACCACCAGTTTACAGGAAATATTGGAGATAACAGACACACTGAATGACACCACAGGGACACGATCACTGGACTGTGGGAACTGCAGGGCACACAGCCCGGCCTCCCCAGCATGTAAACTACCACAAAAACACAAGGATGGGCCGGGTGCAGTGGCTCACGCTTGTAATCCCAGCACTTTAGGAGGCCAAGGCGGGTGGATCACCTGGGGTCAGGAGTTGAAGAACAGCCTGGCCAACATGGTGGAACCCCGTCTCTACTACAAATGCAAGAATTAGCTGGGCATGGTGGTAGACACCTGTAATCCCAGCTACTCAGCAGGCTGAGGTGGAAGAATCACTTGAATCCAGGAGACGGAGGCTGCAGTGAGCCAAGATGGCGCCACTGCCCTCCAGCCTGGGTGACAAGAGCAAAACTCCATCTCAAAACAAAACAAAACAAAAACACAAAGATGAAACCTCCAGATGCAGACAAACATCAGAGACCCCAGCCAAGTGCAGGCTGGGGACCTGAATTGAGCCCTGATTTGAATAAACACTGTGAAGCCGTGTGTAGGAACCCACGAAGGAAACGTGAACATTGGCCAATATTTGATTTTTCTATAACTGCTAATATTTTATGATATGATCATAATTGTGATATTTTAAGAAGTGCTCATCTTTAGCCATACATATGCAGAAATATTTATAGATGAAATGCTAGGAAGCCTGAGACTGGTGTCAAAGCAATCTGGGTGGAGAGGAATCAAGACTGGCTCCCCTCGTGGGCACTGAAAACTAGAGTCACGTGGGCTCATTCCATTATTCTATTTTTGCATATGATTGGAATTCTCCAATACAAAATACAAAAGTAAATAGTATAAAATTAAAGAGAAAAGACGTGTTATAGGATTTGACCTAAGGAGACGTCACTGATAAGTTACCAAAGAAAAAAAAATACCTTGCAGAACAGTCTTCCTAGTATAATCCTAGTTTTCTTAAAAAAAAAAAAAAAAAAAAAGAGAGAGAGAGAAAGGAAAGATAAAGGAAGGAAGAAAGAGAGGAAAGAAAGTAAAATGAGGGAGGAAGGTAGGGAAGAAGCAAGGAGGCACTCACATGAAAGAAACTGAAATAATTTCAACTCAACTTTGTGTGAGTTTCCCACGGAGGCTTGGTTTCCGGGACCATCACAAAGCACAAACTGAGGGGTTTACAACAGCCGAAATTTATTTTCTCAGTTCTGGAAGCTAGAACTCTGAAATCAAGGTGCTGGCAGGGCCATGCTCCCTCTGAGCCCCGCAGGTGAGACCCCTCCTTCCTCTTCCAGTTTCTGGCAGTGGCCATCAATCTTTGGCGTTCCTGGCACGTGCATGTAACACCCCGGTCACTGCCTCCGCAAGCACACGGCTGCATTCCCAAGCCTCCCTGTCTGCTCTTCTTACAGAGACCCCAGTCATCGGATTAGGGCCCACACGAATCCAGTGTGATCTCATTTTAACTTGACTGCATGGATGGAGACCCTATTTCCAAATAAGGTTGCATTCACAAGTACCAGCAGTTAGGGCTTCAGCACGTTTTGGGGAGGACACAGCTTGACCATCACGGCACGTACGTGCGTCCACAGAAGATGGGAGAGACGGCGGCAACTGCCCCAGGGCTGTGGGGCTGAAGGGTCCCAGGCTGTAGCCTCTTGTTATTTTGCAGACATCAGTCCACTATGAATCTCAACGTATCCCTTTTGCAGTGAGAGTGGCACATCCTGGTAAAGGTCAGAAAGCGTCCCTAATTCTCCTTCTCCATTACACCTGATTTGGGCAGAGCCAAACCTTCCCTTTTCTCTTTTTTTTTTTTTTTTTTTTTAAAGACTAAGTCTCACTCTGTCACCCAGGCTGGAGTGCAGCTGTGTGATCTCAGCTCACTGCAACCTCCACCCCTCAGGTTCAAGTCATTCTCCTGCCTCAGCCACCTGAGTAGCTGGTATTACAGGCACGTACCACCACACCCGGCTAATTCTGTATTTTTAGTAGAGACGTGGTTTCACCATGTTGGCCAGGCTGGTCTCTAACTCCTGACTTCAGGTGGCCTGCCCACCTCAGCCTCCCAAAGTGCTGGGATTACAGATGTGAGCCACCCCTTCTCTTTCGTGTTTCTCTTTTTTAAAGCTCTTTATAAGATGAAATCCACATAACAAAAAATGAACTGTCTTAGAGCACACACAGTGCAGTGCATTTAGTGCCTTCGCAATGCTGTGCAAGCACCAGGTGGAGACAACTCACCACAAACACTTCACCAACCCCCGAGGAAACCCTGTGCCCAGGAAGCAGGCACTCCACACGCCCTGTGCAGCCCCTGGAACGACTCATCTGCTTCCTGTCTCTGGATGTCATGGTCCCGCCTACTTCACATCCATCTTCTATGTCTGTGCCTCCTTTGGGACCCCCCAGGATGTTGTTTGCCTGCTGTAGACACAGCCACACAGGTGATGGTGAGTGGGGCTCCCTAGCCTCAAGGACACATTCTAGAACCTCCGAAAGAAGTTGCAGCAAACAAGCGCCGTTCAGGACGGATGTTTAACCTACCGGAGGCTCCCGAGGGGACCACGAAGGGCACGTATGGCGCTTGCTGAAAGGTGTGTTGGCAGGAAAAGTGAGCCGTGAGCTCACTCCAGAGCAAGGGAGCCAGTGGCACCTCCAGGCCAACAGTCTCCTTCAGCCCAGGCCCGCCGCAGCGCGCTCCTGTCCAGCCCTGGGATTCGTTCATTTTGAACTTGGACCGCATTAGACCCTAATGATCTTCCCTGTTAGAGGGCTTATGCAGACCTGTGTTTCTTCAACGTATTTGGCCGAAGCCTAGCTCACGCCTCACCCTCCTCCTCTGAAATGTGGGGGGCCGGAGGTACAACAGCCGGAATCCACAGGGCTGCCATGGTATAAAGAAAGTGAAGCTGGGTGCCGTGGCTCAGGCCAGTAATCCCAGCTCTTTGGGAGGCCGAAGCGGGTGGATAATTTAAGGTCAGAAGTTCAAGACCAGCCTGACCAACATGGTGAAACCCAGCTCTACTGAAAATATAAAAAAATTAGCCAAGCGTGATAGCACATGCCTGTAATCCCAGGTACTCGGGAGGCCGAGGCAGGAGAATTGCTTGAACCTGAGACGCGGAGGTTGCAGTGAGCTGAGATCACACCACTGCACTCCAGTCTGGGCCAAAGAATGAAACTGCATCTCAAAAAAAAAAAAAGAAAAGAAAAGTAAACAGTGAGCATGAGGTTCCCAGCGCAGTGCCCTGCACCAGGCAGCGCTGAGGGCACACGAGCCTTAGGGTGATCCGATGACCAGCAGTGGGAACAGCAGGAGTCCTCAGAGAACACCAAGGGGTCCAAAGAGGCCTGCCACATTTAACAGGTGAAAATACAGGTGCCAGTCACCTTTGCACTCCAGATAAACACCAGATGATTTTCCAGTCAATACACACACCAAGCACCATGCCGGACGCACGTGCACTAAAATCACCTTCTGAAACTCAACCACAAATGTGTGTCCTGTGTCAATCTGACCACACTAGGCATAAACAAGTCGGGAGACACTCAAAACTTGCATGGTGGTGCCCTGCTGGGGTGCAGCTAACCATGAAGGAGATGGGCGGGCCCCAGTGCAGATCACGGGGGATCTAGAAGGGCACCCTGGAATTGTGAGAAGGCAGTTGAGAGATGTAGTGGAATGAGGTCCCTGGGGAGTGGCAAATGGACCTTTGGGGCTGAAGGAAGAACAGGTCTGAAGGTGCTGAGAACAAGAAAGCAGCTCAGGTGGGAATCTCCAGTGCCATAGGTTGTGGAAGGCACTTGGCCCCTGGGGGTTTCATAGAAAGAGAAGAGGTAGAGAAAGCCCCGGGCCAAATGAATCCTCCAGCTCCAGTCCTTCCAGAATTTCACAATATAGGGCATGTAATTATTGGGATCGATGCCATTGGAGAGAATCAATTCAAGGGTCACAATGACACAAGAACAATTGAGTGGGCTGACAGAGGTGACATCAGAGACACACTGAAATGAGCTGCCTCCCAGGCAAATGCTTCCTTCTCTCCAAGGCTCCTCTATCCTTCTCTCCCAAGGCACAGACCTGGGAATGCTCTAGTTTTATCTTAGTCCAGGATTCTCAGAGTGTGGGCCTCAGGCCAGCATCACCTGGAAATTGTTAGGAATGCAGAAACTCCGGCCCTATTCTGGGCCTCCTGCCTCAGAGGGCCTGGGGGTGGGCGGCAGTGTGTGCTTCAGCGAGTTCTATGGGGGACTCTGGTGCGTTCAAAAATTGCCACTTTTTGTTTTTGAGACTGAGTCTCGCTCTTTCACTCAGGCTGCAGTGCAGTGGCACGATCTCAGCTCACTGCAACCTCTGCCTTCCAGGTTCAAGTGATTCTCCTGCCTCAGCCTCCTGAGTAGCTGGGGTTACAGGTGCCCGCCACCATGCCTGGCTAATTTTTGTATTTTTAGTACAGACAGGGATTCACCACGTTGGCCAGGCTGGTCTCGAACTCCAGCCTGGGTGGTCCACCCGTCTCAGCCTCCCAAAGTGCTGGAATTACTGGCATTAGCCACCACAACCAGTCCCCCAGGCCGTTCTAATATTCTACAATGTACCCAGAGCTGTCTGAAAAGGCCTGTCTTGGGAGACACACTCAAACGCCAGCCCAGCAAGGCCCTCCTCTTGAGGGGCCACAAGTGTGGAGAAGGGAAAAGGCAGTGAACCTCACTGGTGCCTTTCCACGAGTAACTGTCAGTCATTCTCTTCTGCTGCTTATAGTATTTTAAGTACATATTCTGCTTCATGGCTGTCCCACAGTTTATTTGACTGCGTGCACGTGGCTGGCGTTACGTGTACAGTTTGGGTCTTTTTTTTTTTTTTTTTTTTTTTNTTTTTTTTGAGATGGATCCTCACTCTGTCACCCAGACTGGAGTGCAATGGCGTGATCTCAGCTCACTGCAGCCTCCGCCTCCCGGGTTCAAGTGATTCTCCTGTCTCAGCCCGCTGAGTGCTGTGATTACAAGCACCCGCCACCATGCCTGGCTAATTTCTGTAGAGACGGGGCTTCACCATGTTAGGCTGGTCTTGAACTCCGGAGTCAGGGGATCAGCCTGCCTCATTCTCCCAAAGTGCTGGGATTACAGGTGTGAGCCATCGCGCCCAGCCTAGTTTGGGCTTTTACACAGAACCCTCCTGTGACCATTCATGTTCAAGCCTTCCAGGGGATAACAAGTGCCCAGATGTGCTCAGAAGTGGAACTAAGTCTAGGGTTATCTTAGTCTAAGGTTCTGAGTGTGGCTTGCTTGTTCAGTGATGGTCGTCGCTGCCCAAAAGTTTCTCCCTCAGATCTCCACCTCCCGGCCTCGTGGTCCACAGGTAAGTGGTGACAATTGAGCTGAAGACCATGTGGGAAAATGGGGAAGAACATAGCAAGTGAACTCAGAAGGGCCTGCCTGAATACTTCTTAATGCTAAGGACAAAAAAAAAAAAAAAAAAATAAAAAAAAAAAAAAAAAAAAAAAAAAAAAAAAAAAAAAAAAAAAAAAAAAAAAACACAACCAAAAAACCCCGACATGCACCCAACAGCGTAGAGGAGGCATCACCAGGCCCAGACTCGGCCTGGTGTGAGCTCAAATTCTGGTTCCCCTGGCCTACGCTGTGGGACCCTCAGCAAGCCCCTTGTCTCTTCTGAGTTGCAGTCTCCTCCCCTCTAACATGGAAATGATGACACCTCGCACCTAGCACGGATGTGAGGAAGGGCTTGTGAAATTTCAGCCTCAGGTCAAGAGGGGCGTCAGAGCCCCTGAAGTCCTTACTAGGTAGTATGTGTGTGCATCTGTGTGTGTGTGTGTGTGTGCAAGCGCGGTGGTACTGTGACCCCGGAGAGCAAGGAGCTATCAACAGGACAAAGTGAGATACACAGAGTCACCTTGCTCAGGGGTGGCTGGTGCCTTCGGGCCAAGAGGAGATGGCTGGGCAGAGTGGTGGCCAGTGCGACTGTTGACAGGGTAAGGAGATGAACGATATACCGGGAAACTGTGCAGTAAGGAAATAAAATAATGGTAATGGTAGCTGGTGTTCTTACTGTTGGTGAAAGAGTTAAAAATATACAAACGGCTGGCACAAAGCCTGTGGCATTTATTGGACTGGAATAGGTATAGAGAGAGAAAGATGTAAAACTCAATATATAGATCTCACTGCATACGCACACTTATACCCGCTCCGCTGAGAGGGTCAGAAGCCACGGCACGCAGTAACAGTGAACGCATAATTCCAGATCTTGCTTTCTAAATATAATTCTCCTGATAAAAACAGCCAAGAATCCTGGGAGAAATGGTTTCTCCCAGGTCCAACGTACAGAAAGTACAGAATCAAGCTGATGTTTGTCATCATGCCGGAAAGGGAAGTGTTCAAAGGATCATGGAAAAAATGTCAAGAGGACATGGAAGCGGCTGGGAACCACTTTTCCTTTACCAAGTTCAATGGGAACTTCAAAGGGTTTCCAGTGGCAAAATTAAGATAATCAAGCATCAAAATAAATATTGATGGTAGCAAATCCTCACATATTTAATCAACTAGGAGTCTGATATGGTCTGGCTCTGTATCCCCACCCAAATCTCATTTTTAATTATAATCTGAATTGTAATCCTCCCGTGTTGGAGATGGGACCTCATGGGAGGTGATTAGATGGTGGGAGTGGCTCCCACCTGCTCCTGATAGGGAGTGAGTTCTCACAAGAGCTGACGGTTTCCTAAGGGGTTCATAAGGAGCTTCCTCCTTTGCTCAGTACCCATTCTCTCTCCTGCCGCCCTGTGAAGAGGTGACTTCTGCCATGACTGTAAGTTTCCTGAGGCCACCCAGGCATGTGGAACTATGAGTCAAATAAATCTCTTTTCTTTATAAATGACCCAGTCTCAGGTATTTCTTCATGGCAGCACAGGAATGGGCTAATACAGAGTCCTTGCATTCCTACTGATACCAATGAATAAATGACCAAGTCAACAGGGAGAAGAGAAAGCTCCTCCTTATTGAAGACCATAAATGAAGGCAGAATGATGATGATGGTGATAAGGTTTGGACCTGCATCCCAACCAAATCTCATGGAGAACTGTAATCCCTAACGTTGGCGGTGGGCATGGTGGGAGATGGCTGGGTCACGGAGGCAGGTATCTCGTGAATGGTCTAGCACCATCCCCTTAGTCCTGTCCTGGTGACTGTGAGTTCTCATGACATCTGGTTATTTAAAATCATGTGACGCTTCCCTCTGCTCTCTCTTGCTCCTGTTCCCGCCATGTAAGACCTCGCTCTTATTTTGCCTTCCACCATGACTGGAAACTTCCTGAGGTCTTCCCTGAAGCAGAAGCCGCTATGCTACCTGTACAGCCTGCAGAACTGTGAGCCAATTAAACCTCCTTTCCCTGGAAATCACACAGTCTCAGCTATTTCTTCTTTTTGTGTGTATTTTGAGACAGAGTCTCCCTCTGTCACCTAGGCTGCAGTGCAGTGGTGCAATCTCAGCTCACTGCAACCTCCACCTGCTGGGTTCAAACTCTTTTCCTGCCTCAGCCTCCCAGATAGCTGGAATTACAGGCATGCACCACCATGCCCAGCTAATTTTTTATTTTTAGTAGAGACCGGGTTTCACCATGTTAGCCAGGCTAATCTCAAACTCCTGACCTCAAGTGATCTGCCCACATTGGCCTCCCAAAGTGCAGGGATGACAGGTATGAGATACCACCCCCGGCTTCAGGTATTTCTTTACAGCAGTGTGAGAATGGACTAATTCAGATGGAATTTTAAAAATCACCATTCAACAAACATTATGATAGTAATCCATTCAGCCAAGCACAGTCCACGCATGCTGAACTTAAGGAGTGAAGGTAGAATCAGAATCAGATACTGAAACAGTCTCAACATGTCTCTCTGTAAAATACTTAATCACTACAAAGGAGAAAATAATAGCCATAACAAAGGGAAACCTGGCAGACACTATCTTAACCAAGGGGCAAACATTACTACCACCAGTAATGAGACGAACAGGTGGGTGGGCCTCCCAATACCACGTGCTAAGGAGAACACAGCGTCACGCCACAAGGCTTTCTCCAAAAGCGCGTAACCTGAGCCAAAGCCCGAGGAAACATTAGACAAGCTCAAATCGAGGGAGATCCTATGACCCTCTGAGACTGGAATCTTCAAAAAGGTCAAGAATAAGGAAGACAAGGAAAAGACAGGAGTATTCGATACAGAAGGAGACTAGGGCGCATGGCAACTAAGAGCCACCTCCTCTCCCTGTTACCGGGACAATGCTGATTGGCGCTTGTGGGCTGGATGGTCATGTTGCGTGGATGTCCGCTTCCTGATTTTAGGACGTTGTTGTGATTAGTGAAGATTGCCGTTTAAAGAAATCAGGCTGGGCACAGTAGCAGACACCTGTAATCCCAGCACTTTGGCAGGCCGAGGTAGGGGGATCGCTTGAGCTCAGGAGTTTGAGACCAGTCTGGGTAACATGGTGAAACCTGATCTCTACAAAAATACAAAAATTACCTGGGTGTGGTGGTACATACCTGTAGTCCCAGATACCTGGGAGGCTGAGGTGGGAGGATCACTTGAGCCTGAGAGGTCGGGGCTACAGTGAGCCAAGATGGCGCTGCTGCACTCAGCTGGGTGACAGAGTAAGACTCTGTCTCAAAAAAAACTACTAACGACAACAACAAAAAAACCACACATGCAGATGTGCTCAGGAATGACAGTGTCACGTGTATAGTGTATGCCGAAGTGGGGGTGGTGGTGCCGAGGACCATGCAGCCAGTGTAGAAAGGTGCTCACAAGTGCTGTGCCCATTCTGTTGGGTGGGCAAACTGAGGCCCTGGAGTTGAGAGCTTTGCCCAAGGTCACAGCAGGTGGGTGTGGAGTGAGGGTCTGATGCACGCTTTCCTGCCAGCCCCCCTCTCTGCCTCTAGACACACAGCTGGGCCTCCCTGGCACGGATTCACACTCCACACTTTTGGGACAGTAAGGCTGGTTCCTCGTCAACTTGCTTGTGGCCTAAGCAGCAGGAAGTAGCAGGGCCACTGAGCTGTACCCAGGATGACAGGGACAGTGGCTCCAGGAACCCCCTAGCTTTGTTCCTGGGCAAGCCCAGCACTGGGTCACAGCATGTTCCGGAAGAGGAGGCACGTCACTGGCTCCAGCTGTAGACTCCTGCCGGTGTCTCCTGAGGCTGCCTTTACCTGGATGGTCCAGGGAGAGAAGCAGCTCTTCCTCCCAGCTTGCCTATTTTCCTTCCCTTCCCTCTCCTCTTCTCTCCTTTCCTTCCCTTCCCTCTCCTCTTCTCTCCTTTCCTTCCCTTTGCTTTCCTCTCCTTCCGTCTCCTCTGCCCCCTTCCCCCATCTCCTCTGCTCCTCTCCCCCATTTTCTTCCTTTCCTTTCCTTCCTTCCTTTCTTCCTTTCTTTCTTCTTCTTTTTTTTTTTTTTTCTTTGACGGAGTCTCAGTCTGTCGCCCAGGCTGGAATGCAGTGAAAAGATCTTGGCTCTCTGCAACCTCCGCCTGCCAGGTTCAAGCAATTCTGGTGCCGGAGCCTCCTGACTAGCTTGGACTACAGGTGCCCACCACCTTCCCTGGCTAAATGTTTCATATTTTTAGTAGAGATGGGGTTTCACAATGTTGGCCAGACTGGTCTCAAACTTCTGACTTCAAGTGATCCTCCTACCTCAGTCTCCCAAAGTGCTGGGATTACAGGCGTGAACCACCACATCTGCCCGTGGCTCGTCCATTTCTGTGGTCAGTCTTTGAGGCCTGGCTGCAATGGTCTTGAGCTGAACAGATCAGCCCCCATGCCAGGAGGAACCTGGGTACCCATCCTGCCCCAGGACTGACCCTGAGAAACTGCCAAAGGGAGGGGATTTCGAGGTATGAGTCAAATCAGTCCAGCTGCTCTTCAAAGCAGGTGGGGAGGTTCCTGTGAAGAATGCATTTGAAGCAGAGGTATTGCTACCATTTACCAGGAGTCCAGGGGAATCAAACTTAGAATTCAGGCAGCCCTGGGCCTGATTCCATGAAGAGCTGTGTGGCCCTGGGCAAGTTACTTCATTTTCTAAGCCTCAGATTTCTACGGGGATTTTTGTAGGGATTCAAAACAATGTGGGGTGTCCATAGATATTCATTATAACATTGTTCTCAAAATTTGAAAAGGAAACCACCTAACTGTATGTTGGCAAGAAATGGGTTAAATACAAATGCCTACACAGTCACTGACGACAATGTGTTGACCCACATACACTGCAGGAACATGGGAGCGTGGACTGGGCTGAATAGCGTGCCCAGCCTGAACCGACGTAGGAAGACACTTATGTAGTTGTATGATTTAAAAAAATATTTTTCAAGACAGAGTTTTGCTCTGTTGTCTAAGCTGGAGTGCAGTGGCATGAGCTTGGCTCACTGCAACCTCTGCTTCCCAGGTTCAAGCAATTCTCCTGCCTCAGCCTCCCGGGTAGCTGGGATTACAGGCGCTCGCCACCACACACAGCTAATTTTTGTATTTTTAGTAGAGACGGGGTTTCACCATGTTGGCCGGGCTGATCTCAAACTCCTGACCTCAGGATCTGCCTGCCTCAGCCTCCCAAAGTGCTGGGATTACAGGCGTGAGCACTTGGGGAGGCCAAGGCAAGTAGATCACCTGAGGTCGGGAGTTTGAGACCAGCCTGACCAACATGATGAAACCCCGTCTCTAGTAAACACAAAAAAATTAGCCGGGCATGGTGACACATGCCTGTAATCCCAGCTACTTGGGAGGCTGAGGCAGGAGAATTGCTGGAATCGGGAGGCGGAGGTTGCAGAGAGCCAAGATTGGGACATTGCACTCCAGCCTGGACAACAAGGATGAAACTCCATCTCAAAAAATTAAAAAAAAAATTAATTATAATTAAAGAATTACTACTTATAAAAACCACCACCACCAGGTGCTACCCGACATGCTTGATGCATAGTAAATGACTCCATCCCACAACCAACCCCCGATGTATGTACAGTTAATTACTACCCCATTGTACAGAAGAACAGAGGCAGGGAGAGGTTAAGTTTGCCGGAGGTCTCACAGCTGGCAAGTGGCAGAACTAGGATGTGCATCCATGCAGCCTGGGCTGCAGACTCCCACCTTCTTAACCACGATCCTGCAGGCTCGCTCTAGACTTCCACAGGACAGGGGCCAAGAACACCCAGGCGAACAGTAACCTGATTACTGCAAACGGATCAGAAACCAACAGGAACTTCCTCCCTCTGCTTTCCCCAACTCCAAGTCAAGGGGGAAAATGGGATCCATAAAGTGGGGGAGTGAAGGAGGAATTTTTAATTGTGCCAATTTTTATTTATGGTTTATGAACAGAAAATATGAGAAGCTTAAAAAGGAAGAAAAAAGGGAAAGAAGAAAAAAACATAGTTCCTGGTTCACACAAGATAGCAAACAGCAACCGCTATTAGCAGAATTCAATAATAAATGAAGGCAAAACTGTCACTCAAATTTCAATACCTGAGATTTGGGGGTGGGGACGGAGGGAGGAGAAGCCCTGGTAAGATGGGTGTTGCTGAAGGAGACTGGCTATTTACAGACTTTCCCTGGGAAGCAGGCACCTCTCAGATCAAAGGGGAGAGAAGCCAGCTTATCTTCCCTGAAATCTCCTGCAGGTCAGGCTGTAGGCTCCAGGGTACGCAAACTGTGGCTGATATAAAAAAAATAATAATAAATGCAGGAGCATGTGTAGCCCAAATACAAGTCTCAGTTCTCTGAGTTCCTGCCACCTCCTCCAGGAAGTCTTCAAAATGGCAGTGGACTTTAACAGTCGCATTCCCACTGTCCCTGCACCCAGGCCACGCCTACCTTCTTTCTCACAGGCCCTGCTTGCCTTCCTGGGGCTTATCTCAGTGTGTAATTATGTACTCACTAGAGGAATTATTTGATAGGCATCTGTGTTCCTTCCCCACCAGAACACGAGCCACACTCAGTAGGATCAGCGCTTTGCTCACTCTTTTGTCTCTAGGATCTGCAAGAGGGCCTGGCAAACAGGAGGAGGGGTGTGAGACCCACAGAGAAGCTAGCCGTTCAGAGCTGCAGTGCTCAAACTCCAGGGAGCCTCAGAAACCCCCGGGGGGCGTGCTGAGACTGATTCCTGGGACCCAGCCTGGAGTTTCTGATTCTGTAGGTCCAGGGTGGAACCTGAGATTCTGCATGTCTGGCAAGCTCCCAAGTGATGCTCATGCTGTTAGCATTCAGCCTACCCTCAAAGGACATCTCATCAAAAGAAAGAATCGGCTCACACCTGTAATCCCAACACTTTGGGAGATGGAGGTGGACAGATCTTTTGAGCCCAGGAACTCAAGACCAGGCTTAGCAACTTAGCAAAACCCCAGCTGTACAAAAATACAAAAGTTAGCCAGGCATGGTGGTAGGCACTTGTAGTCCCAGCTATTGAGGAGGTAGGAGGATCACTTGAACCCAGGGAGGCTGAGGCTGTAGTGAGCAATGATTGTACCACTGCACTCCAGCCTGGATGCCAGAGGGAGACCCCATCTCAAAACACAAAGAGAAAGAATCGAGCATCAGGAAGAAGAGCTAATGGATGCTGGGCTTAACACCTGGGTGATGGGATGATCTGTGAAGTAAATCACCACGGCACGTGTTTACCTATATAACGAACCTGCACATCCTGCACATGTACCCCGGAGCTTAAAAGTTGAAAAAAAAAAAAAAAAAAAAAAACTAGGTGAGGACCAGAAAAGTGGCTGGAGTAGAGGCTGAAAAGGGGGCCCCAAACAGTAAGAGCGTGCTGGTGTCTCCAGCCAGGGACCCGCGACAGTGAGCCCACCAAGTCCCGCTCCATATTCACAGCTTCGTGTGCTGACAGTGGCCTGAGCTTCACTCAGTCCCTGCTGCCACCTTCGTGAGATTTTCAGTCATTTTTCAAGGAGGCAGCTGTTTTGCTCTGAGCCTGAAGATCACATAGCTGGTCCTGCCCCCGCCTCTGGGTGCTTTCCATGGACACAGCGCCTAGCACAGCGCCAAGATCAAAGCAAGACAGGGATGGATTATTTAAAAAAAAAAAATCATCTGGCTGGGTGCAGTGGCTTACACCTGTAATCCCAACACTTTGGGAGGCTGAGGCGGGCAGATCACAAGGTCAGGAGTTTGAGACCAGCCTGGCCGATATGGTAAAACAATGTCTCTACTAAAAATACAAAAGTTAGCTGCATGTGGTGGCGGGCGCCTGCAGTCCCAGCTCCTCAGGAGGCTGAGGCAGGAGAATCGCTTGAACCCAGGAGGCAGAGGTTGCACTGAGCCAAGACTGCACCACTGCACTCCAGCCTGGGTCACAGAACAAGACTCCATCTCAAAAAACAACAACAAAAACAACTCATCTTTGGAACAAAGCATTGTGCAGAGTGTTTTCAACACCTTCTCTCACTTACTCTATTTTGATCACTTTCACTGAGGCAGGCATAGTGCTGGGAAGAACTTTGTAGAATGCTTAGATCTGTTACCCAACATGGCTTCCACAAAAAGCCAGGGGGAGGAGGAACCTAGGAGTCAGAAAGAGAATCTAACACTTCCCTCCTTTCCTGCACCCAACACCTCCACTTTCGCACCAGGACACATGAATGTGCAGAGATTACACCTGCCTAAATCCATGTGGCCAGCGAGGGATGGTCCCCGTCTGCCCTACACCAATGGCTCCTGGTTAAGAGTGGCCACTCAGGCCAACGCTCCTTCCCCTATCCCCAGAGCCCCCAGATTCAGTCCAGCTGTAGAGCCAAAGACAGGGAGGGTCCTGAGAAGTATATGGGGGTGAAGTAAGCAGTTCTAGTCAGCCTGGGAGTTGGCATCCATGGTTTGCCTAGGAAGGTGAGGTGCAGTGCCTGCTGTAATCTCCTCCCCCTGGGTCTCTGGGAGGGGGTCTCTGTTGTGGAAGATCTAGCACATGACTTTCACTACCTGCTAAGACTTAGCACATGACCTCCATTATTCACTGAGACTCAGCACACGACTTCCACTACTCGCTTCAAGGTGGGCCAGAGAACATGTCCTCTGCTGACTTAGTTCTCTTCTCTCCAATAGGCCACAGGGAGGTCTTAGGGAAGGTCACAGGAATATGGCCCACCTAGAGGGGCACAGTCCCCATATCTCCTACCTGAGGACTTGCGGCCGACAGCAGCAGTGTTAAACACTTCCGGAGGGGCTGCAGCCTCAAGAGAAAACTATTACACATTATCTTCGAGTGGCCCATAGCTCCTCCAAGAAAAAAAAACCTTTCAAGTCAATTTCTACACAGAACCTGGTGTTGGGCTGAGTGTCCAACCCTCCCCTATTCACAGG
This sequence comes from Cebus imitator, assembly GCF_001604975.1. Lineage (NCBI taxonomy): Eukaryota > Metazoa > Chordata > Mammalia > Primates > Cebidae > Cebus > Cebus imitator. Next base: position 2,022,831 of record NW_016107474.1, on the reverse strand, counting down.
CTGAAGCCCTGAACCCCACACCCCATGTCCTCAGAATATGACGGTATTTGGAGATGAGGCCTTTAAAGAGGTAATTACAGCCAGGCACAGTGGCTCATGCCTATAATCCCAGCACTTTGGGAGGCTGAGGAGGGCAGATCACAAGGTCAAGAGTTTGAGACCAGCCTGGCCAATATGGTGAAATCCTGTCTCTACTAAAAGTACAAAAATCAGCCAGGTGTGGTGGTGGGTGCCTGTAGTCCCAGCTACTTGGGAGGCTGAGGCAGGAGAATCACTTGAACCTGGGAGGCAGAGGCTGCAGTGAGCCAAGATCGTGGCACTGCACTCCAGTCTGGGCAATGGAGCAAGACTCCTTCCCCACCTCCCAAAAAAAGAGGTAATTACAGCTAAATGATGTCACTGGTGTGGCCCTTAATCCAATACGACTGGTGTCCATATAAGAGGAGATTAGGACACAGACAGGCGCAGAGGACAGCTGTATGAGGACATGGGGGAAGGCAGCCATCTGCAAACCAAGCCAAGCAACCTCCAGAGGAACTGACCCTGCTGGCACCTTGGCCTTGGACTTCTAGCCTCCAGAACTGAGACAACGAATGATCTATGAGGAGGTGAAGTCTCCAGCAAGGGCAGCTGGCAGGACACCTTTGAGAGTCACATTCATTGGCAACAAAGACGCCTCTCTGGTCCCCTCCACCTTCTAGCCAGGGAGAGAGAAGACAGGTGATCTGCACTGAAAGCTCCCACCAGCTCTCGCTATGGAAGACTTAGTACACAACTCCCAGTACACGCTAAGGCTTAGTGTAGCAGGAGTGGCCGCAGGAAACAGATCTCCTGAACACCGAATAAAGGAGGGAAGAGTTTATTCAGCCAGGAGACCAGGCAGTAATTTGTCAAAAGCCCAGCTCATTTAACAAAGGAAGGTTCTGCCTTTATATAGGTTTATACTTTAGATGTTACACGTGGGAGAATCTTAGGTTTATAGCTTTAGAAATCACATATGACAGGGTTCTGGTTTACAGTTTTAGGACTCACATGTGAAAAGGTCTCTGTTTACAGTTTCAGGAATCACATAGGAAAGGGTTCTGGTTTACAGTTTTAGGACTCATATGTGAAAAGGTTTCTGGTTTGATCGTGTTTTAAGTAAAAACAGTGTTTTCCAGAGGGTTTCCCCAAGACCAAGCCTGTTATTTTCAGGAAGGAGATTCAGGAGGACCCAGCTGGCCTGCTCTCTCTTCTATTAAGATGCACAGTGGCTGACAGAGGGGGAGGGAATCCCAGATGCCTGGGGCTCCTTCCTCACCAGCACGCGACTTCCACTACTCATTCAGACTTAGCACACGAATTCCACTACTTCACTGAGACTTAGCACATGACTTCCACTACTCAATGAGACTTAGCACCCGACTTCCGCTTCTGAGACTTAACACAACTTCCACTACTCACTGAGATTTAGCACACGACTTCCACTACTCACTCAGTTTTAGCACACAGCTTCTACTACTCCATGAGATTTAGCACATCATTTCCACTACTCACTGAGACTCAGCACATGGCTTCCATTATCCAATGAGACCCAGCACACTGCTTCTATTACCTGCCAAGATCCAGCACATGGCTTCCACTACCCACTGAGACCTAGCACACAGCTTCCACTACTTGCTGAGACTTAGCACACAACTTCTACTACTTCCTGAGACTTAGCACACAACTATCACTACTCCCTGAGACTTAGCACACAACTATCACTACTCCCTGAGACTTAGCACACAACTATCACTATTCCCTGAGACTTAGCACACAACTATCACTACTCACTGAGACTTAGCACACGGCTTCCACTGCTCTTATCACCATCCTGTGAGATGCCTTGGAGACCAGATGCTGGGATTCTTAGCCCCTGAAGTGTCCACAGGCCCAGGTTAACCCCAGGACAATTCAGAAAAACTGCCGACAGTCCACAAGGACAGTATCAATTTGATGTTTCCTCTCCAACCAGAACCCTTTGGCAGGGCCAGCCTCATGAGCATGAGGCCAGTGCAGCTGGCAGACACCCCCGGGCAGGACGAGTGCTGGGCTTGAGGCTTCACGCTCCACAGCTGCCATCTGGAAATGCATCATCACTGAATCTGAATGTGTGTGTGTGGAAATTTAGTCCCATGGGGCAATGTGTATCAGGGACTTGGCACCTCCTGTCCTCCACCTGGTGACCATGACCGCTCTCCCCCATGGGGACACCTGGGAGGGTCTACACCAGAGGTGACCAATCTTTTGGCTTCCCTGGGCCACACTGGAAGAAGAATTATCTTGGGCCACACATAAAATCCACTAACACTAATGATAGCTGATGAGCGTTTACGAATTTGTATTGGGCTGCATTCAAAGCTATCCTGGGCTGTGGGTTGAACATGTTTGGTCTACACTCACCTGGTGGTAATCCCTTGTGGGGTAGAGAGCAACAATCTATAGCAAATGGAAGCTGCCAGGACAGTCAAGGGAGAGAGCATAGAAGACAGAAGAACGTGTCTCCCTGCTGTTGGCAGCCAGCCCCGCCCTCATGTAGACCTCATCGCCTCTCCTGCCTTCCTTGAACCAGAGACATTTCCACCGTACCCTTGGTCATTCCAGACTCCCCTGTGGAAGTCCCGAATGTGCAGACCTAAATTACTTACCTCTGTGTTGGGAAGCCCCAAGGGGTTCTGGGAGCCCCCAACCGGCCACATGCAGACCCCGTCCCATCTCCTCTTTCTCCCACTTGCGCCCCATGTGCAGTGCTGGCACTGCTGGTACACCCACCTCCTGCCCCCTGCTGCCCTGGATCTGGCTTTTCTTTTCTTTCCTTTTTTTTTTTTTTTTTTTTTTTT
>NW_016107474.1:1998928-2019945 GCF_001604975.1 Cebus imitator | reverse complement strand
GAGATGGAGTCTCACTCTGCCACCAGGCTGGAGTGCAGTGGCGCGATCTTGGCTCACGGCAACCTCCCGGGTTCAAGTGATTCTCCTGCCTCAGCCTTCCGAGTACCTGGGATTATAGGCGCCCACTACCACGCCCAGCTAATTTTTGTATTTTTTGTAGAGACAGGGTTTCACCATGTTGGCCAGGATGGTCTTGATCTCCTGACCTAGTGATCCACCCGCCTCAGCCTCCCAAAGTGCTGGGATTACAGATGTGAGCCACCGCACCCAGCCTAGATCTGGGTTCTTGCCTAATGAAGCTGTTTACAATACCACTCCCACCCAGCTACCCCCACCCAGCCCAGAAAGGCAACGCAGACCTAAAAACCCACAATCCTTTTTATCCCCTCCTTTTGTTCAAAGTTCTTTATTTTTCGCACCTCCTTTCTTCTGGTTACAAAATTAAACCATGTTTGTTGCCGGAAATTCGGAAAATGCAGATCGCCAAGAAGAAAATTAGTCACCCCAAGATAAAAATATTGCTCAAAACAATCTTTTTCCAGATTTTCTCTGTACATTGTAAAAGTTGTTTTTTCTGAAAGAAATTATGACCACCTGTTTCTACTGAGTGACACATTGTGCAGGGCAAAGATGGCAAAAGAATCATGGAATCCATGTGGCGAGCAGACAGCTGTCTAGTCCTTCTGTTTTCCTGTATATTTGACATCTTTCTTTTTTTCTCTCTTTTTTGAGACAGAGTCTGGCTCTGTCACCCAGGCTGGAGTGCAGGGGCACAATCTAGGCACACTGCAACCTCCGCCTCCCCGATTCAAGCAATTCTCCTGCCTCAACCTCCCAAGTAGCCAGGATTACAGGCATGTGCCTCCATGCCCGGATAATTTTGTATTTTTAGTAGAGATGGGGTTTTACCATGTTGGTCAGGCTGGTTTCGAACTCCTGACCTCAAGTGATCCACCCGCCTGGGCCTCCCAAAGTGCTGGGCTTATAGGCGTGAACCACTGCGCCAGGCCATGTTTGACATTTTTCATATTCAAAGTGTTAGAATCATAGACATCCACTGTGTCATTACATATTCTTCTACACCATCAGTTTCAGTGCCTGTGAGAATTCTGCTATACAGATATCCCAGAATATGTGTAAACAAACCTCTACTCCTGGGCATTTTTTAATATTTTGGACATCTCATTTCTTGTTTTAAAGTATTTGTTTTCATCATATCTGATATGAGGTAAGTCCCTTTTAACTGGTGTCTATATTAACCCTCAAACAACCATCCAAATACCAACCTTCTCAACATCTGACTTGGACAGGTTCATCTCTATATGATTTCTGAGGTCCCTAAACAAGCTTTCTGCTAATTCCCTTTCTCTTGTTTTTGATAGATTATTAGGTGGATTGAGAATAAAATCCAAACTCTTCGATCTTTCAAACTTGTATTTCTTTGTCCATGAAACAGAAACAGCAGCTGAATGTCTACCGCTGAAGAGACAGCAGCTGCCAGTGTTCTCCATCAGATGGGCTCTGAGTTAGGAGAAATACCAAATCTGCAAACAACCTGTGTGCACATGAATGAAAAACACAAGACCATCACCCCACCATCAGCTCCCAGTCCCAGCCCCTAATCATGGCCACCAAGCATCATAACACACTGGAAGATCCTTCTAGTTTCCTCCCCCTAGGAGTGTGAGACTCTAGGATTCATTACCCTTAATAAAAAAGCTTGTGACATTAGGATTGGGGGCAGAGTTTCCAGGATGCCATCTTCAGACATTCTCAAGAGCCCTCAAGTTTTCTCAGAACTTACTAACCTTGAACGTGTGTTTCAATGACTGTCTGATTAATACAGACCTTCTGGGCGGCCAGCTTATAACTAAGGACGGTGACATGACACCAGTGTGCACATTTGCATCTGTGACAACAATCACAGCACACACTGCAGTGTCCCAGTGAAAGCTGACACACACCGAAAGCTACGATGGCTCAGAGAGAAAGGACAGTAGAACTGAGTCATCACACCACGCACGATTGTGGGATCAGTGAGAAAACTCTAAGATACACAAATACTGAGAAGTGTAGCCATGTTGCAGGCAGGTGGCTTACATGAATCCCGTCTCTATACACAGCAACTGCCTGGTCAATGAGCAGTGACTGTGGTCATACTACAAATAGATACCAAATGAAGAAATACCCTTTCAACAATGCCTAACACTAGCCTTATCGTCAAGTGAGCCAGCCGGCTCTACGGTTGTCAGATGAGAACCTTCCACACTGGCATTTGCAGGCTGCTTTCTGGCAATTGAACTTGAGTTTGAGGCTGCGTATCCTAAACTAGCAAACAAATTCCCAACAAATGTAAATGTCATTCCACACACATACACATTAGAGACATTCTCAGCATCAGTATTTTCAAAATCAAAAGTCCAACAAAAGAGTTTGAAGAACTCCAGATGAATGAAAACGCTAACAAAAATAGGTAACTAGTGAGCAGATGACATGTCAGATGTGGTTCTAGGATTGTTTTTTTTTAATGTGAATGATGTCATTTAAAGAAATCCTTCTTTCTCCTATTCTGAGGGGCGGCCTCTAAGGCAGTCAGTCCCCAGCCATCACTACCTCCCGGTACCCATGGCCTGTGCAACCTTCCCCTTTGAATATAGATTGGACCTAGACTTGCATCAAATGAATAGAATATGGCAGAAGTTATCAGACCTCATTCCCGAGACAAGATTCAAAAAAGACTTTGGTTTCCAGTCTCTCTCTCTCTCTCTTTTTTTTTTTTTTTTTTGAGACAGTGTCCCTCTGTCACCCAGGCTACAGTGCAGTGGTGTAAACTTGGCTCACTGCAACCTCCACCTCCTGCATTCAAGCAATTCTCCTGCCTCAGCGTCCTGAGCAGCTGGGGTTACAGGTGCCCACCACCACACCGGGCTAATTTTTGTATTTTTGGTAGAGACGGGGTTTTGCCATGTTGGCAAGTCTGGTCTTGAACTCCTGAACTCAGGTGTCCACCCACCTTGGCCTGCCAAAGTGCTGGGGTTATAGGCATGAGCCACCGTTCCCAGACTGACTGAGTTTTAACAGAACATCACCAGTATATCAAAATAAGGTTGCTCTATTTGTACTTTATAATTTTATTATAAACTAAACTTGATTTATTTATTTTTGAGCAGAAGTCTCACTCTGCCTTCCAGGATGGAGTGAAGTGGCATGATCTCAGCTCACTGAAACCTCCGCCTACTGGGTTCAAGGGATTTTCCTGCTCAGCATCCCCAGTAGCTGGGATTACATGCACCTGCCACCACACTCGGCTAATTTTTGTATTTTTATAGAGCTGAGGTTTCACCATATTGGCCAGGCTGGTCTTGAACTCCTGAACTCAAGTGATCCACCCACCTCAACCTCCCAAAGTGCTGGGATTACAGGCGTGACCACCAGGCCTGGCCTAAACTGAACCTGATTTTGTAGTTGAGTTATAAACTAACAGTTACGTTTATTACATGTTTTATGCTTATAGTTGAAGTCGCACTTCCATACAAATCATTTAAGAGAACACTGTGGGGTAGCAGAACGTGTCTTTCCGAAGATGACCACATATTGCTAAATTCTGAGAAACTGATGATTTGAGAGTTTGGGCAAGCCTCAGGTTAAGGTTGTGTGCGCCAGAGCCTCAGAATTCCCACGCATACACTCATTTCCCATAACTAAGTGTAACCTCTTAAAAACACAAATCTGACTGTGCCTGTTTTATTTATCACACTCCTAATGTTTGGCCCATCTGTAAATAAATGAGTGATTGTCATGTCCTGACTTAAAACCCTTCAACGATACTGCTCTAGAGATAAAGGCCACACTCTGAAAAGGCTCTCTAGGGTCCTCCTCTGCAGCCTCCTCCTACCAACCCTGACACCTCTCCTTCTTTTTTCTAGAGCTCGCTGTCAACCCCTGCCCTTCATCCAACCCACCTTAACTTTCACCACTTCGAGTCATCTTAAACATCCCTTCTTTCTCCCAGCTCTGATATATCGGCATTAACAGTGAGCTATGACCTATTGTTGGGCGCCATCTCTGTCCTCCGATGAGATACCTGAGGGCAGGAAGCTGTGCGTCCTTAGCCCCATCCCACCCGGTAGCACCCACTTTACACACAATGGGGGCTCCATGAATCTAGGTTGAATGGATGAGTGGCCACTACATGAGTCTGCTGGGACTCAAGCCTCACTCTGAGGAGCCCAGGATGAATCTGCTCATCAGCCAGGCAGGCAGTGGACTGGGGCTGTACCTGCCTCAGTTAAGAGACAGGAGCCCTGAGGGGCAGAGACAGCTTCCCCCGGAGTCGGAGTCGCTGCTGAGTCACCAGGGAAGCAGGAATTTCTGGTCCAATTTCTTCCTTACCTTAATGTTCAGGGCAGCAGAGTGAAGCTTTTCTAGTAACTAAATTTAAGAAGGTCTCTCAGCCACCTTTCTTTGTTTTTTGTTGTTTTGAGATAGGGTCTTACTCTGTTGCCCAGGCTGGAGTACGGCGTCATGATCACAGCTCACTGCCGCCTCGACCTCCCAGGTGGAAGCCATTCTCCTGCTTCAGCCTCCTGAGTAGCTAGGACCACAGGTGCACACCACCATGCCTGGCTAGTTTTTAAATTTTTTTTGCAGAGATGGCGTCTGGCTATGTTGCCCAGGTTGGTCTTAAACTCTAGGAGTCAAGCGACCCTCCTGCCTCAGTCTCCCAAAATGCTGGGGTTACAGGCATGAACCTGTGCCTGGCTCAGACATCTGTCTTTCCATTCCAGGAAATGCTGAAATCCGGTGCTTCCAGCACAGGGTCCTCTCCAGCTCCCCTCATCACCCCCGGTCCTCTGTCTGGTCCTCCACTCCTTGATTCTCCAGTGCAACTAAGACCACTGGGTCCCAAATGAAGCATCGCCCGGTCTCTCAGCTGACTGTTGGTCTCCCCTATGAACTTTGTTTTGTACACCTCTGTTTCCTCAGCACCTGGCAAAACTGGCTGTGAGAAAACGCTCCCTGGGCAAATGAACGCGGCCCCTTAGAAGACTCGCATCCCCGTTAATCACATGATTACCGTAAAACTCACCTCGGAGGGAAGAGGCCCGGGACAAGACACAGCAGGTTCTCAGTAACAATCACTATTAGAACTGGGGTAAGTGGTCAAGGTGGCTGAGGTAGGGGAGGGCTTAGAGGCCTTCTACAGGCATCCTGGCCGTGGTATATAATTAGTGCTCATTAAAGACAGTTCCAACTACTGTGGAAGTGACCACCTCCACACAGGCTGCTTCCTTTCCAATCCCTGGGAGAAAGGAGCTCCAACGAGAGGACACCAGCACGAGAGCCAAGGAGGTGTTCGGGTCTGAGCCGACCTGGCAGGAAGTGAGTCCCTCGTCCAGCCTCCCTGTCTCCCCCTCTCCCTCCCTCCTCACACTTTTCATTGATCTTTATTGTCATTTCCTGGGTTTGCACAAGGCTGGGTCTGGAGACCGCACACCTTGTTTCTCAGCTGAACTTTGGTGCTGGCTGCCATCGCCCGCCTCCTGGTGCTGCACACTGCCCATCATCACACACCACAGAGCCTCAGGGTGCTGCTGAGAGCACCCCGGTCCACAGCCAGGTGGGAGAGCACACCAACAGACGGCTGAACACCTGTCGGACCCTTGAGAACCCTTCTGCAAAGCTTTGAAAGAATGAAATCCACTTGGCTGGGAGATCAAATCTCTCCAGCATCTTCCTTGAAGGTTACACCATCCCTGCACATCCTATAAAAGCTGATGGTAACCAACACATCAGGAGTTTCACAAATACCTGGCCTGATGCAAAAATCCAAAGATGGAAAGGGAAAGAAAAGGAATGGCAACGCAGGAAAGGCGACCAGTGCTGGCAAACTTCAAACTCCTTTGGCAGGACGTTTCGCACAGCTTATCAGTAGAGAAATGGATCACAGCAAATGAACTGAACCCTATACCCTATCAATATTAACGTGTCACTTCCGAAAAAGAGACATTCTTCAAAAACTGCTAGTTACATGGTCCTACCACCCTAACACCAGAATTCTTACAACAGCAATGTATAAAACACTATTTTTAAAAAGCACAAATACGTAATCTCACCACCAAAATGTTTTTGAACATTAGCTTTCTTTGGGAGAAAAAAAAATAAAAGTTTAAGTCAAATATTTTTTTCAGCTTTTTCTTTTTTTAATAAAAGGTAAGTTTACCTTTGACGTTTCCTTTCACTGGTCAAAAGCTCATCGCTGGGTCATATTTATTAGCAACCCAGGGGGCTCGTTCAGAAATTTTATTTTTGAATGACTGCTTAAACTTAAATGAAAAAAAAAAAAAAAAAGTGCAACGCCCCTATGGTGTGCAGAGAAACGCTTCTGCAGAAATTTAGTGCCCCCGACCTTAAATCATGCAAGAAGTTCTGTTTGCAAAGCTAAGGAGAAGGTCGTTGGGTCACCCTCAAGCCCGGCTTCAGCACTGCCTTCCAGGAACCCGAGGAACAGGAAGGGCTTTATCTGACAGCTTTGTCACTTTGCTCCCTCATGAACCACCCTGCCTTGGCACCGTGTTGCTTTATCCCAGAGGGTCCCCTGGAGGTGGCAAAGCAGGGATACAGCTCTAAGTGGCCTTCTAACAGTGCCTGACGGTAGGAAGTGAGGCTGGGAGTTCCCTCCGCTGCAGCTTTGCTTCCTATTATTGCTGCATTTCAGCAACCTTTTTTGTGTCGCATCACTCTCGCTCCGTCGCCCAGGCTGGAGTGCAGCGGCACCATCTCAGCCCACGCAACCTCCGCCTCCCGGGTTCAAGCGAGTCTCATGTCTCAGCCTCCCGAGTAGCTGGGATTACAGGCACGCGCCACCACACGCAGCTAATTTTTTTTTTTTTTTTTTTTTTTCATGGAGTCTCGCTCTGTAGCCCAGACTGCAGTGCAGTGACGCAACCTCGGCTCAGTGAAACCTCCGCCTCCCGGGTCCCGGTGCAAGCAATTTTCCTACCTCAGCCTCCCAAGCACCTGGGATTATAGGCACGAGCCACAATGCTTAGCTAATTTCTGTATTTTTTAGTAGAGACGGCGTTTCACCATGTGGGCCAGTCTGGTCTTGAACTCCTGACCTCGTGATCCACCCGCCTCGGCCTCCCAAGGTGCTGGGATGACAGGCGTGGCCACCGCGCCTGGCCGAGACCCAGGAATTTTAATTCTCTGGAGTCAGAAAAACCTAGGTGAAGTTCCCCGCCAGCTCACTTCCCAGCTGCGTGCCCCTAAGGGCACAGACTCAACCACTCTCGGCCTCAGTTTCTCATCCGCAAAAAGGGCTCACGTGAGGGTGCAATGCTGAGTTCCCCGCGCCGGAGCACAGATGAGCTGGTGCTTACTATGAGGGCGGCTTCTTTCCAGAGCCAGGGGAGGAGGGCGGGGTGGCAGCTCGCAGCGCGAACGCGGGGTCCCGGGTAGGGGCGGGGCGGTGACGACGGAGGGGATGCGGGGTCGCCCGGACTCACCAAGGCTTCCTCCTCGTCCTTCTCCAGCGCCTGGTACTCCCGGCCCCCGCCCGAGAAGCCGAGTTTCTTCAGGAACTTGGAGACGCGTCCCTCGTCCATGGTGAGCGGGGGCAGACGCTGCCTGCTTCCCTCGGTCCCCGGCGAGGCCCGGGCTGGCTGCGCGCGCCCAAGCTTCCTGGCCCAGCCCAGGTTACCAGGTAGCCGTCAACCTGCCCGTGCCAGGTGAGGCCCCGCCCCCGGGGAGGGGCTGCGCACAAGGAGGCGCCGGCTCACCTGGGCACGCCCCGCGTGCTTGGGGCTGAGGCTCTCTCCCAAACTTGCAGCTCCTAAGAATCACCTGGAGTGGGGGAGGTGGAGGAGTAAACGCTAGTTTGAAATCCGGATTCCCAGACCCCTCCTTGCCCAGTCATTGGGTTTGGAGCCGCAGGGAGCTGGGCTTTTAACGAGCCCCAGGTGACCCTCTTGAGGAGCCCAGTGTGGGCCGCTCTAAGGCGCTGGGAGCGAGGTGGCCGGAGCTGACTCAGACTCACACCTGCGGCTGTGCGCGCTGGACGGGTCACGTGGCCTCTCGGGGCCTTGGTGGCCTCGTCTATCGTTAAGCAGGGAGCAGAGGCTAAGACCCCGCCTCCAGGGCCCTGGCAGTGGTCCAGGAGCCGGAGCTACTGAGAACCCTACTGCCTTTGGCGCCCGCGTGGTCTTGGAGGGTCAGGGCCCTCGGTCCTCATCCGCAAGATCAGCGCCTGCTCTTGCGCATCGTGGAACCTGAGCAGGTTTCTTACATTTTTTGCGCCTTGGTTTACTGCGCTGCAGAATGGTCACCACGATGGCGCCTCCTTCACAGTGACATTGAGAGGGCCCAGCGGGCAGTGCTGCACAGGAAGGTCTGGTGCAGGGCTCGGGTAGAGAACATGTGGGTGTCCTCATGACCATCACCATCATCATCACAAGGTGCTGAGCACAATGACTCCCAAAGTATGTGAGTACACACGCAGTGTAGACAGTTGCCAGCCACCAAGTGGCTGCTTTGAAGAGCAAGAGTTTTGTTTTTTGTTTTTTTGGGTTTTTTTTTTGTTTTTGAGACCGAGTCTTGCTGTCACCCAGGCCGCAGTGCAGTGGCCTGATCTTGGCTCACTGCAACCTCCGCCTCCCCTCCCGGGTTCAAGCAATTCTCCTGCCTCAACCTCCTGGGTAGTTGGGGTTACAGGCACGCACCACCACGCCTGGCTAATTTTTTATATTTTTAGTAGAGACTGGGTTTCATCATGTTAGCCAGGATGGTCCCGATCTCCTGACCTCGTGATCCAACCACCTCAGTCTCCCAAAGTGCTGGGATTGCAGGCATGAGCCAAACCCCCCGGCAAGTGCAAGGGTTTTCTTTGGCTTCATGTGGGACTAGATCCATAGCTAGACCGACCACTTAGCAGAGGAGGGGATTTGGGTAAGGCTGTGCCACTCCCCTCTGCACTGGCTTCCTCATCTCTACAGGGAAGTTGCTTACCGGCTACAGGAGGTGGAATCTGCATTTGTCCATGACATTCATCCACCCCTTTTGAGCAAATATTTGCCACCCACTTCAATTACTCCCGAGGTTGACTCCAGCCCCTGAAAACCTGCAGGTAGTTCCAGCAGCCCTTCTTGTTTCTCCGGCATCTTGCTTTTTTAAGGAGACAAAGGCTACAGTATCTGCCTGCCCCTGCTCTACCAGTTTCAACAAAGGTGCAGGAATAATGGGAACAGCAAACCTCTAATGTGAGTCAGTCCAGATTTCAATCCCAGGAATGTTCCTTTCAGCTATGTGACCTTAGGCAACTTTCTTCACCTCTCTCCACCTCAGTTTACTCGTCCATAAAATGGGGATGTCACTACCTATATAGATCAGGGTCCCAGTAGGAAACAGCGATTTGAGGAGAGTTTGAGAAACAGACTTTTTACAAGGTGTGGGGATGATGTAGAGAAACCAGAAGAGATTGTGCCATTAACAGAGACAAGTAAAGAGTGAGAAGTGGCTTTGCTCCCACCCAAAGCCTGAAGGATGAGAGGAGACAGGATGGGGGCGGGGGGGCGCTGATAACTTCAGCGGAGTAAAACTGCTTGGATCACAAGTGGGAGAGCAGTGGAGCCAAGGATGCAGCCTCCTCGGCCGAGAATCTGAAAAAGAGTGGAGAATGGTGTAGAGGAGTCCAGCCATCGTGGCTCACACCTGTAACCCCAGCACTTTGGGCGGCCAAGGTGGGCAGATCACCTGAGGTCAGGAGTTCGAGACCAGCCTGGGCAACATGGGGAAACCCTATCTCTACTAAAAATACAAAAATTAGCCTGGCATGCACCTATAATCCCAGCTATTCTGGAGGCTGAGGCAGGACAATCACTTGAACCTGGGGGGCAGAGGTTGCAGTGAGTCAAGACTGCGCCACTGCACTCCAGCCTGGGCAACAGAGCAAGACTCCATCTCAGAAAAAAGAGTGCTGTAAAGGAACAAAGAGCAGACATCCTGCAGCTAACGTCACCATCCTACGGTGCAGGCCGAGTGAATGTGTACACAGGTAGAGTACCCACTAGTAAGACACGGTAGTACCTGACATCGCAGGTCCTCAGGCACTTCTGTCATATTATTAATACAAAAGAACGCATGGGAACTTGGCTCCGTTATTTCTCAGGTACTTCCCAGCTGGCATTCTGTGATGTCAAGATGATGTTGGATCCAGGGAAGAAGAATACCTTCTTGGCATCTTCATGCTTTTCCAAGATGTTAACCAGGTATCATCTCTCCAGGGGGATCAGCATCCCTGGAGCTGAGGATATGGAAAGCCCAGGCTTTCTGATTCTATCACTATAGCTTCTGCTCCAGCCCAGAGATGTCAAGGCTGGAATTCCTGGGCTGGGTTTGAAAATGCCCAGGGCATTCCGGAAGGAAACTCTAGGTAGCAGATATATACATATACATTTTAGAGATGAGGTCTCACTGTAGTCCAGGCAGGAGAGCAGTGGTGCGATCATAGCTCACTGCAGGCTTGAACTCGTGGGCTCATGCAAGTAGTAGGGGGGACAGGTCATACAACCACACCCAGCTAATTTTTAAATTATTTATTTACTTTTTGAGATGGAGTCTCGCTCTGTCGCCTAGGCTGGAGTGCAGTGGCATGATCTCGGCTCACTGCAAGCTCCGCCTCATGGGTTCAAGTGATTCTCCTGGCTCAGCCTCCCGAGTAGCTGGGATTACAGGTGCTCGCCACCACTCCCGGCTAATTTTTGTATTTTTAGTACAGACAGGGTTTCACCATGTTGGCCAGGCTGGTCTCGAACTCCTGACCTCAGGTGATTCACCCACCTCGGCCTCCCAAAGTACTGGGATCACAGGCATGAGCCACCACGCCTGGCCTCATTTTTATTTTTATGTAGAGATGGGATCTTGCTATGCTGCCCAGGCTGGTAACACAGGTTTGTGGTGTGTAAATTAGGTAAATTAGACTCCACCGGTGTTGCTTATGGTATGTGCCTGAAACATGGCAAATACCTCAAAATATTTACTGAATATGTCTACCATAAACAGCAGACCATTAAAATTTATATTTAATAGAAACTTCATATGAATTATTTGCTTTGTCATGGGGAAATGTATCATGTCTACATTGCTATAGTTGTCACTGTTAGATTGACTTCTGTCATCCCCTTTCAAGTTTTATTTCTGTGCCTTTTGAGGCAAGCACTCAATTTGCTGTCAATTTTTACTTTGGGTTTCAGAATAAACATCTTATTGAAAGTTCTACTAGGAGCTACCTGAAAACACTAAAGAAATACAGACAAGGATTTACAGTCTGTTTTGGTTTCCTTTTCCAGGTTTAAAGGACTTTTCCAACTTTAATTTTTGTTTTTCTAACTTTTGCATCCTTTTATATTCTAAGTAATTTGATTACCCAAACTCTTCTTTTATTTATTTATTTATCTATTTTTTGAGACAGAGTCTTGCTCTGTCGCCGAGGCTGGAGTGCAGTGGTAGGATCTCGGCTTGCTGCAACCTTCACCTCTTGAGCTCAAGTGATTCTTATGCCTCAGCCTCCAGAGTAGCTGGGACTACAGGCATGCACCACCACACCCAGCTATTTTTTAGGTTTTTTGTTTTTGTTTTTTAGTAGAGATGGGGTTTTGCCATGTTGGCCAGGCTGCTCTTGAACTTGTGACCTCAAGTGATCTAGCTGCCTGCCTCAGCCTCCCAAAGTGCTGGGATTACAGGTGAGTCCGTGTCTGGCCAGGCTCTTACCTTCTGAGTCCGTCTTTGTTGTGGTGGTTGTCCATTTCCCTGTGATTACACCTGCTATTTATCTTTGTCTTAAACGATCCTTCAGAGCTCTGTCACTTTGTTTGTATTCTGTGGTCATCCCCACAGACTTCCAGATTCTGGTTTTTCAAGTTTTTAGTTTATTTCTTCTGCCTTCAGCCTGTAAAATTCTAGAGCCCACCTGTAAAGAATCTGACAAGACAGTTGGTTGGAGAACTTTTTGGGGTTTGCAGCTCAACGCCTGAGAGTGATTCTGCCACACTGGCCAACGATGAATGCCAGGGGTGGGACCCAACCAAAGGCATCCAGCCTTTCCTGAAATGACTGCTCTGGGCACCTTGAACAATGAGGCCATGGTCTGCGACTCCCATTCACTCTCTATGTCAAAGTGGTGTCTTCACTGCCCACAAATTATCCCCAACAATGCATCCTGCTGGCAAGCCGTTTTGCAACCTCAAGGTGCCCGTATTTTCTTTGGTAACAAACTTCACTCACAAGTTCCATAAGGTTAAAATTGGAGGCATCCTTTTTGGAAAGGGTACACTGCACAACGGTAGAATTTGTACAATTTGTTTCTAATTTTAGGAATTAGGTGGAAGTGATGGTTCCTTGCTTAAACCCTCAATTCTGTTTGTTTGGCAATAGTTGTGCACACAGGCAGTAATCATTTTATAGATGGGAACGTTGGGACTTAGAGAGGTAAGCCCGTTTCATTCACTTAACAAATACTTTTCAGCACCTGCCACGTGGCACTGGAGGTGGAGGTGGAGCTGGGAACACGATATTCTTTCCCTGCTTTCCTGCATCTCATCTCATACCGGGGGAGACAGGCTACGGACAAATCCATGGGGAGTGCGTGTGGTGGTTGAATAACGCCTCCCCCTACAAAAGGTATGTCCATGTCCTAACTCCAGGAAACCGTGAATGTGGCCTTATTTGGAAAAAGACCTTTATAGATATAATTAAGGATCTCAAGATGAAATTATCCTGGATTAACTGGGTAGCCCCTAAGTCCAGGGACTGGTGTCCTTGATAAGAGACAGAAGAGGTCACTGGGAAATGAAGGCCGGGATGTGACCACAAGCTGCAAAACACCTGGGGCCACCAGAAGCTGGAAGATGCAGGAGGAACCTCCCCCTAACCCATTCATGGAGCCTCCAGAGGGTGCACAGCCCCGCTCACACCTTCATTTCAGACTTCTGCCTCCAAAATGGAGAGGGAATACATTACCACTGTAGCCAACCAGTTTGTGGAGCTTTATTGGAGCAGACCAAGGAGACGAGGACAGTGGGTGACACTAGGAAGAAAAGTCAGGCCGGGTGCGGTGGCTCATGCCTGTAATCCCAGCACATTGGGAGGCCAAGGCGAGCACATCACCTGAGGTCAGGAGTTCAAGACCAGCCTGACCAATATGGTGGAACCCCATCTCTACTAGAAATATAAAAAACTAGCTAGGCATGGTGGCACATGCCTGTAGTCCCAGCTACTCTGGAAGCTCAGGCAGGTGAATCGCTTGAACCCTGGAGAAGGAGGTTGCACTGAGCCAAAGTCACACCACTGGACCCCAGTGTGGGTGACAGGGCGAGACTTAGCCTCAAAAAAAAAAAGAACAAAAAATGAAAAATGAGAAAGATGAGGCCTGGAGAGTGAAGTTTCTTATAGCTAGAGGAGTCAGGAGAGGCAAGAAGGGGCCTCTGTGGGTACTGGGGGGAGGAGGGAGTATTCCAGGCAAAGAGAAGGGCAGGAGCTAGGGCCCCGAGGTGGAAACAGCTCTGCTGGGCACCACAATAGTGAGACACCCCCCCGTTACATGAACCAGTCTATGCATTTGCACCAAAACGATGGGCACCCTCACACGCTCCCCACACACAGCCTGTGTCCAGGTGCTATTCACAACTTCCACTGTTCCACAGCCATTATTTGCTGAATGACAGGCAAACACTAGCTGAGCACTTCCTGCAGCTGTGGGCATCGCCGGGCTTCTGAAGGACTGAAATTCCAGCAGAAGCAACAAGGCTCTGCCCCTTGGAACACAACACCAGGTGCCAAATGAACACGCCTTGGGCCTTGCTCAGTTCTAGGAGGTAAACACACAGCACAGATACTTCTGCTCCTCTTCCTGCCTCTGACACCTGTAGCAGGCATCAGTATTTGACCACTGCCTCTGAATCTTCCTTATCAAACTTCAAGTAGTCACTGACAATGGTTTGCACCTGGCAAATGAATAAACCCATATATCAAAGGATTTTCAGAATAAGGAATGATGGGGACAGGTAGGAGTTGTGGAACCTTCTAGAAGATAGTGGGATGGCTGAAGGAGAGGATCTCTTCATGTGTAGAGAGAAAAGTCAGGTGGGGAGGCAGAAAGAAGACAGAGAAAGGCTGACCACAGGATTCCCAAACTTCACGATCTTTTCTCTCTCTAAGCCTGCCTGCTTTAAAAAAGAAAAAAGTGTTTTTTGTTTGTTTGTTTTTGTTTTTATTTTTGAGATAAAGTCTCACTCTATTGCCCATCCTGGAATGCAGTGGCACGATCTTGGCTCACTGTAACCTCCAGCTCCCGGGTTCAAGTGATTCTCCTGCCTCAGCCTCCCAAGTAGCTGGGATTACAGGCACACACCACCATCCCTGGCTAATTTTTGTACTTTTAGGAGAGACAGGGTTTCACCATGTTGGCCAGGCAGGTCTTGAACTCCTGACCTTGTGATCCACCCACCTCAGCCTTCCAAAGTGCTGGGATTACAGGTGTGAGCCGCCATACCTGGCCAAGAAAAAAGTTTGGTTTTTTTGTGTCTTTTGTTTTTTGAGACACCGTCTCACTCTGTCACCTGGTTGGAGTGCAAAGGCACAATTTTGGCTCACTGCAACTTCCACCTCCCAAGTTCAAGTGATTCTCCTGCCTCAGCCTCGCAAGTAGCTGGGACTCCAGGCACCCACCACTACATTCAGCTAATTTTTGTATTATTAGTAGAGATGGGGTTTCACCATGTTGGCCAGGATGGTCTCAATCTCTTGACCTCATGATCCACCTGCCTCAGTCTCCCAACATGCTGAGATTATAGGTGTGAGCTATCACACCTGGCCCTTATAAAAAGTTTTTTAATAGACAACTTCTGACTAGGTTGCCTAGGCTGGATTCCAACTCCTGGGCTCAAAAGATCTCCAGCCTCAGCCCCCTGAGGAGCTGGGACTGCAGGTAAGCACCCCCACACCCAGCTCTTTTAAATTCTGCAAGATCTCTTTTCACAATTCTTTCCCAGGCCAATGGATGGTTGTCCAGTAGGATTTTGTCTACCAAACACCATGGCAATTATTAAGTATAAAACTGACTCCTTAAAACAAACAAACAAAAACAAAAAAAAATTTTAGTTTTAAGAGCAATTTTAGATTTATAGAAAAACTACACAGAAAATAGTTTCCATGTGTCCCTTCTCCCAGCCGCACCCCACCCCGCATCTCTTATGAATAGCATTGTGCGTTGGTGTGGCACATTGATACCACTGATGAGCAAATACTGATTTATTATTAACTGAGTCCCCCCCCTTTTTTTTTTGAGACAGACTCTCCCTCTGTCACCCAGGCTGCAGTGCAGTGGTGCAATCTTGGCTCACTGCAACCTCTGTCTCCTGGGTTCAAGTGATCTTCCTGCCTCAGCTTCCTGAGTAACTGGGACTGCAGATGTGCATCACTACACTCAGCTAATTTTTTTTTTTTTTTTTTTTTTTTTGTATTTTTAAGAGAGACGGAGTTCCTCCACATTGGCCAGGCTGATCTCGAACTCCTGGCCTCACGCGATCCACCCACCTCAGCCTCCCAAAGCCCTGGGATTATAGGCGTGAGCCGCCGCACCAGACTAGCCCATTATGATCTTTTTCCTGTCTCTATAACTTTTGCCTTTTCCAGAACGTCACATAGTTGGAAATGTGACTCCCTTTTCAAACTTACTCCACTTTCAAAAATTCAAAAGCATCCAGGCCTGTCACTCAGAGTCAAGAGAACTGCAATCCAAAGCAAAGAGGCCCAGGGCATTCCACGTGTAAACTCAGCAGTTTCTGCCTGCAATGGTCACTCGTGGAGGGAATCACCTTCACTTGGCCATGATAGTCCCAGTTTTACTGTGGGATGTCCTGGCATCCTGAAACTCACAAGAGATGAAGTCATCCCCTTGCTTTAAAATCCAGACTCCTTCACAGGCCATACCAGGGCCCTGCAGCCCTGACGCCTGACTCTCTCCCCATCTCTCCACTTCTGCCAGTCTAACTCCTTCCTGGTCTAGGCCCCAGGTGCATGGTTTCTTCCTGCCAGCCTCTGCCTGACCTGTTCCCTCTGTCTGGAACATGGCCCAGAGGCCCCAACACCCCTAAATCTCACCCTTCCAACTTCTGTGCATACTTGCGGTTGTAACTGAGTTGTTGCTTCTCCAGAGAGGCCCCTCCTGATCCCTGGACCAAATGCAATCTCCTGCAGCCTGGAGCCCCACTGCACCAATGGTTTCCCCAAAGTGATGGCAACTTTACCACAGTTACAAGTTTCGAAGGCGGTACTTCATGGAAAGAGCGCTAACGTCCATCAACAGAGAGCAGGTGGGACGCCCGGAGGATGGGACGTCATTCAGCCATAGAAAGGAATGAGACACCCATCCACACGACAGCATGGATGGGCTTCGAAAACGCCATCCAAGTCATGGAAGCCAGTCACAAGAGCCACATCCTGTGTGACTCCACTCAAGTGACCTGCCCAGAACAGGCAACTCCATACAGACAGGAAGCCATTGAGTGGTCACCAGCAGCTATGGAGAAGGGGCATTGGGAGCTATTGGCATTTCTTCTTTGGGTGATGGCAAAGTTCTGGAATTACAGGAAGGTTTGCATGACTTTGTGAATATAGGAAAACCCACTGAATCACACTTTTAAATGGTGAATTATATTTGGATTGTTTTGATACAAATACATTTTAAAATAGACTGTGAAGACATATTTGTTGAATGGAAAATGAATGAATGAGTATTTTTAATTGGGAAGCCTGATCAGAAGTTAAATCTATGATTTTTGTTGACTTTTTGATATAATAGAGTTCAGAGTTCCCAGTTTCTCTCTGAAAGTTCCTAGAACTCTGGGTTTCCCAAGTTAGGTTGTGCCTGAGGGGTGAGGTCCGTTCTCAGGAAAGCAACTCTTAGAAATGTGGGAGGGGCGGGTGGAAACGGGGCCTGGGGCAGGACCCTCCGTTCTCTTCCTTTGGTGTAGCCTGTTCCCCAGACTCAATTGCTTGTTGAGGAATTCAGAGGGGCTTGGAATCCCCCCAAAGCAAGGGCACAGGGTGGTGGCAGTCACCCCTCCCACACTGATGCTCAGTAACGCAGAGCGATGGTAAACTGGACGTCAGAACGCATCCCTCCCCACTGCAAGCCCTCCTCAGCTCACGGCAGCAGAAGCTGTTGCTCATAGCCCCTCTTCACTCACCCTCAACAAGATCTGCTTACTGCAAACACCCAAGCCTCTCTGCTTGAGGGATTTTATTTTGGCACCTGGGCCAGAAATAAGGAAGCATTAATCCCCCCCACCTCCAGGCATTCCCCCACGACTGACCCCAGGGGATGGGTAGATGCCCCAGCTTCTGCACCGGCTGTGAAGTGAAATGCCTCACTCCCCCACTCCTCCACGACTGTTTACTAGGATTACCTTGGGGAACCCCGGGAACTCAGAGAACCCAAGCGAAGACCTGGCCATCACTCTTGCAATATAACTAGATTTTTTATTCTGGCCCAAGAGGCCCCATCTGTCAACTCCCCTCCTCCTCTCCCTGCCCTCCTGGCTGTTTGTGAAATGAGCTGAGCTCAGTGCCGCCTCCAGACCTTGGTGCTTCCCACGCCCCTCTGCCAGGCACACTCTTCCCCCAGCTCTTCCCCACTACTCCCCGTTCAGAGAGGCCTTCCCTGAGCACCCCACGTAACGTGCACCTGCCTGCTGCCCTGCCGCTGCGTTCCCTTTGTCATAGCCCACTGAGTGGAACCTGTAGTGTGTACTTTTCTCTAGGTAAGTTTCACTTCAATTAAAACTTCTGAAAACAAGGAAGGTCAAAGTTTAATGAGAAACAGGATATTCGAAACTCTCAAAGTATGTCCCTACCAGAGACTACTTACTCCATTGCAAAAGGAAAACAGTCACTTTACAGTTGAGAAACCTGGCAACACCAACCGTGCCAGGGGATCAACGTGATCGTTACCAGGAATGGGACCAGCGACATCATGTGCCCCAATGTGATCTGCAAAGGAGGACATGGTGCCGCGTCTGGGGCACTCCTGCAAAGGCTGAACCTGAGTCTCATAAAGATGTGCATCACACCCAAGGGCAGGAAGTCCTGGAGTCTGACTGGCTTGGATTCTTCAAGAATATCCACGTTAGGAAAGTCAAGGGCAGGCAGTGGAATGTTCCAGATTAAAGGAGACTAAAGGCCGGGTGTGGTGGCTCATGCCTGTAATCCCAGCACTTTGGGATGCTCAGGCGGGTGAATCACTTGAGTTCAGGGGTTTGAGACCAACCCAAACAACATGGTGAAACCCCATCTCTACTAAAAATACAAAAATTTAGCTGGGCTTGGTGGTGGGTGCCTGTAATCCCAGCTATTTGGGAGGCTGAGACAGACGAATTGCTTGAACCCAGGAGGCAGAGGTTGTAGTGAGCCAAGATCGCGCCACTGCACTCCAGCCTAGGCGACAGAAAGAGACTCTGTTTCAAAAATAAATAAATAAAGGATACTAAAGAGCTCCCCAGTGACAATCAAATGCAAATTACGATTTTGGATCAGATCCTGGATTAGGGGAGAAAAGGCCTTTCTCTTTTGCTGTAAAGGGCATCAGTGGGACATTTGGTGGGTTTGGATGCATTCTGTAGAGATTTGACTTGTATTGGTGTAAACTTGCTGGTTTTGACCACTGGACTCTAGTTATGTAAGAGAATGTCCCTGTTCTTTTGAAAATGCACCCTGAGGTTTTCTTAGGGTAAAGGAGAGGAAAAGGGAGGGCGAGAGAGAGCACACAGACCTGGAGAATCCAGTGAATACGTTCAAATCTCAAAAGGTCACATACCATGTGATTCTACTTGTATAACATGCTTGAAATGACAAGATCATAGACAAGGGGGACAGATGAGAGAACGCTGGGGTTAGGGGTGGTGTGGATGTGACCGCAAAGGTTGTGCAGGGCAGACCTAGGCGTGGTGGAATCATTCTCTCCCCTAGCTGTGCTGGTGGTCCCATGAATCCACGCAGTGATCAAATGACTCAGAAACCACACACAGTGGTCCTCCTGCATCTGAGGTTTCTGGGGAGCCTGCAGGTACCAGGAGGGCTGCCTGGGGGACCTGAGCACCCCGGGATTTTGCTGTCCTGGGAGACAGGGTCCTGGAGCCAGTCGCCGTGGATACCAAGGGCCTGCTGTGCTCACACCACGCTATGCCCGTTTCCTGGCTTGCATTTGGCACTGTGGTTATGTAAGCTGTAACCACGGAAGGAAGGTGAGTGAAGGGGACCCTGGGCCTCTCTGTACCGTCTGTAACATCCTGGGAATCTGCAATTATTTCAAAATACAAAGGTAAAAAATAAATGAAACTCGTGTCTGTCCCTCTCTGTTCCTTACTCAGCTTTATTCTCCAAAGCCCTTCTACCGCTGACTTTGGCTGTTCATTTATTGCCCTTTCCCCGGGGCTGCCAGCTCTGAGCTCTGTTATCTTTCCTGCTTGGTTCCCAGCACCTGGAATCCATTCCAGCACCTTCCATGTACCAGACACCCTTCCAGGTGCTGGGAATCAAGCAGGAAAGATAACAGAGCTCAGAGAGCCGGTTGTGTGGAATGAACCAGTGAGCCCTGGCCCTAGGCCCAAGGCATAGCGCCTTCGCCCCAGTGAACCAGAAGGGAGCCAAAACCCAGGGACAATGACCACGTTCAAGCGCCCGCCCCGGGAAGCCTGGGGAGCCCCCGGGGCGATGGGACTGGATACCGCAGCTGTGTCTCTTCGAATTGGGTCTCCTAGTCATTTTTACCAGCCAGCCTGGACACAAAGGGTCTTTTGATCAACAGTTTGGGCGGTGCAGGGGCGGGCCTCACAAACCCAGTTAAACCAGTAGGGAAGCTGGTTCATTCATTCGGCAAATATTTAATGAGAGTGAGAGGAGCTCGTGGCAGGGTAAGAGCAGCCCAGTGTGAACAAGTGATACCACGAAACTGCCTCCAGGCCGGGTGCTCAGATTTCTGCCCTCACTTAATTCTTGTAACAATCGATGTGCACTCAGGAACCCCATTCTACAGAAAGGGAAACTGTAGCCAGCAATGTGGTACCCATCCAGATCCCCTCAGACCCCTTTTCCACGGGTGGTGCCCCCCTCCCTCAGTGTGGGGGCTTCCTCAATAACCCCCAGCACCTACAGATTTTTGAAGGCGAAGTCTGAGCTCCTGGGCTGCTTTGCCTGGATGTGCAAGACCAGAAGTGCCTAGAAATGTTCTCACCCCCAGGTAACTGGCAAGCGTGAGGCAGGAGGCCCTAGCCTTTGGTGGGACAAGGCAGTGACATAACTCACCCTCCACAGCTCCCAGTGCGGTGAGGCCAGGCCTGGGACTTGGCCTAAAACTGCACCTCATCGCACTGTGTTCCTGCACTCCCTTGCCAGTTTCTGTTGAGTCACTTCCTTCATAAATCCCTGGCATGTAGCCTGGGATGGTAGCTCAGGCCTGTGATCCCAGCACTTCTAGAGGCTGAGGCAGGAGAATTGCTTGAACCCAGGAGTTAGAGACCAGCCTAGGGAGACCCCATCTCTACAAATAATTTGAACATAAGCCAGGTGTGGTGGTGTACTCCTGCGATCCAGCCACTCAGGGAGCTGAGGCCGGAGGACTGCCTGAGCCCGGAAATTCCAGGCTACGGTGAGCTCTGACTGTGCCACTGTACTCCAGTCTGCGTGACAGAGTGAAACTCTGTCTGGGGGAAAAAATTCCCAGCACATGAGTGTTTGTCTCAGGACCTGCCTCTGCAGAGCCTGACCTGACATAGGATCCAAGACACACAGTGGTTAAGTGGGTTGATCACAGCCACACAGCTAAGAGAAGACGAATACCAGGTTCTGTGTTCCTGGAGTCCGATGCCAGAACCTGCAATCCTATCATGCTGCACTGCCTCCAGCTAGACCACCCACCTATCCACCTACGCACCCAATCATCCATCCACCTACCCACCCACCCACCC